>NC_090929.1:1514888242-1515193697 GCF_040938575.1 Ambystoma mexicanum | reverse complement strand
ATAGTACACTGTCTATTGTCCGATGGGGGTGGAAGCTTGTGGCTAATAGCAAACTGTTTCTATCCGTTGCTTTTGTGAATATCCTGGTCTCAAGGTTCTGATCTTTAACATAGACCTCCACATCAATCAAATTGATCCTCAATTTGCTCGTGAGTGTAGTGAATTTAATTCATGGATGCATGGCATTCATCATTGCAAAGAAATTGTTTAGTTCGTCTTCGGGGTCAGACCAAATGCCAAAAACATCGTCAATATATCTGACAAAGAGGGTCAGATGGCACATCCACCTTGGAGATGTAAGGACATTTTCTGATTCTAGATAATACATGTACGTATTGGCGTACGCTGGTGCTATAGCGGCACCCATACTGGTCCCCGAAATTTGCAAGTAAAAATTATCCTGGAATCTGAAGAAGTTATTCATCAGTACTACTTTGAGTAGTGTTAATACAAAAAGTTTGTCACCTTGGCAATTGTCCGACCTCAGTAGGAGCCATTCAACGGCCTCTATTCCAGCCTCATGTGCAATATTGGTGTACAGAGATGTTACATCCATAGTGAAGAGTGTGTCCCATTCACTCGCAAATTCGGTTTCCCTTAATTTCTTCAAAAAATGCGTGCTATCTTTGATGTACGTCTCAGTTTCTTGTATAAGGGGTTGAAAGATTTGGTCCAGGTATTTGGATAGCGGTTCCAGTAAACTGTCAGTTGCCGCTTTGATGGGTCATCCGGGTGGATCGATTAGTCTCTTATGGATTTTGGGCAGAATGTACATGACCGGTGTGATAGGGTGAGCCTTCTCAAGAAATCTGTGTTTTTTCTGTGATTACTTCTCTCATTTCTACTTCATCTAGAATTTCTTTGATGAGGGTTCTTACTTGTTCTGTGGGATTGTAAATTATTTGCTGGTAGGTCTCACGATCGGCCAACTGACGTTCAACCTCTGCAATGTACATACTCTTATCCATCAAGACGAGTGCACCACCTTTATCAGCTGGTTTGAATATAATCTTGTTGTTGTCTAACAGATTTTTGAGTGTCTGGCGTTCCGCTGCCGTGAAGTTTCCGCGACTCTTGGACTTGTATTGTAGTTTCTTGAATTGGTCAAGCACTGTTTTTTCAAAAACTGCCAATACGTGGTTGTTGATCGGGGGATTGAAAACACTTTTGGGTGTCATTTCTAAGAAATCAGACGGTTCTTTGATGTATTCTTCCTCTTCCAGAGAGTCAAAGAAGACTTTAAGTTTCAGTTTTCTCATTAATTTGAAAAAGTCCATTTTTTCTCTGAGTAGATTGGTGTTGTATTGAGGTACAAAGGAAATGCCCTGGCATAGAACTTGGAACTCTAATTTAGAGAGTTGATATGATGAGATGTTGACTACTATGTCCTTTTCCCCGTTTGTTTCTTCCTCTCTGATTTTTTTCTTCCCATGTCCTCGTCTGGTTAGTCTTTTTCTAAAAAAGGAGCTGTGCCAGGTGTGCTTTCTCCCACCGCAGAGGTAGAGGCAACTGCTGTTGCTGGATCAGCCAACGTCTCAAGTTCCGCACTTGATGCTTCAGAAGATGATGCGTCATTGTTTTGTGGTCCGGCCCTTGGGGTGCGTGGCTGAAATGGTCTAAGTGGCCGTTGGCCGTAATACTCTTGCCAAGTGTACACTATATCAAGCTTGTAGTCCTGGGTATCTCGCCTAAACTTCCTTATCTTCTTGGTTTCTAGTTCCTGTTTATATTTGGCTCATTTTTCATTTTGTATCTTCCAGAATTTGTTTAAGTTGGTCCGCGGTTAAGTTTTTACTCAGATTGTTTTTGATGGTATCAATTTCCTCGTCGAGTGTGGTTAGATTTTTTGACAGTTCCTCAATCGTTAAGAGGATGAGGTCGAGGGAACACTTATTCAATATCTTGCGCCATTTCTTTACGAAATCAGGATTTTCTTTGCAGAGAGTGGTTTCCAAATTCACTCTTAAACCTCTGGGAATCCTCTGGGCTTTATAATAATGTGACAGGGTAGTTGCATGTAGTTTAAGGTTGATTTATCTCTGTATTTTCCACTCTAACTGTTTAATAAGGGCTTCTGGTTTATCCGAAGCGATCAGCTCATCTCCTGTTGTTTTGATGAGGCCTAATATCCCATTGGCTTCTTCTTCACTGAATCCAAGTGATTCAGCTCTGTTATTCGTTGTTGCATCTATTTTTGCGAAAGACATCATCCGGTGATGGGTGCGTCAATCGGTTTTTGTTTGAAAATGACTCTTCAATTTTAATGGTTTGTGTGCACTCCCAAAGTGTGACCAAATATAGAACAGTAAAAAAATCAGGGGGTGGGAGGCACTACTGGATGCTACAAATATGTATTTAGTAGAAACTAGTACTGGTATAAAGGATGTAAAATTAATATGTTTAATCGAGTAGGAAAAATTTTAGGTGCAGCTGGGAAGATCTTGAGGCCACTCGGGATCAAAAATACAAAGGCACAGAACACAACCTGGACGTTGCCGACCAGGAACCCAATGCTGCACTCCTTACGGGATAGTATCCCAGGTCAAATATCTCAACTGAAGAGGGTTGATCCGTTACTCCATAGAGTCAGTCATCCCTAATAGTTGAGGCAGTAAAGTCTGTAATTTTGTGGTGAGCACTGTGTACATGTGCTCATAAGTTATTCACCATCTCAAAACAATTATAGTGTAATCAGATTTCAATATTTCTGTCTGCCTGCTGGAGTGAAGAGAGGAAAACAACCAAACTGACTCACGACAGGTTAAACAGGTAAAACAAATATTTATATGTAAGTCTCTCTGTGTCGCACTATTAACTCCACAGTGCGGTGTACAAACAATAGAGCTCAAAATGTACCATTGTTGTTTTAAATCTGTCTTTTGACAACCTCTACTATTTGTACACCGCACTGTGAAGTTAACCCCAAACGCTCAACTACCATCCGTTCCATAACTTTACACAACACAACAGTCAGCGCAATCGGTCTATCTAATCCTAAATCTACAGATGAGAGCAAGCTATGACCATCAAATAATAATAATGCAGTCCTAGTGGAGTCTCGTCAAAATAAAAGGGCCTATACTAAAAAACCTATTGCCAATCCTTACCGCTAAATACAAATAGTGTGGGGTAGTGTTCATGAAAAAAGAAAAATGATATGTCAGGATGTTCAAGCTGTTGGCCTCCCTTCCCCACGTTTTCAGCACTGGACAAGGCAGTTCACTCGAGCAAAGCACACACTCTGGATTCTTCATCACAAGGATACAGTTCTGTTAACAGCATCAGGGCCTTCTGTGCCCAAATCTCTTTACTTCAGAGTATCTTGATTCAGAGGGCCTGATGTACCAAAACAAAAGACAAACTTCTTTTAATTTTATAAGTACTCAATTTCAGGTGATTCACTCTGGATCCCACTCAGCCGGGCTCAGATCTCTTTTGTATCATGTTCGTTACTGTGGATCCCTCTCTTCCGGGCTCATATCCCCCCTTTTACAATGTTCAGAGAATATTCTTTCTGAGGTGATTCACGGTTCTCCCCGGGTCCCCCTGAGCCGGGCTCAGATCTTCCCTTTTACCCAATTAGTCTCCCTCCGCTGGCCTCAATTTCAGTTTGCATTCAACTATCAAAGACTTTCAAATGCAGGCTACGTGGGTTTAACTTGAACCTTTGCAGGACCACTTGGATCTCAAAATTCCCTTTTCACAGTTGCCAACCAGTTGATTACCCAACAGAGACTTTCGAATGAGCACCCACTTGACACCGGACCACTCTGTCTACAGTATCTTTCTTGGCCTCCAAAGTTCAGTCACTCCTCTGATTTTCAATAATATTGTCGTTGCTCGTCACATACGTTTCACATACTGTTCTCTTCAGATCGCTTCATACATTGTTGCCGCTTGCAACCTTGGTCTTAACATTCTCTCTTCTTCTCCACTGCCGATTTCCTGTCTGATACTGCACTGGTCACCTTGCTACCCTATGGGTTTGGGCCCAGGTCCCTACCTGCCCAGTTGCACACCCACACTGCCTCCCGGCATCCCTTGCACTTGGGTCTGTATCTGTAACCCTGCATGCCCCCTACCTGCACTTTTGGACACCTGCTGTCTGCAGTTACCCTTGCATTTGTACCTGCGGGCCGCACTTCTAGTTATTGTTTTGATCCCATGTACAGCACTACCTCCACCCATTTCCCCTGCACTTTCCACCCTCCCCCTGCACTTGCGCGATCTCAATGTCACGTGGCCTAGTAAGATTGTTGTCTCTGTCCTCCTTCCTTGCCTCTTTTCGCCTTGAAACACTTGTGTATAGGTGCGTTACAAATGCCATATCATATATCACAGGCTGATCTGGTATCAGTCTCTCTGACTCACTGGCTGTGCTGTCTTTGCTGGTGCTGCTTTGTTGTAGGAGCCAAGGACAGTACCACAGCGGATAACGCTTCTCCCCGTCTGGCTTATCAACGCGGGAGAGCCCCGGGTACCTGCGACACACAATGCAGGTTTCTTCAGCTTTAGTCCCAGGTCTTAGGTTTCTTATTTTCCAAGCTTCGTGAAATAACGGTCGGAAAAGGTCAAAGGCACTTCCCTCCTTACAACCCTTTCTTGTCTCGCTGTCATTCTCCTCGTATTAAACTGCAATCTTGGAACCGCTGCTTCCTTGTGTGTTTTGCCTTGCTCAGAGTGTGCTTTCGTAGTCCGCCTATTAACTGTGTGGGGAAGTGTGATGGAGGTCAGGTGTGTGTAATGATCAGTAATTGCCTGACCTTGCTTGACCATTGTATTGGAACATGTCAGGTATGCGACTCTGGTGTTGGTCCGTTTTCGCTCATGGTGAGCTGTCCGTGAGAAAGTGTTTGTGTCAGAAAAGAGTGGGGGTTGGGGCAGCTGAGTTCCTAAGTATCCTACCTGGTAGGATGGGGAAAAGGTGTTACAGGGAAGGGAATAACACGTCTCTCCATCCAGTGTCCCACTCCCCGAAGACCCCACATCCAGGTGATCCTCCCGCACTGGTCCACCCCCAGGAACTGGGTCCAAAAGCGATGGCCGTGTCCTGCCCACCTGGATGACAGATCTCCAGGGACTAACAGGTGAGACACCTCTGGTTTCTCACAACACACACACAATAACACACATACACACAACATTTTGTTACACGCATTCTTTTTTCTTGCCCTGTCCCTCTGCTATGCGCACACTTCAAATTCTCTGGCCTGTGGATGCGCACCAACGTGCATGACAAGCTTGTAATACACTGCATAGCAGCAAGGCCCGTCCCTCTGTAGCATGGCACCCTGGTTATCTTCTTCTGCGCCAGGCCCTTCTGCACAGTGCCAGCACATCCTTTTCAGTTTTGGCTAAAGTCAATAGGGAGTGCCACACTGGTGTTGCAGGGAAAGGCCTTATCTTATTGTGCAAAGTCAATAAATGCCCTTTCCTCTGGCACCAGCATGGTGTCCCCTCTCACAGGCGCCCTAGGTAAGTACCTAGCTCTCCTAGTGGTTGTGCTAGCCCATGTTTTAACCTGCGGCCCACAAGCAGAGTGATCCAGTGCATGCTACTTAGCAGGCTGAGATGTTTGATGGAGCAGGTCCACTTTTTAAAACGTTTTTATTTCTAGGTAGCGTAAATTCTTCACTGTCGTATGCATGTTCTGCGTAGATCTACATTCTGCAAAACCTTGCACATTACATTGATTTTTACTCTTAAACCATGGTCCGATTATCTTGTGGTTTAACGCTTCTGGACATATCACACAGGGCAAATAAATGCATATATCGGACAGAGGATGCGTAGAACCATGTATCCAAGTTCCCCTTCCAGCTCTAACTGAGATCGGTGCAGCAGGCCATGAGGATTGTACTGTATCCCTAACAAGAGACAGGCAACTCTGCATCTAAGGTGACATTTTCTGAACATTCTGAACCACGTGGCGAGGCAAGGCTTCAAGTCATGTGCAGATAAGTGGAAGAAGATACCAGCCTTTGCACTGTCTTTGCATTGTCCTTTGTCAGAAAAATAAAGAACCTCTCAGTACCTAGACCGGCGAAAGCAGACAAAGGCTTCTTTTAAAGTCCATAGAATACCGTGCTGGCTGCATTGCCAATAGGTAACTCTAAGCTGCTTCTAGGAGGCTTGTGAAAACTATTTGAGGAAACAGTAAGTCTCATCTTTACCTTCTACCGGTGGCCAGGATAGTGTGTGCCCATGGCACCCACCCACTTTCGAGGCAAAGTATCAGTGATGCCCGCGCCAAAGAAAAAGCCTTGTAAGCCATGAGTGAAGGGTTAAGAGGCTGTAGACTGTCCCCTTCTCCAGCAACACATGAATAGTTGGAACTGTTCCTCACAGCTGACCCCCTAGAAGTCAGAGGATGGCTAATCCACTAGATGTGGAAGCCATGCAGATTTTACCCCATCAGAGAATGAGGGGGCAGCTGCAGAACAACACTGGGTAAGAAGGGCAGAAGATGTAGGCAACCAGAATGAGCCGTATCTAAACAGGACAAATACTTGCCTGTGCCATAATGATCAAAACATCAGGGATCAGTAAAACAAATAGCACATTTTAAGACTCTCAAGGGCGGGAGGGCGTGAGGTGCTGTATGATTTCTCCCAGGTTTCTTGAAGCTATGGTTTGGTCAAACCCTCGAATCTAGGGAACACTCATGGCCACATCTTTCTGGCTCAACTATACCAAATTAGATGTCTGCTTTGTTAACCACTTTACTCTGGCCAAAACAATCCCATCGGAGAAGGGTCTCAATTAAAACAGGTGCCACTAGGACATCGTCATTCACGTCCTCCACACTGGAAGGATGAAGCCTGGATCAATGCTTCCTTATGTCTAAAGCTTCACCCAAGTGTGCACAATACTTCTGTTGCTGCTATACATAGTCCCTTCTCCCTTTCAAAGGTGGCCATTGAAAAACAAAGAAAAAGGTAAACAAAAAAATGGCGACCATGGAAGTGGGACAAGGGACTACACATAGTCCCTTCTCCGATTCCATGACGGCCATTGAAAAAAAGAAGAAAAAAGTAAACAAAAAAGATGGCCCGCAGGGATCAGGGAGAGGGGACTACATGTAGTCCCTTCTTGCTTCCCATGGCTGCCAGGACGTGGCTGCGAGTGGTGCCATAACAAAGGCTTCGTAGGGCTGGGAACGACCCGGCGAGGGCCAATGAGCTCGCTTTTTACAAGCTCATTGTCCCTCGCCGGGTACTAATAAAAGATGATGCGAAAGGAAAAGCATGAGCATGATCAAGTAAATCTTGTGCACTCTCTTTATCCTGCTTTCCAAGCGTTCAATCTGGTAATCTGTATAGCATTTGGATTTTGGAGCCCTGTTTGGAGGCGCGTTGCTCCCAACCACTCTTCCAATTAGAGATGGCGAATCAGAAGAAAAGAAACATTGAGGCTGAATGTCATGTTTTCAAGGATAGCTGGGCCACAGATTTCCTTGTGTTTGAACAAAACGGGAACATCCTGTGTCTGATTTGCCAAGAGAAAGTCGCTCTACGCAAGGAATACAACATTAAGTGGAATTATAATACAAAACATGCAATTGAATTTAACAGCCTGATTGGCCAGATTAGGATTGATCGGATGAACTCACTATAGCACAGTGTGATCGGGCAACAATCTTTCTTCAAAACTGCCAGGCAGAACTCTGAGGCAGCAACCAATATAGGTTACTTGGTATCCAAGGCCATAGCTAGGAGAGGGAAACCATTGTCCAACAGAGAATTTGTCAAAGATTGCTTGGGAATATTTACATCTGTGGCATTCTCTGACAAACAAGCACAGACTCTTGCATCTGTGTGTGCTGCCACCCTGCAACATGGGGTGGGCTCCGTGTTTATGCCCATTGAATTGACTCTTGCATCTGTGTGTGCTGCCGCCCTGCAACATGGGGTGGATTCCATGTTTATGCCCATTGAATTGACTCTTGCATCTGTGTGTGCTGCCGCCCTGCAACATGGGGTGGGTTCCATGTTTATGCCCATTGAATTGACTCTTGCATCTGTGTGTGCTGCCGCCCTGCAACATGGGGTGGGTTCCATGTTTATGCCCATTGAATTGACTCTTGCATCTGTGTGTGCTGCCGCCCTGCAACATGGGGTGGGTTCCATGTTTATGCCCATTGAATTGACTCTTGCATCTGTGTGTGCTGCCGCCCTGCAACATGGGGTGGGCTCTGTGTTTATGCCATTGAATTGACTCTTGCATCTTGTAGTAGCTGCCCTGTAACAAGGGGTGGGCTCCATGCTTATGCCATTGAATTGACTCTTGCATCTTGTAGTAGCCGCCCCGCATCATGGGTGAGGCTCCATGAATTTGCCACACTATCTGACTCCTGCATTAACTTTTATGTCTTGTAAGCACTTATGTAACTAAGTAAGCCCTCTGTAACAACGCCACGATGCCCAAGGGCTGTTCTGCGCTTCATAAATGCAAATAAATGAAAATGAATAAAATGTAGCTTTTTCCACACCCATGGTAATTTGAAAAGTGGATCGCACTAATTTTATGACCCTAGAAACTTGGCTTATTCTATAGGTCACGGGTCTGCAACATTGGGCTCACCACATGTTTTGGGCTACAACTACCATCTGCTCTCGTCATGGGAATCATAGTCCAAAACATATGGAAGGCATTAAATTCCAGACTCCTGCTAGTCTTTTATTTAGTTTTAAAAGATGATTGTGTCACAATATGAAAAATAAATCTCTTGCTTTTATATGATTACATGGTGTCACCTCTTGTGTATTGTCACTCATTGCGCCCCATTTGTACTTTTAAGAGGTTTGTATGCTCTGTTGCTTCTTAGTGCTAGGGTCCCATAATTTAGTGTAGCGGTCTGCAACCTTTGGCTCTCCAGATGTTTTGAACTACGACTCCCATGATCCCTCACCATTGACCATGCTAACTAGGGCTAGTGGGAGTTGTGATCCAAAACAGTTAGAGAGCCAAAGGTTGCAGACCTCTGATTCGAGGTTGTTCAACAGTTTCTCAGTGAAAGGTTGGTGGCAATGAGGCTGGCACTACTGGAGTGCTGATACGCGATGGCCGTTCCCAACATTCTTGGTCTTTCGTCTAATGTCACGCTTTGCACCCAGGACATGCAATGTTAGGTGGTCCTGTGCATTGCACACTTCTGCCTTTCTGGCGGCCTCTTGAAACATGGCTCCACTTTGGTGGACACTCTCGCGGATTTTCCTGTATCTATCATGCAAGTTGTTCTCTGACCCGGTTCTATGTCATTTCTGTTTCTACCGCAGGTTGTCACTTGTCTTGGTGTATATTAAGTCGTTTTAGCAGTTATCGATTACTAGAAAATGTCATTTACAACATCGATCATGTGCAGGCTAAACAAAATCACATACGCTTGCACTGCATGGAAGAAACCGAGATTGCTGCCAAATTAGCACAATATAAAACTAGAACCGGTCAGAATCATGGGAACATAGAGGTGTCCATGTGTCAGACTGGCTGAAACTGACGTCCCTGGCTTGGAGTGTAAACACCTGGCGTCTTAGCATGTTGAGACTGGTGTAGGGGTATTTGGGTGTGGGGCCAGTGTTTTGGGGTTAATCGTGAGTGCTCGGTGAGGACCTGTTTCGGCTGTTTGCCACGGCGTGTTGCATATTTCATAATATCCGTCTCCTTTCCCATCACTGGCCCGCGCTCACTGAGCAAAGGTCCGGGGACTAGATGGAGACTAGAGGGAGCGGGTCCCTCAATTTTTTTATTTATTAAACATTTGGTTTATTTCAAACCTTTTGTCGTATCAAAGCCCATCCTAAAAAAACTAAATGTATTGTCCGTGTTTCATAGTTCTTAAAAATGAATGGAAGCCTAATGTTTGCCATCGTTCTTCCGAGGTGTATATCCTGTTTCTCTCGGGTGGATTTCCTGCATCATCGTGAAAGATCTCCTTCAGAAACTTCACAAGATCAAATATCGACGGGAAGTGGTCCCTGCGCTGAAGCAAACTCCAACAGTCCTCGGCATTGTCTGTCTGCCTTTCTGCTATCAGAGTACCAAATAATTGTGTCCTCTTCTTTGTTAGGCCTGTACTAGAAAGGGTGAGATGCTTCAAGGTCTCCGTTGTCCCATCCTCGTCGCGAAACCTGCAACCTCCTGGACTTCGGTGCTGGTTGTAAATTGTCTGGATCTGGCGAGTGGGGTATAAATTCATTGTAAACCGCATGTACTGGGTCCTATACCAGCTACATCTCAATGCTGGAGCCCTTTGGTCACTGTGCCTTGAACTGCATTTGACTCCAGACCTCCCCAGAGAGAGGCCTGATTTTGATGAAAGCTTTATCCACCATGGACTTTTTCTTGCAGGCATCCTGCCCATAAGAGAAAGCAACAGGGAACGGAAGGAACCGGCATGTCAACGTCTTGCCAGAATCTCCCATTGCCAACTAGCGTAGATCTGGTGAATTAAGAGCTCCAAGGACTGCCCCAGCACTGCAAGTATCTGCAAGCGACAAGACAAGGAAGTACCAGGTACAAAATAGCTCCGGAGCTGGGAATTCTTGAAATAAAGGCATCACCGTGAAGTCTGAGGACCTCTAGACCTAGGATCTGCGGGAGAGCATGATTTACCTCTGGACCTAGGATCTGCGGGAGAGCATGACTTACCTCTGGACCTAGGATCTGCGGGAGAGCATGACTTGCCTCTAGACCTAGGATCTGCGGGAGAGCATGACTTGCCTCTAGACCTAGGATCTGCGGGAGAGCATGACTTACCTCTAGATCTAGGATCTGCGGGAGAGCATGACTTTGGCTTCAGACCTAGGATCTCTGGGAGAGAATGACTTGCCTCTAGACCTAGGATCTGCGGGAGAGCATGACTTACCTCTGGACCTAGGATCTGCGGGAGAGCATGACTTGCCTCTGGACCTAGGAACTGCGGGAGAGCATGACTTACCTCTGGACCTAGGAACTGCGGGAGAGCATGACTTACCTCTGGACCTAGGATCTGCGGGAGAGCATGACTTACCTCTAGACCTAGGATCTGCTGGAGAGCATGACTTGCCTCTGGACCTAGGAACTGCGGGAGAGCATGACTTACCTCTGGACCTAGGATCTGCGGGAGAGCATGACTTGCCTCTAGACCTAGGATCTGTGGGAGAGCATGACTTGCCTCTAGACCTAGGATCTGCGGGAGAGCATGACTTGCCTCTAGACCTAGGATCTGCGGGAGAGCATGACTTACCTCTAGATCTAGGATCTGCGGGAGAGCATGACTTTGGCTTCAGACCTAGGATCTCTGGGAGAGAATGACTTGCCTCTAGACCTAGGATCTGCGGGAGAGCATGACTTACCTCTGGACCTAGGATCTGCGGGAGAGCATGACTTGCCTCTAGACCTAGGATCTGCGGGAGAGCATGACTTACCTCTAGACCTAGGATCTGCGGGAGAGCATGACTTTGGCTCCAGACCTAAGATCGCTGGGAGAGCATGACTTTGGCTCCAGACCTAAGATCTCTGGGAGAGCATGACTTGCCTCTAGACCTAGGATCTGCGGGAGAGCATGACTTACCTCTAGACCTAGGATCTGCTGGAGAGCATGACTTGCCTCTGGACCTAGGAACTGCGGGAGAGCATGACTTACCTCTGGACCTAGGATCTGCGGGAGAGCATGACTTGCCTCTAGACCTAGGATCTGTGGGAGAGCATGACTTGCCTCTAGACCTAGGATCTGCGGGAGAGCATGACTTACCTCTAGACCTAGGATCTGCGGGAGAGCATGACTTTGGCTTCAGACCTAGGATTTCTGGAAGAGAATGACTTGCCTCTAGACCTAGGATCTGCGGGAGAGCATGACTTGCCTCTAGACCTAGGATCTGCGGGAGAGCATGACTTTGGCTCCAGACCTAAGATCTCTGGGAGAGCATGACTTGCCTCTAGACCTAGGATCTGCGGGAGAGCATGACTTACCTCTAGACCTAGGATCTGCGGGAAAGCATGACTTGCCTCTAGACCTAGGATCTGCGGGAGAGCATGACTTACCTCTAGACCTAGGATCTGCGGGAGAGCATGACTTTGGTTCAGAGAACAGTACAGCTTTCCCAACCAGCACTTGTGATGGGACATGGGCTTGTGTCTGGTCGCACAGATACTATTTTGGTGTGGTGCTCATTTTTAAGGAAGGGTTTTTACTCTCTGATGAACACCATCGTATCCAAGCCCCTGTTGCTGCTCAATATTTAACCCGATGAATTCTGGGATGCTCTTTACTCCGCAGAGTCTTAGGTCATCTCAGCTGCGGCTTTTCATGTCTGGAAGGAGGCCCTTGTCCAATTCGAATCCAGTAATTAAGCTGGGCTAATAATGTTTTGAAACTTACATGTCATTGTACTTCTTTTAGAATTCTATTGAACGGTATTCTTGTGATAATTGTATAGGCCTTTTTGTGCCCGTGATTTTATATTTTATATTTTTTACATTGTATCAAAATATTGTTCTGATTGGATATTTTACTGACTTTAATCGTGCTTAAGGTTTTATTAGTAAAGCCAATAAGGCACATAAAAAAAAAGAAATAAAAAAAAGTTCAATATGTGAAGTCCCATAATGACCGCACAACAGTAGGGTTAAGGAAAAGCAGCATTTCTGCTCAGTGTCCGACAGCCACTTGTAGTAGAGCAGGCAGGCCATATACGCTGAAACAAGGAAACATGCCTTCTAATCTTTTGTTGGTCATCTGATGGGATTTTTCTAGTGTGCAGTCAGTGACCAAAATGGACACCTGTGTTCAGCGGGCACTCTGCAAAGTTTTCTCCCACAGCTTCATGGCCGTAATTTTAGGGGGGACAGGGGTGTTTGTCCCCCCTACTTTCATGGCACACCATGTTGTCCCCATTCAAATGATGCTGGGCCCCCTTTCTTCAGATGTCATGTCCCCCCCAACCAGGGGCGTTGCTAGGGGGGGGGGCTAAGGGGGTTATAGCCCCTGATCTTTTGGTTGTAGCCCCGGATAGAATCTCAGGAGCTACAGCCAAAAGACTAGCTAGCCCCCAGTCCCAACAGTTCCGACAGCAGCTTAGCCCCGGGTCTTTTCCAGACCTAGCAACTCCCCTGCCCCCAACATTTTCAGCAAAGTTACTCCACTGCACAGCAGTTCACTCTTGCAGGCCTGCCTTGATTGGTGGACTTTGGCTACCTGAGGTCACCTGGTGGTGAATGGGGCATACCCTTAGGAGCATGAGCCGGTTCCTGTTTTGCAGTGTGCCAGCCTATAGCTGTCAACACAGGGTTTTGTCACTGACTTGGTCCACTCTGAACACTCCAAGGTTTCCTAGGCCTTTGGCTGAAAGTACATTCCAAGATGGCGAAATGCATAATCTTTTGAAGTCCCACAAGCGGCATGCTGTGAAAGAAGGATTGCATGCCGCTCACATCTGAAATTGGTCTACAAGTCTTTGAGGGCATGCATTTTACTATTCTTTTGCATGACTCCAGTAACAGATACCAAGACCCAGTTTATCTTTGCAATCCGCACATTTTGAAAGAGGGACAGAACGATGCTTCATGAGTTTCGTTGAACTACCTTCATGAGGTAGGAAGGTGAGGATCATTTTCCTTAACTCCTGCCACACCTGTATTCCTAAAATGTATTTATGCATGTACTTATAGAGCGCCGAAAGCCCGCAGGCATCGGGGCGCATCACAAAAAACTGGGTTACTACATGACCTAATCTGAACTGATCACCTTACTCATCATGATGGCCCTCGTTTACTGGAAGATGAATGTTTTTAGGCTCCTTCTGAAGGCCCTATCTGGGCTTGAGTCTAAGAGCAAGGGGGAGTTGTTTCCATTCCCTTGCTGCCAGAACGGGGAAAGCCCTGCCCAGCCCTGTTGCTCGTCGGAGTGGTAGCACTATGATCTTGCCCAAAGCCTCCCATCTCAAGGCTCGATTGGGGGGATATCGTGCAATCTGTTTCTTTGGTGCAGTACCTTAGAGACACTTATGCACCAAAGTTAAGGATTTGAAATGCATCCAAACTTCAATTTTCAGCCAGTGCAGTGCTATCCTGTCCTTTGCGCTCCTATTCCCTTTTCATCGTGCTACGCTTTGTTATTCTGCCAGAAAGCTCCATCAGACTCCAAGGTGACGGCTTTAAATTCTCCATCCTCTGTCACCTCCTCCGGAACTCAGTCACTCTCAACACCCGAGACCCTGGAGACCACCTGACCTCATGCACATGCTTTCAGAGCTCGTTTTTCACCTGGATAATGATTTCCTCCAGTGCAGCGCCCCATCTGCCAGCTGGACCAACAAGCGATCTCCTTAGAGGTTAATGTTTACTAATACATTATACTTCTAAGTTAAGACAATGAAAGAACAGAACATGCATTACAGACTTGTTCTCCGCGGGGGAGCAAAGGCATGTCTTGTTGATGTTCCCTGTAGTCCTAGAATTTCGAGGCGAGGAGAGGAGGGCCTTCTTTCTAGGCACAGTGAACAATGAAGAAAGACTTGAATCGATTGTGTTTTGTGACAGCCACTGGTGAAAAGTCAGGACAGGGGTGAAATAAAGCCCTTTATTGTGGGAGAGTTGGAGATGGGCTGTCCCTTGCCAGCTGTTGAGGAAGGAGAAAGGTCTGAATTTGATCATTTGGCCACATTGAAGCCTAGATGCGATGAGCGCAGTAACGTTTTTATTTACACGTAAGCTTGAAATGGAGCGAGTTGACTCGTCGTGTAGGAGACGAGGTCTTCCAACTAATGAACCTGCATGATTGTTTTAAATGTACAACCAGAATGATCTATTAGTGAAAAGACAGGAGACCGGTGACACAGGCGCTGCAGGTTTTAGACACAGGATAGGCAGAAGGAGACACCACCAAACTGAAAACAAAGCAAGTAATCAGTAACCAATAGACAGGCAAACTACAATACACCATCAGAACCTGGCACTCACTAACCTGCTATTCATACGATATGGCAGTAACAAAGTATGGAGTGTTTTGGAGCAGGCACCTGATCTTCTCTGTGAAGAGAAAACCAGAATGAGTAACTGGGATTGGCTAAATAGGACTCAACTGATACGAGGTTAAATGTCTTACCATCAAGGACTCCTGTCCAACGGTAACGAAGAGTTCAGAGTATAGCAGTAGCACGTGGCACGAAGATTTCCAAGTCTGTATCCAGAGGAAAGCAAAAATAACAAAATGTTCTAGTACACCCAGAAGTCTCTAATCCGTGTACTCTTGAATCCCAAAAAGAAAGAAAACCAAGGTTCAATGTTCCCAAATCCACGAGTGCAGTTCTTGAAAAACGTATTGTAGTCCAAATGGTCCGTGTTGCTTATTGCGAGTGGCGAGATGCAAAGCTGGGAAAAAAGAATATCCAGAGACGGTCTGTAGTCAGGCAGGGTGCAGGTGGCGAGGTACAAAAGTAATCCAAAGCAAGTCCAGGAGCGGTCGGGTCATAACAGCTAGAAACAGTAAGAGGGGCAAGGAAAGGTCCGGGTAACTAGGAAGCGGGATTTCCAAGAAACAGTATCACAATGTTCTTTAAACGGCACCGAAATCATTCAGAAGCGCCGAAGGATTCAATGAGAGGAGCTTAAGAGGAAAAGGTCATGTGACTGGATTGCGAGTTGCTTTCAGCGCAGGGCGGGACATCCTACGGTGCATAGGACACCAGCGTTGCCACGCCAACTTCCAGGAACCTGGCTGCGTCCTCTGCAACCAGTCACTGTTGCTCCTTCGGTCCAGATCGTGATTACAAGTAAACGTATGTTTATAACGGGCAGACTTGACTGTGGTTTTTAAGGGTGTATGCATTCTCCCTAATGCCCTAGTGAGACGGGAAGGAGATCTGACACAATCTATCCATGTTCATCACTCATGGTCCAAAGTGCAGGACATTACATGATGCTTCTCAGGTACTCCAGGGAACTATTGCATGTACTCTTGATATTGGGATTACTCAGTAATATTGATCACTTCTGTGTTGGGGGTTCTAGCGCTGTCTGGCTCTTCTCTGAGCATAATTTGTGCTTCTCTAGCAAAAGAGAAGAGCGGTGGCTGGATGTTTTGAATGAATCCTAACCTCTGGCATTGCTCAGGGCAACCAAACAGATCACTGTTTTACAACTTCTCGTGACATTACAGAAGGGGAAATACCATATGCAAATCAGGCATTGTCCTGCCCCCACAAGGGACAATCCAAACTGTGAGGTCACATCCCCTCTGCACGAAATCTCAACCAATCCCAGAGATGATTCAGACTCATTGGGCATTGACAATGCGGTGTAGCTTGGGTTTCTGGACATGGCAAGCTCCAGACCCATGTCCGGGCATGCCCGTCCCACTCCAGGGAGCATTAGCCAAACAGAAGAGTGATGGCTGGCACCCTTTGAGTGAACCAGAACCTCTGGCATGTTCTGGACACCTCTCCAGACTATCGTTTTCCAGTCTAGAGTGGGACCATTCCTTATTTGCATATGGTGTTTCCCCTTCTGTAATGGCGTGGCAGGCTGATAAACAACTGCCTGGAGGGTTGCTCAATGCCATGCAGAGGTTATGATTAATTTACAGCATTCAACCCATCAACCACCAGTTTCGTATGTACATTGTGTGTGCATTGGCTGGTCAGTGTTGCATTTTGTCTGTGGGATGAAAATTCGAACTATCCAGACCCATCCTCTGCTGATACCTACTTACCCAAATCCAGAACCCCCTTCCGGTACTGTGGACCGACGGGGGGGCCCTCCGGGCCATTCAAATTGTTTGTTTAATCAAAGCAGGTGCTGTGATCTGTTAATCTGTGCGAGACCATGTCACGCTTCTTCTTCTTACTGGTAGATTTGTATCCATCAGCGGTGATTTTTGGATACCGAGGCTTGAGCCTCATTACTCCATCTTCTCGGGTTGAGTATGTAGTCGTGGGTTTGTATTCTTCTTGGTCTGTGTGGTCTAGCCACAGTAGGGCTGGTTTCACAGGGCCTTCGCACTGATGGGAAATGTGGCGGGGAGGATCTTTTTAAAGGGCAGGAAATCGTGGGCCAGGGGCTGCCAGTCAGGCCTTTCTCATTGTATCCCACTGCAGCAAACACTTCTCGCGAGGCCCGGGCTGAGATGCCACGTCCAATGGCCCTGCTCCGCTCTTTGCAGCCAATCCGCGGGGGGTCCTTCGTGCTCTGCTGGAAGAATTCTGGCCACGTCGCCACACGCCACGTCGCCACACCTGTCGAAACAAGGAGATTTTCTTTACAATGTGGTTGCTCCCTCCCACCGCTGACCTGTAATGGGCTTGTGATGTAATGGAGAGACGCGCTTCATTCAGCGCCAGGTTAAAATGGCGGAAGAATTAAGATACATATGCTTTGGGCACAATAACCTGCAGCTGGGAGTAATTATAAGCCTCCTTTCGCCAAAGTTGCTCATTAAACGGGTTGAGCTTGCAGCTGGAAAGCTGGCATTGCCTTTTCCCGTGGGCCTTCTCGGCGCACTGCTCTCTGTTCTGTGTACTTTCTTAGCTGCGTGCCCGGGTAAATTGCATCAATTTGCATCAGTACCAAAGAGCTGAAATTGTAAAAATGATTTTAGGTAATGCCCGCCGTTTTATCCTGAACAAGAGTAAGGGCTGCATGACAGGCTGGCCAGATTTCTTTGCACAAATACCGTTGGCGGGAAATACCACCTCCGCGGGTGGTCTTTCAGCAAGTCCACCCAATTGTCTCAGGGGGATAGCTCAGGGACAACACGCTCCCCTTGGAAGCAAGACAACACGGAGCAACACAGGTTCAATCCCTGGGTCCGCGCTTAGAAACCTCTGGGTATGAAGCACGTTGTAAATAACCCATCATATCATATCATTCAGAGCTTACCACTGGCGCAGGTGGTATTGCTAGAATGACACTATTCCATCAGCACCACCACCTCCTGTAGAGGTAACCTTAAAGGGTCTTTTTTTAAAGGGTATTTTTTTGTACATGTGTTGCTACCAGAGAATTGGATGATCATCATTGGGCCCTCAATAGCTTGCCAATATCAAGGCATAAATTAGTTTCTACAAATTGATTATCAGAATGTGCTAATTAAAATATTCTTGATTAGCAAAGTAAACCATTTGATTAGCAATATTGTAGTCATATTTGTAATGTAACAAGAAGTTATTTGTACCCAGTACATAAAATAAGCATCAATACTGCCTTTGTGTGTACCGCTGAAGTAAGACATTAGTGAGAGGAGTCAGGCCTTGCAATTTCTTTGAAATTCCGGTATACCTGCAGGAAGAGTAACTTAGTGTAACTACTTGACCTAAGAAATGCACTCACACCCTACCAATGGATAACAAATTTAAATGTGCTTTTTGTAAAATGGTGCAGGTCACCACAAACCCACCTTATGTTTGGCGTACTGCTGCCCCCCACAGGCCATCCTTGCACAGTGAAACCTTTGACATTTACTGCAGGCAAAGTAAATGTTACATAACAATTTAAAATATCCCCTCCAAATGGTACTTGCCCTTTATTAAATATACTCGACTGTGCGAGTAGACTTTGCAAACCCTGAATGAGTGTCTGTAAAATGTAAAAGGTTAGCTGCATAAATGGGCACAATAGATATGGTAAAAAGGCTCTGAAACAGTTTTGCCAATTCTCTCCCACAGATTCTAATATATAATGAAATCATAGTCATAGAGCAAAGCGAGTTCTGGAGGCTAGCTACAGTGCATAATATTGCAGTAGATCTGTAGATTTACAGACTAGATGGAACTATTGATAACTAGATGGAACTATTGATAACTACTTTGAGTAAACATCTAGTTAGCTTTGTGTATTCATTATGCAAGAGGAAGAAAAGTAAGACTAAGCAGAGTAAATGACGTAGCAGAGAACTATTGAAGTTTGCTGCCCTCTCATTTTCAGGGTATCTGGTATAAAGCAACAAGGTGATAAGATCGAATGTCAAGTAGTAGGGATAAGCTCATGAGTTGAGCACCAGATGTATGCAACCAGGTCACAGAACTAGGTTTGCCATCAAAAGCATTTGGCCGTGTGATCATGTACATTTTCAAAAGTGTTCAATAGTCAATGCGATACATCATTCCCAACTAAATGAAAATATCTTGCCTAGCACTCCCACACAGGCCCTTGGCATTTAAGAGTGGAGGAGAGGATTACTGCTGCACTCTCTCCATTAGCCCCTTTGAACTTGCAGTGAACATAGAAAATAGGGTGGACAGAGAGGGTAAGCGAGGAATGCAAGGTGACCTGTCCTTTCATTGAACAGGGTAACTTAAAGAGCTAGCTTTGCTACGCAAGTGTCAATTTAATTAGCAAACCTTCTGAATTGCATAGCAAATTTCGATGCCACACAGCTTATTTTATGCCTTGAATATAAGTCACACGGTCGTAAGCTCCTTTACAGATGGCAATACGCACCGGCCCGTCTCTCTCAGATGTGGGAGTGGAGCCGGTATGCTGGAGGGGGGTGGCCAAAGAGCGGATTACTGGCATATGTGGTGGTCGTGTCCCAGAATGCAGGGCTACTGGAAGGAATTCTGGGCTGGATTAAGGCTGTAGAAGAGAATGAAAGACCCAGAAATCCTTGGTTGGTGGTGTTTGGTGTGGCAGAAAATAAGGGGGAACAGACACGACTCCCCCACAAGGCGTATTTTTCTCCTTTTGGCAGCAAGGGTAGGTGTAGTGGGAAAACGTGGGCCCTTAAAGCGAGGGAGATCTATGAGATGGAAAACATCACGGGCGAAATCCAGGTTTCGCAGCCCTCAAGAGAGTTGCAATGGGTAACCTTTCTTCAAAAATACAACACTTCGTACCCTCTGGATCCAACTATGAGTAACCTTAGCAGCCCCGTAGGGCGACTCACAGGCTCCCACGCATATAGGACGGGGTTTACAGTCTGTGATGGTACGAAAGGGACACGTGCACATGTACGACTGTGCCACGGAATGAGAACGTCATCCTGTGCCCAGGGTTGAATGGATACATGACCTGCCAGGAGAGGGAAGGGTGGCGGGGATCATTTTGTTGTAAAAAGTGAAAACAGTGCATGCACAGCACAGTGACGTAGATGTAGAATAAGTAGTTGACTAATGTTAAGTGTTGTATCTGCAACCAAAAAAAACCTACTAAAATAGTGGAAATGTCTAATGTCCGGTGGTGGTGCATCAGAGAGAAAAGAGCTATAAGGGCAATTACCCGACTCTTTCTACATCTCTTTTGAGGTTAGTGCACCAACCACGGCCGGAATACTGCAAACATCACGTAGACCGGTATTTCATACTGACTCCGTACCATTCAAATATAAAACATAATTTTATTCAGAGTTTAATCACAAAACATTCATAAAGAATTAATTAAACAGTATCACAGACTGTTGAATTTTATATTAAAAAGCCACGAAAGAGCCTCCTTTGCATAGTGTTCTTCAGAGAGGTGGCGTTAGTACGTGATCACACGTGTGTCCACAGACTCAATTTTCCCTATTTAAAGGCTGCGGATAACAGCAATAACCAAACAGGCATTAGTTACTTTCTATTTTGTTACGTATAGTTCTGTTGTCATTCAGTCACATTATTTGCATCTATAGAGATACTGAACTATGATCTCTAAACAGTGGCGGTGCAGGCCACTTTTGCACATTTTTAAAATGCACAACAACATTAGTTCTGCCTTTTATGGGTAAAGTGGTGAGAAGAGGCCACCTAAGATGTCCATCTGTTCACCCACTTACTGGGCTCCAAACAGTACTTCTTTTTTGTGACTATGTTGAAATTAAGTGCAGAAGCACCACCACTTCCATTCTATACAGTAAAAAAAATATATATAGTTTTTATTTACCTCTGAAATGTGCTGAAAATTCACTGGACGGCTTTGCCTGTGGTTCTACTCCAGCGGGATACCGCTGGCGGTGTTCCTCCAAAACATGAATTCGGCAGCCTGGTGGTATTTCTGCAAATATCCCTGGAATGACCACTGCCTCCGACCATATAATGAGGCCCTACGTCTGCCTTCCATGTCTTAAGCCACACCACAAACTTGTGGTTTTATATAGTGCTTGCTGCTACAGTCCTATTGCTTTGTAGTGCTGCAAATGATACCCTTTAGTGATAGGCATTTCAGTGGTACTCGGGTGAACCTCAAAACGCATAAATGGTTGTGCCAGCCCACTAGTATTCTAGTGGGACAGTGCCCGTTGGCGCGAGAGAGTACATGCAAGTCCCAGCAGGCTTACTGCCATGATTATCTGAGCACGTGGCCTGGAGCATAGCTGCCGACTAGGCCCCTGGCAGTCATGTGCTGCTCATCTAGTTCTGGATATCATCTTTGTGTTCTGGCAGGTGTGGTTTTGCATTTTCCATTCTAAATATAGGAGCACAAGTCCCAGAATGCAAATCAAAATTCAGGACTAGAAGGGATACACTAGCCTACTGGCAGAACCAGGGCAGTGGCCAGGGGGGCAGCCATCCCACCTGGAGCCATCCTTCTTTCCAGTGTGACCCCTGATGCCTGCTGCGCTGGCCTGGCAAGTTATGCATAATATAAAACAGGTGCACAGAGGTCAGAGGCTCATCGGGTGCTCACTGCGGCCATCAGCCATACATTGCCATTACTAGGCAACAAAGATGACTGCCGTGTCGTCCTCCTTCAGCGTCTTGTGGCACGGCTGGCTGCCCCTAGGCTCCATTGTACCAGTGCGAATGTGATGCTTAAAACAGCAGATTCTGAAGGTTAGCTCAAAAGTATTTTTACGTATGCGTTTATGTATGTATGTATGTGTGTGTGTATGCACATAGCAGGCGTGTGGGGGTGTGGTGTGGTGTGGTGTGCATGGAAGCATGTTCATCAGAGCGAGGGTCATATGTATGGTACACCAGAATCATGAAAGTGAAACACAGTGACATTGCTGGCATGTACATTGAGCACAGGTTCATTAGTGAAATGAAGTGACATTGCTGACATTTATTGTGGGCACAGCTTCATGAAAGCAAAATACATTCACTTTTCTAGCTTTTATTGTGGACAAAGTTCCATGAAAGTGATTTACCCTGGCAATGCCTGACTTTTCGGGGGCGCAACATCATGAAAGTGATTTACAATAAGAAATCTGGTATATGTTGTGGATGCAACATGGCAATGATGGCATGGAGAAAGCATCATGATAGTCGGCTACAGTGGCAATGCTTGCATATATTGTATGCACAGCTTTATAAAAGTGTTGTACAGTGACAATGCTGACATATATTATGGGTGCAGCATCTTCAAAGTGATTTACAGTCTGAATGCCTGCATATATTGTGGGTGCAACATCAAAGTTATTTACAGTGACAATGGCAGATTGTTTGTGAGCACATCTAAGTGATTTACAATGGCAATACTGGTATATGTTCTGGACACAACTTCATGTCCATGAAAGTGATTTACAGTGCCACTGTTGGCAAAAGTTGCCACACCAACAAAATATTGCCACACATTGTGGGCGCAGCATCAGGAAAAAAATGCTGGCATATATTGTTAGGAATGTTGTAAAATGATCTTGTTTATTGTTGGTGTATGGGCACTGGTAGGGGATGGGAGATTGCAAGCGGGTTACATTGATTCTCGGTCCTTCAAGATTATTATCTTTGGTCCTACAGGATTTACCCCTCCGCACACGTTCTTCTCTGGTAATGTATAGTGCTGGTTTTGTTCTGTCCTGACCAAACATGAGGTGTTTCATTTCCTTGGACAAGGGAAGATCTCCTCGGATTCCTCACAGGGGTTACACCTTGCAACTGATGACTATACTTTGCAAATAAAGCTTAACATGGCACAGGCGAGCACTACCTTTGGTTATGAAGCGGCACCTAGTATTTTATAACTGCATTTGGGGCCGCATTGATCTTATGATGACTATATCTGGCAAATGGAACTTTGACAGGCAAATGATGACAGTAACTTGCAATATGGAGCAGGATGGCGTATGAGCACGGTGCCATGTAATCTGGTTAATATACGGTAGGCAACGTAACCAGACGTTTGTCTGCTTCTGTACCATTTGTTATATGTAGCTGACAATTATTATAGCTTGTTTACATTTATGATGTCACTTCTTGGGATGTGATCAGGGCCAAAAGGTATGGTACATCATTTCTTGCCATGTCATCAGGATCAACGGTCATGTGATGACACTTCCTGCAATGCTATTGGTTGCATGACGTCACTTCCGCTACCTCTGGCATTTTGGTGAATTGACTTCCCGGCTTAGAATCGGATCGAACCAGCATGTAGTGACTTATAGAATCAGGACATTGTTAGTGTCTTGGAAGTTTGAACGTTTTTTTCTGTGAGCAAAAGGCCCAACATCTTCCGCCTTTCTAGGAACTCCCGATGACCTGAGCTGCCCATCTGTCTTTGTGGTAAGTGCAGAGGGCCTTGAGCTGCAATGCTGCTGGCAATGTCTCTGGCTACCATGCCAGGAACACGCCTGCACTTTGGGATAACCGCTTCCAGCTGGAGTGCTTCTCTTTTAGTTATGACCCCGCCCAGCGCGGTGCACAGCTACCATCAGGATACTGTGGGGGTATCCATTCCATGGATAGCGGTATCCGTGCACCGGTGCGATGAGGCGCTGCGTTCTGCCGGAACTACTAGACATGAGTGAAGCGGCCGCTGCACACACTATTTGAACCCTCCCTTTAATAAAAATGCCATAGTCATTACGTTTTTTGGTAGAGGATTGAACAGCGAGGCATGGGACAACAACTATTATTAGTGTCCCTGATTTCTAAGGCGATGCACGTGCACTTAGTGGGGTGCTCATTCTACAGAGATACAAGAAGTGGGTAAGAGGATCTACCGAATAGTCCTTGCCTATCCTGTACAGAAGGTATTCTCGACCCACCGAATACTAAAATCCAAATGGTTCTTTAGAATGATGGAAAAAATAATAGGTTGATTTGCCCTTAAAATTCATTGTATGTAAATGTTGCTCATACATTATAATTTGTTCAGAGTGGGTGGATTTTGTTGTTCGGTGCCTTGACTAGCGCAGTCCTGTGGTCCAGGCTCACACACTTACTGACTGGTGTTATTGATGGACGCAGGCTAGGGTAGAGCTGGGCTAGCCTGTTTATTTGATGTATTTTGTCATTTGTAGAGCGCACCTAACCCGAAGGTATCTGGGCGCATTCCTTAGTTACATCATTGTTACAAACTTTGAAAGACATCAGTGTATTTCTGGTAGGAGGAAGACATTCTTGAGTTGTACATTTCTAGACAGTACATTACATTATATTAGTGGTATAACATTTTTGGGCAGGGATAAATCATGCAGTTCGGATAAGGATAAGGAGGATGCCCGTTAGCGTTCATACGTTAAGAGCCAAGTTTTCAATTTTTCCTATGAAAGTCCAGAAGGAGGGTTCAGCTCTTAGAGCGTGTGGCATAGTATTCCACAGTTTGGCAGCTAGTACCGGGAAGCGGTTGCCACCAGCTTTTTGCAATTTATATCTGGGGATCTTTAGCAGGTGTGCATGAGTGGATCGGGTGGGTCTGTTTGTTTTGATTATTTGTGAATTTATGCACCAGGTATTTCACAGCTTTATTTGAGAGACACTTGTGTGTCATTGATAATGTTAGTATGGACTACAGATAGCCGCGGATATGTGTAGGTTTATAGCTGTGAATATCGGAAAAAATGGCTGAAAAAAGAAAATGCTTTTTTGCCCCCCCCTTGCCCTCACCAAGTGCACCCATCATCGGTGCCAGCCCCCCCCCCGCTGAAGGCCTCCTCACCTCTGCTGCCCTCTCCCGTTCCACCCACAACACTGTTTCTGTGACACAGTTTGCTTTGAGATGTCGGCTATTCGCGGCTATTCCAAGGTTATAGCCGAGCGTATGGGGAAAAATGTTGAGCCTTGTGTTGCAAACTTGGTCCTTAGCCACCCTACAACTCCCAAAGTTCACTTGGTGCTCTCTTGGCTCTCCCCCAGCTCTAGCCTGATGGCATTTTCATATTTTTTACCTGCAATCTGTGTTTCATTTTCTTATACCCTCGGCTATAACCTGGGATATAACCGCAGCTATCTCTCGCAATGTGAAAAAAGATGGCGGCTGCTTCATTGTTAGATACCCAGATTCTTCTCAATTTATCCAAGAAATAGCTATTTATTTTGGAGAAGAGGGCACCCCTTCTCTGTCAAATATTTTAAAAAGTACTGGACGGAATAGCCCCAAACCACAAAAGGATCGTAAATCAACACTTCATGGCCAAGTTGTTTTGGCCTGGTCCAGATCTGTCCAGCGGTTTGGGAGGTAACTGTTTTCTTAATAACTTTTTTTATTTTTGAAATAATCTTTCTGAATCTTTCCAGTCTGTGCAGTTTAGGATGTGCCAGAGGTGGTGGAGGGGAGGAGGAGAAGGGGTTGGGGAGAGGCCTGACAAACTTTTATTTGTGCAAAATTTCAGCCAAATCAGTTGCACGAGTCAAAGGTTATTAGTGATACATTTTTTTGATTTCCTATGTAACTCCCATTTTATCTTAACTTTAGGGTAGCGACCGCCGCCCTATAATACAGATATTCAATCCAGTGGTAATATCAGCCGGGGTTAATGGAGGCAGAGGTGGTAGCACTCTGATTTGCTTGCTCCCTCGTAGGAGAGAAGCTAGTTCTAAGGTAATCTTGAAGCCAGTCATGTGCTGTGACCCGTTACCGTAGATTTCTTCAAATGCCATTTCACCTAATGAGATTTCACCATATTTATTTTACCGAAAATGGTAGGGGAAATGGTATATGTGTAATGCATAATAGGTGGGGTGTGGGGTAAAGGGTATACATTAGGGTAGGGAAGGATGAGGGGGCTGTTGACCATATGAGCTTGCATGAACCCTCAGAAGATTTAAACTTTTCCTCTTCCTGAAAAGAGAACTGCTCCCAAACATGTACCATTATTTGCGAGAATGTAGCTTAAGTTTATTTGGCCATATTCTTTCTGGCCAGCTCGCTAGCAGGGACTTGGCCACACCTACCCACCTTCGTATTGGCGAAAATGCACACTTGCGTTCCATACGCCTCTGACTAATCTCACAAACCAGGGACTTCAGTCCCTGAGGGCGTTCACCTACAGCGCTTTGAGACCATACCAATGGGAATAGGAGCTAGACAAATGCCATATTACACTACAAACCAACCTTATTTTTATATATTGGCAGCTTTTCTCTGTCTTCTATCACGATTATCGTCCTAATAATATGTTTCTTTCTCTTTAACCTTCGAGATGCCACTTTAATTTGATTCTTGGCAATGTTGCATGCATAGATGGTTGTATGCAATGCGCAATTTGCTTCTGAAACCAAAAAATGATGTACGGAAGGCTGTGAATTAATCATAACCAGCAGCCTTCCATCCCTTTGTTTTTCAGTCCATCTGCTCCATCAAAGGCAAGAGATTAGCTGACCTCCGAGCTACGTCCACGGAATTGTGCCTTGTGAAGGCAAGCCTCGTATTTGAATGTGCGCACTTTGCACTGTTTAGCGGTAGCCACAAAATGAGAGGAACCAGTGCCCTCCCTGGAGGAAGGCTGATAAAGTGTTTGCCGCCCATGCATCAGCACAGACTAAGCCGAGTGAAAACAGGAGTAGGACAAGAGCTTTCTTGTTTCAGAACCGGTTTCTCTGTCACGCCTCCGGCCATGATGGTTAAACTTGCTGGCTCCTCAACCTGCAGCTTCATGTTCTCCCGATGGAACCATTCTCCGCTAATGTCTTTGACCCACTTTTTTTGTTTGTGTATATTTACCGCAGTGCCCTCTGGGAATTCGAGATGCGTATATGTCATGTTTTTGAAACGGCTCCAAGGAGCCGAATAAAGGCAGAAAAATAAGAGACCCGCTAGCAGGATGGGAAATATTAACGTTTTAAGCTGAAGTTGGGAAAGCCAAGCAGAGCAGGAAGGTGTTCAGCTCCATCTAGAATTGCTGCAGAGATGCTGTGAGTCAGGGTGCACAGCTGGACAGGTGTTTCATCCCAGGACTCCGGGCGACCTGCAGACAGGAAACATAAGACCAGATGACGTGTACCCTGTAAGAAATCAGTAGGACATGCCAGCAGTGCTCCAGATAAGATTTTGAAGTGGGAGTACTTTACTCCTTAATTTTGAAAGTTGGGAGTTAAATTATTTTTTAAGGAGTCAAAATGTAAGTCCAATTCCCAATTTGGAATATTTTATAAGCCAATAAAAATGTGTTTTAACTGGGAAACGGAAATGTGTTTGTAATAATTATTTCTTTGCACCTAGTTATGCATGCACATTAAAAGATGCATGTTTCCTTCTCCCGATCACGCAGAAATAATAGCAGTTTCTTCCTGTGGTACTGCGTGCACTGCTGGTCCAAACATATCCATGGAGCTGTGTGAGTGATCACGGGTGCAATGTCATAGGTGTCTGTCCCCCATTTTTTGTTGGGGGTATTTTTACTTCCTATTTTTATTTTGTGGGAGTATTTGCCTATTTCTAAGGAGTAAAAGTGGCCAATACACCCCAATCTGTAGGGCTGCATGCCGGATGTTTTGGACTACAATTCCCATCAGCCCTAGCAAGCACAGGCAATGGTGATGGATCATGAATTTGTACTCCCAAGACTTCTGGGGAGCTGTAGGCTGAAGACCCAAGGAATATCAGATAGTCCATTGGTTGGGGCCTCTGTCCTTTCATCTGAGGGCGGTTCTCCACTCTGCCTATTGAGTGAACCACAGATGGTGAGTATTTGTCCCCGGCCAGTACCTCCAATACATAGTCGATGCCACAGACACAATGTTGCATTGTGCTTTCTCATTAATCGGAGTGTACGAACATAGCCATACTACCCCACTCTTCCTTGCCATTCTAGAGCACATGTACAGCAGCTGAACTCTCTCTAAATTAGTTAGCTTCCCTAGGGTCATACCAAAGGTGGGGCTTGCTAACTGGGACACGTTGGGGATGGTTGACTAACATCATGAGTGGGATCTGGACAAGAGGAGTAGCATGTTCAAAGGTCATGATAGAAAGGCCAGAAAATCGGAAATGAGACTGCTAAAGGTCAGGCAGATCAAAGGGCGATCTAGGAACTTTTTTTGAAGTTGACGCAAAATGGAAAATGCATTGGCAAAGCCACCCGTTTTGTCTTGTGTGTATGCATGGGTTATCCATTTGCCAGGCACTGACATAATGGTGCTTCCGAGCCATTAGATGGCAACAGCTGGGAATTGGTGCAAGTGCCTGGGCAATTCCTGGTAAATGCCTTTCCAATATCTAAGCACAGGCCAACATGCTTGTCTCGGGAGGATAGATCAGGGCCAACGTGCTCGCCTTGGAAGCAAGGCGACACGGAGCACCACAGGTTCGATCCTGGGTCTGCGCTTAGAAACCTCTGGGTATTAAGCGCGTTATAAATAACCTATCATATCATGTCAATGCTTGTTTTTAACAGCACTTCAGATAAAGGACCACAGATGCGAGGACACACACATTGTGCTTATAAATCAACTGGCTGAAGGGCCCACTTGATTAAGACGTTTGTATTACACCAGTGGCAGAATTGCAGCTCCATTTAAGCCATTACCTCTGAGAAGACTGGGTTGAAATAGCACTGGCAGGCCCCACACAGCATGAACGAGCTATCTGAAGGCGCACCCAGGAGGATGTGTTTTGGGAGGTGGGGCGGGTTGTGGGTGGGATTGGCCATGGGGAATAGCATGGCCACGAGCAGTCAATGGATGGGTAAAGAACTAAACCACACCCACAGGCTGTGTCCCTCCTCACATTTCATCTCCCTTTTTTTTGTACTTCCATGCAATAGTTCTGGTTTATAGGTGGTGCTGATGTGCCAGTTAATGGCCCAAACTAAAAAGAAAAGATTAAAGGAAAAGTGTAAGAGAACCAGTAGGGAAAAGAGTACACATTTTTTTAAAAAGTTTAAAAAATAACAGATTAAAAAAAGACTAGGGTTTAAAAAGGAAATGGGGTTTAATTGCAAAACATGTTTAAAAAGAGTTGCCTTTTAGCAGTTTAATTTCTGGTCGGCATCCATTTGCTTGTTGGCCTTTGGACCTGGGACCAACAAAGGCTGGATGTCCCAGGGCATGACTCCGGCTCATGGCTGCATGTATGTTCTTAGTGCCATATATATATATGCTTAGCAGGGAAGCAGGCCTGCTCAGCTGGCTATGCCTTTCTCCAGAGCACCCAAGATCATCTTGGATTTGAATTTTTCTAGCAATAAAAATCCTAATTTCACTGAGCATTGAGGCACTTTTAAAGCGTATTAAAATATATGAATAATTTGCAATAAAACTATTCTCGGCAATACTAGAAAACTAAAAACCTGAGAGAAGAATAATCCAAGGGGCAATGCTAGTAGGAGGCCTTACAGTTTCTGATGAATGAAGAGGACGTTTTACCCGAGTGAACATGAAACGAAGGTCAGGCACTTTTTTACATTTGCTGGTACAGGGGAACTTTGTGAGCCTGCTGGGTTACTTCTCTGCTGCTCTCTCACTTACTCCCTCCCAACCTCCCATCTTATGATGTTGATGCTCTGCTTGCTGGTATTCGTCCCTGTTCATCCCCGTTCATATTACTGGGTGACTTCAATCTTCATCTTTCGTCTGTTCATTCATCCCTCCCGTTCATTGCACTTCTTGATTCTTACTTTCTCGTTACTCTTCCTACTCCCCCCCCCCCCGCCCATCTCATGTCTCTGGTTCTTGTCTTGACCTTCATCCCTATCCGCATGCTCCGTTTCTGTTCACCCTGCTTATTCTTCTGATCACCATCTTTTACTCTTTTCTATTCTTCCTTCTATTTCAATGACTAGTTCATCTTTTTTGGAACCACCTACATATGCTCGCTCGGCGTGATCTTCATGGTATTAACACTCCCCTGATTATTCATCCTTCTCATTCTGCATTTGATGCTCTTTTCCATCGATGATGTGGCTTCGACTCTTTCTTCTTCTCTTTCCTCATCTCTTGATTCCTTATATCCTGCTTTTGTTTTTTCTCCTTCTCGGAAGCCACCTCAATCATGGCTAACTCCTTGTCTTGGCCCTATGCGCCAAGTTCTCAGTCGCCTTGAGCGGCGCAAACCTCTTTCGGACAGCTTGACCTTTTCCTCCTAACATGCATTATATGATCATGTGCTTTTATTCTGCCAAATGGTCATTTTATGCTGATCTTTTATGCTCTTCATCTGCTCATCCCAGACGCTTGTTCCAATCACTTTCCCGCCTTCTCTCTCCTTCATCTCCTGATTATTCACTTAACTCTACCTTTACTGCCTCTGAATTTGCTGCTTATTTTCCATCAAAATTAGCTAATCTTAGCTCGCCAATTCTTCCGTCTGGGCCCTCTTCCTCTTCTTTTTCCCCTACATCTTCGTCTCCAACGTTGGTTATCTCATTTTCTCTTGTTTCTAACTCTGATACTTCATCCTTGCTAACACGTGCTCATCCCACATCTTCTCCTCTTGAGCCAATTCCTTCATTACTTATACTGAAAGTAGATCCTTGCTTGATTTCTTATCTTACTTTTAATATTTCTCTTTGTACTTTGACTTTCCCTTCTTTATTTAAACATTTCTCTATTCTTACAATTCTAAAAACAACCTTCTTTAGATGGTTCCTCTCCTTCAAATTTCCGGCCTATTTCTCTTTTTCCCTATCTTTGTAAGTTACTTGTTCTAAGTTACTCAAACATCTCGTCTATTCTCTGGTTTCTTGCTTTGTAGCTGACAATTCTATTCTTCCTTGTTTTCAGTTTGGGTTTCATCCTCTTCATTCCACTGCAATGGCTCTTCTTTCTGTCTGTGATTGTCTGCTTTCTGCTCACTATTCTAAACATTCTACACTTCTTATCGTATTGGATTTATCTGCTCCCTTTGACACAGTGGATCATACTTTACTGTTAACTTCCCTTTCCTCTTTTGGCTTTTCTGGTTCTGTTTTTATCTTGGTTTCACTCTTACCTCTCGAATCGTACATACTCAGTTTCTTGGCCTGGGACTGTTTCTGATACTTTATCTCTTTTTCACAGTGTGCCTCAAGGCTCTCCTTTAGGTCCTTTCCTTTCCCCTTTCTATATGTCTCCTCTCGCTGATATAATTTTGTCTTTTGGTATATCTCATCAATTTGTGCTGATGATACCCAACTCTTTTAGTCTTTCTCTTCTTTTACACCTTCCATTCATGATCATCTTTCTTCTTGTCTTCTTGCTATTACATCTTTGATGTCGGATCATTTTCTTGTCCTGAAATCCTATAATTTCGGAAGTTCTATTTTTCCCTAGCTAACACTATTTCACCCCTCATTCTTCCCACTTCTCTTCTTCCGATTTCTTCTACTGCTCGTAATCCTGGTCTCTCTCTTGACACCGACTTATCTCTCTCTCATATTTCTACCATTTCTCATTCCTGTCCATACCATCTTTTTCACATTCGTAAAGCTCTGCCCTTTCTTACCTTTCCTGCTACCAAACGTTTGGTTTCTTCACTTATTTTCTCACGTCTATTTTATTGCTCTGTCTTACTTTGTCTTACTCTTTGGTCTTCCTGTTTCTTGCTTAGCTACTTTAAAGTCTGTTTTTAATGCCTCTATCCATCTGTTATTCTTACCATCTGTTATTCTTACTTTTACCTTGTGATTCTATCTCTCGGTCTTTACACTCTCTTGGCTGGCTATTGTGCCACTCTCAATTTTTAAATTTTAATTTTGTTTGTATTGTTTTTAAATCTCTTTATGATCTTTCTCCTTCTAATCTTTCACCTCTTGTTTCTTTTCATGTACCTTCTCGTTCTCTCCATTCTCAATCTCAATTTCTATCAGTTCCTTGTTCCCCGTGTGCCCAATCACAATTTTGTTCCTTTTTATTGGTTGCACACCTCCACTGGAATGCTCTAACCATTTCTCTTCGTTCGATTAACACTTATTCTTTATTTGATTCTACACTTAATAATCATGTTCTCCAGTCTTGATGTAAAACCTTTGTAAACTTTGTACACCCCTTTATCCTGATTTTATTTTTCTGTAAAGTTTGATCTGTGCAGCGCTTTAGAGTAAAGTGGTATATAAATTACAAATAGATACAAAAAATACAAATGTAGCGTAGCATAGCATAGCATGAGGTTGAACTTTCCAATAAGCACCCACTTTGTTATTCCGGGTAAGCTTGCCATTCCCTGAAGGCCATACATTTGGCATTCCCAGTGAGCAGCATGCTTGCACAACTCAAATCGGTAAGAGACAACAGTCATATCGACGTCTCATAGAACAAAATGGCCGAGGGTTTGATGACGCTCAGAACTCCTCAAGCCAAGCTAAGGCTTTCCAAATCCTCAAAATATAATTGCAAGCTTCATAAAAATCAAAGAACAGGAGAAAAACAGAGGGAGAAAAGAGGGCCCATAACAGAGGAAACTGGGCAGTGCAGACAGCAAGCAGAAGGTTATTGTTAGCTCAAGAATGGGGGTGTTAAGAAGATAAAATGCATGTACAAGAAGTGAGTTTTTGGGGTTCTTCAAAATCACATCAGGGAGGGAAGAGGAAGCTGGAGGCATGTTTTTCAGCCATTTTGAAATGTGGAATTTAAGGATCTCAGTAAGTCTTTGATAAGTGCCACAAGACCCACCAGAGGTGCTGTGCTTTAGAGCCAAGATAAAAAGCATTGCCTGCCAAACCTCGTAAGACATCATTTCTTGTGTAAAGAGAAATGGTTCCCAGATTGCAGTCACGGGGCGGAAATTTAGGATGGTTCCCCAGGTTTCTAGTGGAAACTTTTTTGCTAATCTATATTCCAGGGTAGATTGATAGCATTACTCATATTTCTGTTCCCTTACTCATATTTCATTATGTTTGACATTTTCTGTCCTGTCTGGCGATATTAACACACATGATCCCATGCTGCTTCTGACACTGAATTGCCAGCCACTGCTTCTCCCTTCTTGTCGTGTGGGCCGCGCGGCTGCATTGCAGTGTTATCTTAGATCGAGCCGTGAATGAAGGCTGTCTATTTCCCCATGAGGTGGCCTTCAGGCGAGTCAAGTGTTTTTCTGATTAGGTCAGGCAGGTGCTTGCACAATGGCTCACTGGTGATCGGTTAGGACGTTGCCATTTCAGGTATAGCTGGTTAGTCGCAACTAGACCTTCTGCTAGCACCTCCAGCGCTCCATCCCTTGGTGAAAACGCCCCCCACCATACATTAACTTCCCAGTCCCAAGCAGCGTTATGGGGTGGAACCGAAGCAGCATTACGGAGTGTAGCCCACACAGCGTTACGGAGTGTAGCCCACGCAGCGTTACGGAGTGTAGCCCACGCAGCGTTACGGAGTGTAGCCCACGCAGCGTTACGGAGTGGAGCCCATTTAGCGTTATGGAGTGGAGCCCACCAGCATTTTGGAGTGGAGCCCACCAGCATTTTGGAGTGAAGCTCACGCAGCATTATGGAGTGACGCCAATTGACGGCATGACTTTCATTGGGTGATATGCAATGGATAGGTGATACGATCTAGTTTGCTAGACTCACCTGAGGCAAGCTTAACCTCTGAATGGTACTGAGTCTGTTCATGTACCTTCTGTGATCTAACACGGCAATTGAACTCCTGCTGTCTCGGTGCACTCCTTGCTATGGATCGACCGGCTCTCTTTGACATTGTTCATCTCCCAACCCTTCTCTCTAGACTGGCCCGGCAGTCATTTCTGGTCAGCCATTGAACTGGCTTTATCCATTTTTCTCTGATCCAACTCAGGAAGCTTAATTCTTACCTTCCACTTCTCTTGAAACTCCAATTGGTTGTGGAATTCCACAGCATCCTTCCCTATTGCCAATTCTTCCCTGCGCCCAGTGACCTTGTTTGGCCTGACTGTTCATTTCATGCATTTGCTGACGATGACTTGTTATGACTGATTGAACCCAGCGCACCACACCTTCCTTGTTCTAAGATCCTCTCTTGCCTGCATGCCAATGGATGAACACTAGCTCAATGCATCTAGAACAGAGATCGTAGTAGTGGTGAAGCAGTACAACCCTAGACCCCCAACTTCTAGGGTTTGTGGCCAAAATCAGTTCTCAAGTAAGAAATCTTCCATCTGTTTTTGAAGGGAATCCCTCTTTGTTCGCTCAAATCAATTACATTTCTAGATCCTACTCTTACTTACATTTCTACATACAGTTTTGACTTCAATCCCAATCTTCGAGCAAAATATGCTGGTTTGTGCCACAGCTAGAGGCGAAGCCAGGATTGTTACAAGTGGGGCCCGAAGCTAATGTAGTTGGGCCCACCACAGTGGCATTAACATCTGTAAATTTGCACACCATACAGCAGATTTTAGGTGGGCCTTGCCTGCTCAGACCCTGCCCGGTCTACGTCTCTGGCCACAGCGATATCAAGAGGGACTTATGACACTAGTCCCTATGTTATTTGTTTATTAGCATTTATAGAGCGCACAGCAGCCCTTGGGCATCGTGGCGCTGTTCCAAAGGCGAGACCTTCTAAAACATCTTGCAGGAGGTTGCAACAGGCTCCGAATGCTGCGCACCGGATGTCGGGGTCGCTTATCGTGCTCATATTAGCCCTGCGCCCAGAGACCTCTTTCAAGGTTTTTCTCTGTAGCGAAAGGATCCTACTTTTCCTGGTTCAAGGTGTAACTTCTATTGCACTTGTTTGCCACCTGCGCTCTTGCACTCTCTGCCGGCTTAACAGTGCCCGACTGGGAGCGTGCAATTTTTCTATAGCTGCGGCACTGTTCTATAATAGTGGCTCACGCTTCCCTGTAATAGCCGCTAAACTGCGGAACACCCTCCCCATACAACTGAGAAATTGCACCTCCCTGTGGCCATTCCCAAAAAGCCTAAAACCCCACCTGTTCAGCCTAGACTCCCAACAATAGGCATTTAAGTCTACAAGCAACTTAGACCGACTGCCCCCCAGGGCTCAAGTTGAGGGTACATGCGGGGGGACGGAGTCCCCCCACCTAATTCAGAGGGTGGACTCAGTCCCCACCAGCTAAAAGAGAAACATTGGATGCCTTTGTTCGGGGTTCAAACCTGCAGTCGTCAGGTTTGTAGGTCAGACACTTCACCACTGCACAGGTTTGTAGGTCAGACACTTCACCACTGCACAGGTTTGTAGGTCAGACACTTCACCACTGCACAGGTTTGTAGGTCAGACACTTCACCACTGCACAGGTTTGTAGGTCAGACACTTCACCACTGCACTATTGAATGATGAAAAATAAAGGTGAAATGTCCCATTTCGATATTGCAAGTCCAAGGGAAAAAAAATGTTTTGGTTCTTGGCGTTTAAAACACGCACACCTTTTAACGTTTTCAAAACACTGTTAGAAGAACATATCTTGTTTTGGTTTTGGGTGTGTGTTGATTTTATGAAAGGCAAATGCCATTGCTCCTGTTCAACTTGGGTGGTTATGCAAAGCCAATTTAATGAAATATGCACATTTCACCTTGATATGCTAATTTCTGTTGACGTCACATCCCATTGCGTTTGTTGATGAGTCCCCCCACTTAAATTTTTAGGACTTGACCCCTGCTGCCCCCACACGCCCACCCTTGGCTAGCCTCTTCACTCTGCATTGTCTGTTTGCCGTAAGTCAATTTCATGTGCATGTCTGCTTCTGAGTAAATAACAAACATATGTTAATAATAAACTGTGACTAATTGTATTTGTACCAATGAAGCACACAATTGTTACTGTGCTAACTGTAACCGACTAACTGTAGTTGTATTAACGAAGCACAAATCTGTAAGCATGTTTTTAAGCACCAGCGCCTAGACGCCTATGGGTTATGAGCGCTTTATAAATGCACAAATAATAAATAAATAATACAGATCCTTTTCCAATTCAAACTATGCAAAGATCACTTTTGCTTTAGTAAACTGGTTTAACTGGATTTAGTTTAATTACCTACACCATAGTTTCATATAGCGCCAGGAGGCCTTTGGGTTTACATGCTATCAATGTACCTTTAACCTAACATCTCATAATGGAGAATATTTGGCTAATTTTAGAACCGCCCATGGTGCTAGTCGAGAAAAGTACAGGGATGGAATTCAGTTTGGCTAGTTGGATAACATGTCTACTAGCACAGGGAGAGGCATACCAGCCACGCCAGAAGGGAGACTGTAGAACGTGTCCTACGACCCACTGATGAGTGTGGAATGTAGAAATCCTTGCCCGGCTGCGAATTCAGTAGGAAATGTTTCAGTGGGTGGCAATCTGCATATTTTTACTCCCAAATCTGACTGCTGGTGTCCTTGTCCCGTGAGTTTTCTTTCCGCTGGTGCCCCAAGAGACCCTCAAAATGGCGCAGGCTGTCCCCTTTATGTTTATGTTTGTTAATTTGTACCGGCTCTGGTACCCGAAGGCTTAAGGGGGCAAACAAAAAATAGAACAAGACAAGACATAGAATAGCTTTCTTTACATTACACGGGCCCTGTGGGGGTGCAGGTTGAGTACAGTGGCTTGAACTGAAGTTTCTTCACTAAACAGGTTGATCTTCAGCTCTAAGCGAGTGTCTTTGCCGTGCTCTTTCTCTGTTGCTGTGGTCTTCTTGTTTCCAGAGTTGGAATCTGGTTAGGGGATTGTCATTGCTAGTCTCTTCGCAGACCTGATCTACTGGTAGCGAGTTGACCTGTTGTAGTTTAACTTAGGAAGCCGCGCAGTTCTTAAAAAGCAAGAACTCACGAGCGGAAATAGTCTGAAAGAAGCAAGGGGGTGCCCGAGGGCTCGCAGCACTCCGCACCACGACCTAAAATACAGGGTGATGTCACATCGTTCCCACGCCAGCGCATCATCTGGCAGTGGACACGCATCCCTGGAGTCCCTCTTACATCCTGCTGTCTCCGTTTCTGGAGAGGATCCCGTGGGAATACTGCTGCCCGCAGTGCTTTAAGTGGGGTGAGAAATCGAGGGGGGGCAGTGGGGTTCTTTAAAGAGGGAGTGTGGCCTAAATGATGGGCATGGCCTGAAGTGTCCTTAACACGGACAATAAAAACGAAAGTGACTTTCCTCGCTGTTGGGCTGCTGCCCTGCCAGTGACACAAGCCAGTGTCGCATCACACTGTGCTATTTCATTAGTGCCTGTTTCTTTAGTTTCTTTCAATAGACTGTTTGGCACATAAAGCCCGTAACAGGGTGTAAGTGTCCAGCAGTCTATTGACTGAAACAAAATAACTCCAGCATCTCGAAATAACACAGTGTGAGGTGACACTGGCATGTCAGCAGCAGGGCTCTGGTTTGAATCCCTATCACAGGACAATATTTCCTCGCTGTCGGGATGTTGGTGAGGTTGTGGGAGCCGAGGGAGACTGCCGGGGCTCAGTCCTGGCCCACTTAAAGCTCTGGGTGCCTGGCAGGGACTGTTCGAAGGAGTTGATGTGTCTGGATTCTATAACCACAAGGAACCCAGGTTTCTGTGGCTAATGGATGCACACAGCACACACGACAATCAATCCCTTATGCTCACCCTATCATTCTGTCAAATGCATTCCTGTTCACTGAGGCAGAAGTTGCCATCGCCATTAGCATGTCTCGTCTTTGCTGCTGAGTTGCTGTGCGGATAATCAAGAGGGTGACAAGATTTTTTTTTTTAAACACGGGACAAGCCGTAGACATAGAAGTAGACTACGATAGAAATGTAGTCCTACTTCTATGTCGCTGGCCTGTTGCGGGGGGGGATGGGGTGTTCTCACAAGCGCACTCATCTCATTGGAGGAGAGCGCTGGGAAGGGGAGGAAATGGGGGCATGAAACGTATTCACGCCCCCATTTTTGTATGGCAAGAGTCACGGCAGGACCTGATTTCAGGATTTTGAAATCGGTTCCCAGTAAAAACCGGGACCGTAGCCAGCCAGCCTTCCAATCCTTGGACGGGGTTTAGAAAATGAAAAAACTCCCAGGACCTTGGGACGGAGGGCGATTTCCCCAGACTGTCCCGTGAAAAACCTCTGGTCACCCTAAAATGTACCCGTCCAAAGATGGCACGTTGGTCTAGCTGCACACAATCTTTACCAACTTGCACACTGCAACAAGCATTAGAATGCAGCTATCCTCCACGATAAATTCAGCCTAGCTGCAAACATAATCCCACTTTCCCTAATGACCGCACAGCACCACACTGCCTAGCCGTACACATACTACCCGCCTCACAAGGGGGAGCCTGTGAACCTGCTATTGTGGTGTGCAGTCCACCTACCTGTGAAACTAAGGACGCTCCAACCAACCAGTCAACATCAGGGCAAGGCCTTGGTTCCCTGCTGTATCGAGACTGGGGGACTCCTATCCGCGTTCTGATTGTGCAGCCCCTCCAATGCTTCTAGAATGGTTCAAGGTGTGGCTCATCAAATCTCTCGAAGTTGCTGGGCAGATGTGTGCCCGCTACAAGATTCAATCGGGGACAGTCCGGGTTGGCACCAGGGCCTTGAAACATTTTCATTTGAAATGATATGGTAGGTTATTTATAACGTGCTTAATACCCAGAGGTTTCTAAGCGCGGACCCGAGTATCGAACCTGTATTGCTCTGTGTCGGTTTGCTTCCAAGGTGAGCACGTTGCCCCTGAGCTATCTCCCCCGAGACGATGGGCCTCTGGCAATAGCGGGGCCTTTGGCAGATGCCTCCATGTTGGCAGTGTATCACAAAGGAAAATATGTATGTTATTTGTACATGAAGTATGCATGTTTCAGTGTGTCTTTGATACAGGCTGCCTTTGGGGGCGCCCTCAGGCCGTCACCTCCCTCAGGCCTTGAAAGTATTCCGCAGCTTTTCTTTCACCTCATTGCCTTTTTACTTTGGTTTCGACTAAATTAGCACCATGAGTACAAAGCTAGCTTTTCAATGGACGTTTAGTCTTTCAGCTCCCATGTTGCTGCCAGTCCCATGACAATATGCAACCATTAACTCCCTTCCTGCATTCTTTTATCCTTCAATTACAATCTATGCGCCCCACCACTGACTCAAATTAGTTTTCCCAGCTGTAGGTAAGGGAGTCCCCACACTTCCATTTGAAATGGGCCCCCACAAGCCCCGGCACATATTCAGCCAGGCCGGGGGTCGGCGTCGGCAACTTTGAACACATGCATCTCAGCTCGCATAGGCAAAGCACTTGGGCCTGTGCACACACACGCCGCGCATTATATTGCCTCGTGCCCCCAGATTTCCAGGGGTCTGTGACTGCGCACTTCATTTTAACCCAACCGCTTTTCTGAGTTGCGCTCGAAATGGCCCCGCTGTTGCTCAGACTCTGATCCAGCGTAGCTTTTTAGGAAGCTGGAGGAAGTTAGGCCTTCCAACCGGCCCGAATGATTTCCCCTCCCCAAAGAGCACGCTCGTCAGTCTGTTGTTTCTGGAGGGCTGCGCGCCTGTGGAAAATGCCGAAAGGGGGCACAGTGCGCCAATGCTTTTCCCGCCATGTGGTTCTTAGGGGTGGGCTGCGCGCGCAGGTCGGTCTGCCACCCAAACGCACATTGTTTGGATAATCCACTGCACCTGAGGGGGGCAGGAGCAGGTTGCATTTCATGCAGCAATAAGCAGGGGCTTCCACGAGCTGGGCGTGGTGCCCGCAGGGGTCCCTGGTGGCTGGCACCTGGTACCCGGCAGCACCTAAGCAGCCTTTTATGAGGAGCTTTTTAGTAGCCTTGTGCATTCTACTTATCGCATGCACTTCCTACAACGGGCGTGGAGTTTGGTCAGTAATTTTGGGGGGTGATAGTCTGGGATTTCCCAATAAGCAACGCACTGAACCCAACTAAATATTGGACCTCTGGGGGCCTTTTAGCAATATCGGGTCAAGTGAGCACAGGCATCCTTCGCACCACCAGGGCACGCTAAGCTGATTTTCAAGTGAATGGGTGGGAGGGTTCAGAGGAAATGCAGTTACGCTGCATGACTGACAGCAGAGGCCATCCTATTCTGATAAACGCGCGATGGCTCACCTTCTGTCATGTGGCATGTCGCATGGAAAGACAGTTATCTGCTGCATGACTGAGAGTAGAGGCCATCCTATTCTGATCAACGCGCGATGGCTCACCTTCTGTCATGTGGCATGTCGCATGGAAAGACAGTTATCTGCTGCATGACTGACAGCAGAGGGCATCCTATTCTGATCAACGCGCGATGGCTCACCTTCTGTCATGTGGCATGTCGCATGGAAAGACAGTTATCTGCTGCATGACTGACAGCAGAGGCCATCCTATTCTGATCAACGCGCGATGGCTCACCTTCTGTCATGTGGCATGTCGCATGGAAAGACAGTTATCTGCTGCATGACTGAGAGTAGAGGCCATCCTATTCTGATCAACGCGCGATGGCTCACCTTCTGTCATGTGGCATGTCGCATGGAAAGACCGTTATCTGCTGCATGACTGACAGCAGAGGCCATCCTATTCTGATCAACGCGCGATGGCTCACCTTCTGTCATGTGGCATGTCGCATGGAAAGACAGTTATCTGCTGCATGACTGACAGCAGAGGCCATCCTATTCTGATCAACGCGCAATGGCTCACCTTCTGTCATGTGGCATGTCGCATGGAAAGACAGTTATCTGCTGCATGACTAGAGGCCATCCTATTCTGATCAACGCGCGATGGCTCTCCTTCTGTCATGTGGCATGTCGCATGGAAAGACCGTTATCTGCTGCATGACTGACAGCAGAGGCCATCCTATTCTGATCAACGTGCGATGGCTCACCTTCTGTCATGTGGCATGTCGCATGGAAAGACAGTTATCTGCTGCATGACTGACAGCAGAGGCCATCCTATTCTGATCAATTCGCGATGGCTCACCTTCTGTCATGTGGCATGTCGCATGGAAAGACAGTTATCTGCTGCATGACTGACAGCAGAGGCCATCCTATTCTGATCAACGCGCGATGGCTCACCTTCTGTCATGTGGCATGTCGCATGGAAAGACAGTTATCTGCTGCATGACTGACAGCAGAGGCCATCCTATTCTGATCAACGCGCGATGGCTCACCTTCTGTCATGTGGCATGTCGCATGGAAAGACAGTTATCTGCTGCATGACTGACAGCAGAGGCCATCCTATTCTGATCAATTCGCGATGGCTCACCTTCTGTCATGTGGCATGTCGCATGGAAAGACAGTTATCTGCTGCATGACTGACAGCAGAGGCCATCCTATTCTGATCAACGCGCGATGGCTCACCTTCTGTCATGTGGCATGTCGCATGGAAAGACAGTTATCTGCTGCATGACTGACAGCAGAGGCCATCCTATTCTGATCAATGCGCGATGGCTCACCTTCATTCATGTGGCATGTCGCATGGAAAGACAGTTATCTGCTGCATGACTGACAGCAGAGGCCATCCTATTCTGATCAATGCGCGATGGCTCACCTTCATTCATGTGGCATGTCGCATGAAAATGCACTTAGCCACTGCATAACTGACAGCAGAGGCCATCCTATTCTGATCAACGCACAATGGCTCACCCGCTGCATGACTGACAGCAGAGGCGATCCTATTCTGATCAACACACAATGGCTCACCGCTGCATGACTGATAGCAGAGGCCTTCCAATTCTGATCAATGCGTGATGGCTCACCTTCATTCTTGCGGGTTGTTGCATTTAAATGCAGTTACATGCTGCAGGACTGATAGCAGAGGTCATCCAAACTCGAATACCCTACTGATCAACGAAAAACGGACTGGAGAGCAATCATGGGAGGGGGGCCAATCCCTGCCCCCTCCCACTCTGGTGGTCCCCCCTCCAACAGGGTCAAACTACCCCCGTGCCTTAAAATCCTTTTTCAAAATTACTTTTACTTTTTTGGTTTAGTTGGAACTCTTCATCAATTTAGCAAGAGCAAAAGGCTAGAACCCTTTTCTGCAGACATCTCACGCTGTGTTTTTAACAAATAATGGCACATCTCAAATCTGGCGCCCCCACCAGGTCCAATACCAAAAGAGCTGTAGGCCATGAGCTGGGAAGCCTTTCTTTCAGTCCAACAAGGTAGCTCTGCAGATTGAGCACCGCCAGCTGCAGAGATCGGTGTGTACCCTGTGGGCCACAGGTTTGAATAAGACCGGCTCAACCTTTCATCCTCCTGAGGTAGATAAAATATTACCCATTTTGTTGGCCACTCCAAACGTCTATTATAGAAGCACAGATGGCCGGGGCAAGCTCATACTGCATGTAAGTGGTGGCGCTTCTTTTCCTACCCTGTGTGATCTTAGTCCTCAGTTTCACTTTCTCTGAGCCTCACCCGTACCCTTATATTCAGCACCGTGTACTGGTAGCACATAGCACTTAAAGAGCACTGATAGGCCCTTCGCACCTGCCCAATATATTTGCTTTATCGTAAGGCCCAAAAATTCCAGTAGGGTTAAAACTGCCTTTACTTATTTAGAGTGTGTAAAAGTGAGTCCCCAAAATGCTATGGTGCTTTCGACATTTATCACCCGAGCGTACAATTTTTTGGGGGCTCGGGGTTGCAGCATTGAGACTGATACGTTGTTGCCTCACCTCCCCACAATGATAGTCTTTCACGTGCAGAGAAATGAGTTCACTGATAGGGAATCGTTGGGAAGTGAATGGGAGCAGTTGGCAGGCGGACTGCGGTGGTGTTTCCTTCCTATGTGTATTGCCCTTATAAGATGGGTCATGATGCAAGCTTATAAAGGGAGCTCCTACATGCACGTGCCTCAGAACGACTGCAGACTCCAACAATGGAACTGCTGTCTGTTTCTCATTTCGTGCCAGGCCCACACCGTGTGACCACGGTCCTGCGGCCCTGGTCTGCAGGCCCACACCCGTGTGACCATGGTCCTGCGGCCCTGGCCTGCAGGCCCACACTGTGTGACCACGGTCCTGCGGCCCTGGCCTGCAGGCCCACACCCGTGTGACCACGGTCCTGGGGCCCTGGCCTGCAGGCCCACACCGTGTGACCATGGTCCTGCGGCCATGGCCTGCAGGCCCACACCGTGTGACCATGGTTCTGGGGCCCTGGCCTGCAGGCCCACACCGTGTGACCATGGTCCTGGGGCCCTGGCCTGCAGGCCCACACCGTGTGACCATGGTCCTGCGGCCCTGGCCTGCAGGCCCACACCGTGTGACCATGGTCCTGGGGCCCTGGCCTGCAGGCCCACACCGTGTGACCATGGTCCTGGGGCCCTGGCCTGCAGGCCCACACCGTGTGACCGCCCACACCGTGTGACCATGGTTCTTCAGATCCCCAGATCACCATTGCGCCCTGGGTTTCTCCAGGCCACCCTACATCCCAGATGCTCCCGGCACCCCAGGCCCACGGGCCATCAGGGTCCGCCCTGCAACATCAGTAAGTCCCCGGGATGCCGGTAACCCACCAAGGGGCTGGGCCCCCCAGCACTGGTGAGGCCGGCCGTGTGACCACAGCCTGCCCCACAATAGTTGGCATGCTTGGTTAGGTCTGTCTAGAAGAAGCTAATGCTCTCTTTTGTCGATTACCTTTTGCTCATACATGCCTGCTGCTTTTTAGCATATCTATGTTGATCTTTTGTTTCGCTCCTTGGTGTGCAGTGTTGCCCTTCACCAGGAAGGGTGCAATGTTTTGCGTCTGCGCATTAAAAGGCACACTAAATAATAGCGCGTGCAGACCGCTGGTGACTGTGTGCGCGCCTGTTAGCGTTTCTTTATAGCTCCTGAAAATGTTTACCGTGTCGCATTTGTTAAAAAAGAAAAAAAAGCAGATAACTGTTTTGTGATACACAGCCAAATGTATATTGACTGCAATTGAGGATTCCCAGGTGCTGCTAGCGGGCTCGGACTGGCCTATAGTGCAATAGAAAAACGATGTGTTTGTTTGTTTATTGATTTATAGAGCGCACCTAACCCGATCTATCTGGGCGCATTTGTTTATCACGGCACCGTGTATCTAGTCTCCAGGACAGTCTTTGCATTTTTGCTATTAATAATTGGAGTATCTTTGACTTTTGTCCTTGTTGGAGGGAAGAAATATCTCTTGGCACAAGGTGCTCCTAGACCATTCGTGCAATCGTCTTTAAGGTTCTTTTCTTTGCAGAATAGAGCTGGGAGAGCCAGGGAACGGGTAGGACAGAGTCGGGGGCCAAGCATGCAGGGGGTGGAGGGGATTCGGGCCTGGCTCTAGGGGCCAAACATGAGCCAAGCCAAGAAAATGGCAATGCGGTGGTAGAACCGTGGGGGAGAGAAAAGGTATTGGTGGCACTGAGGGCGGGTAGAGGGTTGGAACAGCGCCAGTGTTACTGGATGGCTCCGACGAGTGGGGTGGGGGGAGTAGAGCAGAGAAAAGGGATTGTGGTGCTGGGGAAGGCGGAAGGACAGCGCCAGTGTTTTATTTTCATGGCATGTGGAGGGGTCTAGGGGAGATGGCGGCTCAAGGGGAGCGAGGACCGGAGGAGTAGAAGAAGGTGTCACTTACCTTTAAATCCCCTGCTCCCCCCACCGCCCAGTCTGCTCTGCCGTGCCATACCAGGAAGTGATCCTGCCTTGCACCAGCCAATCAATGAGTGGCCAGGTCTGGGACAGGAAGTTAGGCCGCTTCCCTGCTGTTCTCACATCAGAAGCGCCTTTCTTTTAAATTCTTCTTAGATAGGTGGTAAGAAGGTAGGGGCTCGTGGTCGGCCCCTGCTTCGGGGACCCGAAAGAAGGGCAGGCCAGAGCTGTACTTTTGACCCAGGCATGCCCGACCGCCTGCGAGGCTCGCCCAGCTTTACTAACCACCAGTGTAATAATCTTACACAGGATTCAGCGCTACCAAGTGTTGCATGTGGCCAAGTATCTCTTCTGGCCCCCGTGAGCACCACCTGTCATGGAGCACACACTGAGACGTGCTTACAGTCCGGGCTCCACAGTGGCTCCGACGCGGCCGTACCAGTGTAATAATCTTACACTGGATGCAGCGCTACCAAGTGTTGCATGTGGCAAGCATCTCTTCTGGGCCCCGTGAGCACCACCTGTCATGGAGCACACACTGAGACGTGCTTACAGTCCGGGCTCCACAGTGGCTCCGACGCGGCCGTACCAGTGTAATAATCTTACACTGGATGCAGCGCTACAGAGTGTTGTATTTGGCCAAGTATCTCTTCTGGCCCCCGTGAGCACCACCTGTCATGGAGCACACACTGAGACGTGCTTACAGTCTGGGCTCCACAGTGGCACTGACGCGGCCGTACCAGTGTAATAATCTTACACTGGATGCAGCGCTACCAAGTGTTGCATGTGGCAAGTATCTCTTCTGGCCCCCGTGAGCACCACCTGTCATGGAGCACACACTGAGACGTGCTTACAGTCCAGACTCCACGGTCGCTCTGACGCGGCTGTGTAACAATGGCCAAAACACCTTTCACAACCCAGCAAAGTACACACTTCGCACTCCACATCCCAAAGCGTTTCTCTGTAAACGGAAAGCAGTCCTGCTGGGTGGGACAGGCCGTGACTGCCTTTCGCTGCACTGCCCTGTGGCCAGCCCAGCTAGCCCACCCCGGCCTATGTTGCAGTGGACACAGAAGGCCTACTCACTGCCCTGGACACCCACGCAGCCTTAGCCAGGAGCTCGCCAAGATGCGTTTGGATATTTCGCTTTTAGAATGGGCCCTGCCCCGCGCTCCTCCTCCCCCAAACACATCTGTGCGAGCGGGCGTTGCGCGATCGCTGGGGAGGCCTCCTTTCCAGCGCTCATTTGTTTCCATTTTAATAGAAGTAACATCTGCTCTCCATAGAGGACTCGGTGAGCTGGGTGGTCTTTTGTAAAGGCAGGTGGGTGCTTCCCATTGCTCACCAAGGGCCAGGGGGTGTCCAGACTGAAGGTGGGGGTTGATGGGGGCCACATTAGCGGGCATCTTCTATGTTAGGGCTGCGGGACAGTCCACTGGGAAGTGAAATCGGGTTAGAAATCCCAAGAAACTAATTTCCACATAAAGATCGGACAGTATTTTTTTTAATTGAATTTTGAAATGAGAATCGATTTTTGCAACAAAACAATCCACCTTTCTTTACTTCAAATATCAACTTGCTCTCTCACAAAGTTTTTTTTTTAAATTCACTTGTTTTTCTGAGGAATCGATTTGTTGAAACTTTTTTTTTCTCATGCCAAACATTTTAGGCCAAATGAGGGTGATTGTGCCAGCTTGCTGGGAAAGCTCATTTTGGTGGGATTTAATTTGCCCCAGTCCTATTGCCTGTGGACAGGGACATGGCAAAGGCGACCAGATAAGAAGTTGTGCAGGTTGTATTGGCTTTTCGCCATGGAATGGGAGCAAGAGTGCAAAGAACCGGCTGTGTTCCCCTCGGTACAGTGAAGGCAGGAAACTGGCAGTTCCAGGGTATGTTTCATAAGGCCAGGCCAGCCTGTTTAGGTTTGTTACCCTTGGAAAAGAGTTGATACCGGTCAACACCAGTCGCTGGTCATGATGATTCTGTTCCCTCACAGAACTGCCTAGTTCTTCGGGTCCCACCCGGTGAACCTCCGGGTTACACTATGAGGATCTTGATTCCTGAAGACTGAAGTCCACTGCCCATCTTCAGTCCTTGGCCTCTTGGTCCTGTGATCTGGGCCCTCTTTGTCTTTTGCCCAGGGTTGGTCTGATTTAGCCGTCGTACCTGCTCTGTTCAGTCTTCCTCATCTGCCCTGGGTGCTTTCCAGACTCTCGTTATTATATACCCCCTCATCAAGAGTGACGTCCAAGTCCACCTTCCTCCTTTTTCTCCAACTCCTGCGAGCCCACCATAGGATTGGTTCTTCCTCTATTTCCCGGGCTCAACCCTGGGGGCACTGGCCTCAGGTGCCCAAGTAAGAACCTGGGCCAGTGGTTGGAGGCTCGGGACCACTGGGCAAGTTTTCTTTAGTGGCACCGCTGGAGTTTCCAATTGCACCCGAACCAGTTGAGGGCTAGTGGTTAGCCTCGCTCTAATCTGCTTGCTCCGGGGCATTTAGTTTTGGCCTTGTTTCTGCTTGACCCAAGATCAAAAAGGCCCTCAGCTGCTTGAGTCCTAGTCTCTTTCCCTTGATTCATCTCCTGCTCCATTGGCTCCCCATTGACCTCTGAAATACCCCCCCCCCCGGTTCCTGGACCTCTGGAATTGGCCTTGGGGGGTTTCCTGGACTTCATCTGATTATAGTATATTTCCTCCCTCCTCCAACTCCGCCCTGTCTCTGCTTGCCCCATTCTCCTTCCTTCTGATGCTTCCTCTCCTCTTTCATTGCTCCTCTTGAGTTCTGCTCCCCTCCTTACGTTTGTTGCCCCCTCATTCTTGTTCCTCTCTTTGCTTCTTGCTTCTCGGACTGCTCGGCCTCAATCTCTTCAGCTTTCTCCACACACCCACACTGACTCCAGCATGTTTCTCTCTTTTATACCTGAATCCATGGGCAATTGCTGCCACTAAAGAGATAACCATGTGCCTCCTGCTGGGACTGAGGGATGGGTTCTTGGGCTGGTCTCACTGGTGGTCATGCCCAGAGCCCTGGTGTACTCCAGTCCAGTAAATGGAGTTATTTGGCTCATGGCTGCGCGGGATGAGGACATAAGTAATTGGTCGGCCATTGTGGAATCAGGCAGCTGCCTGATTCCAAAATGGATCCCCCGCTAACCCATGTGTCGTTCTGAACATGGCTTTGCTGTTTGCTCATGGCTTCAGCCAGAAATCTGTCTCAGGTTTGGGGTGCGCTGTGATTAGTGGTCGTTTGTAGAGGTTTGGGGGGCCACTATTGTGGTTGGGGAGCATGCACAGCCAAGAAACTCCCTGTGAACTAAGATGTCTGTCAGACTTCTTTTGGGAGACACTTTCTCCACTGTTGGCTAGAGTCCTTGGTGGAATCCACTAACTACTACTTTGGATCAAGATCCCATGGCCCTCAAGAACTCTGACCCTCATGGATGTCTCTCTGTCACAACAGCTACCTTTTGAAGACCAGCATTTAGTGAGGTGTGTGAGATTGGATCCAAACTGGGATGCAAGAACGTAGATCCACCTACAGTAAAAATGTTGACGTTGTAGCTTGACATTCTAGCTTCCTGTAGCGCTAATCGTTTACCTGCCAGCCAGAGATCTGTGTACAAAGGAACATGTCTGCTACCAACGCAGCAACTGCCAAATGACTCTTTCTTTCTTGTGTTTAATAGATGCAAATGTTGGACCGGTTTCCGGTGGAAGGAGGCCAGAAGGATCCAAAGCAGCGGATTATCCCATTCCTGCCAGGTGAGCTTTGTGTTAACTCTCAGCCACTTACTTCCTTGCAATAAAGTGCTGTGCATGCACTATAGCTGGGCATGTACCCAAGCGGGTGTGTATTAAACTGGGCGTCCGCGCGTGCAATTTGACCTTGTTTGTCCTGTCACCTGGACACACCTGGATTAGTTGGGTCATGATGATCGCTTGCCTTCTGGTGGAGTTGGGCGCGCTTTCTTTCATTGATGGGACTTCCTGTTTTTGGTGCACAAAGAGAAAAGGCGGAACTTGCAGCACTACCCTGCCGTCAGTGCAACTGGTACAGCCCGCTCGGGTTCCGTGAGCAGTTTGGACGCTTGAATGAACGACCCGAGTAAAGCACTGCATTCACTTCATCTGCCTAGACTAACCATCGGGTCCTCATAATACCTGCAGTCAGATGTTAGAGATCCCACTGTGTGCACCATAGAAGCACTGCAGCTCGATTAATACACCCGTTGGGGTGCATTATAAGGTGTCCATGCAATACTATTGGCCAAGCAGTAAGAATAACAACCTGTACATGGACCAAGGCCAAGGAGGTTGAATTGCACCCAATATTGTGTCTGATGAGCAAAATGGCTTATTGATGAAACGTTTCTCTTCTAAAGTTGTGGCTTCATCGTGTGATTGAGTTTTTTATATGCTCTTCCTTGTTTTAGTGGCTTCGAGCATTAGGTAGCAGACGGAGGTGAGGGGATCTACATTTCAGTAAACCTAATTTAGTTTCAATAGTGTGAACTGGTCCCTCTCTTTCTCTGTCAATCTCGATTCCTTTTTCTGTGTCCCCCCCCCCCCCCCCCGATCTCATTTCCCTTCTCAATCCTCTTCCCTAGGAGGTCACCTCTTGAGTGCTGTTACGAAAATCTACCAGATACTTTGTGAACCCAAAGGCTAACCCCACAGATTCAATCACATAAACATATCCTGAAATCAAGTGAACAAGTAAACATTAATGAACCCAGGTGGTAACCTCACAGATTCAATCACATAAACATATCCTGAAATCAAGTGAACATGTAAACATTAATGAACCCAGTTAGTAACCCCACAGATTCAATCCCATAAACATATCCTGAAATCAAGTGCACACATGCCCAGGTGGTAACCCCACAGATTCAATCACATAAACATATCCTGAAATCAAGTGCACACATGCCCAGGTGGTAATCCCACAGATTCAATCACATAAACATATCCTGAAATCAAGTGCACACATGCCCAGGTGGTAACCCCACAGATTCAATCACATAAACATATCCTGAAATCAAGTGCACACATGCCCAGGTGGTAATCCCACAGATTCAATCACATAAACATATCCTGAAATCAAGTGCACACATGCCCAGGTGGTAATCCCACAGATTCAATCACATAAACATATCCTGAAATCAAGTGAACATGTAAACATTAATGAACCCAGGTGGTAACCTCACAGATTCAATCACATAAACATGCCCTGAAGTTAAGTGAACATGTAAACATTAATTAACCCAGGCGTTAATCCCACAGATACAATCACATAAACATACCCTGAAATCTAGTGAACACCTGAACATTGATGAAGAGTTACTTCATGCCATAATGGGTGAACTGGCTTTCTTGTGTGAAGTCCCCAGAATGTGGAGCATGTCTAAACGGTATCCAGTCATTGCATCAAATACAAAGCATTGAATGCCAAAAGCATTAAAAAAAGCATAGAAAAAAAGCATTGAATGCATTTTTTTCAAAGATAAAGGTTTTATTTTAATTATAATGGGGCTTAAGGGGTTAAAAAAAGGGGAGGGTACCCCCACCATAAATAAAAATGGAAAACGCTGGTAACACAGAAGTCATGCCAATGAAACATGTCTAATTGAATTGTGCAGACATGCACCTCCTATAGTCACTGGGCAGAGAAACAATTGTTCGGGTATTAACTGTGAATTGTTTTCAGGGAGGGTGATGCCATGTCTGGGGTTCAGGTTGCTGGGGGACATTGTTGGTTGGTAACACTGTGTTGCCGTCAGGGAGGGCGATGCCATGTCTGGGGTTCAGGTTGCTGGGGGACATTGTTGGTTGGTAACACTGTGTTGCCGTGAGGGAGGGTGATGCCATGTCTGGGGTTCAGGTTGCTGGAGGACATTGTTGGTTGGTAACACTGTGTTGCCGTCAGGGAGCGTGATGCCATGTCTGGGGTTCAGGTTGCTGGAGGACATTGTTGGTTCGTAACACTGTTGCCGTCAGGGAGGGCGATGCCATGTCTGTGGTTCAGGTTGCTGGAGGACATTGTTGGTTGGTAACACTGTGTTGCCGTCAGGGAGGGCGATGCCATGTCTGTGGTTCAGGTTGCTAGAGGACATTGTTGGTTGGTAACACTGTGTTGCCGTCAGGGAGGGCGATGCCATGTCTGGGGTTCAGGTTGCTGGAGGACATTGTTGGTTCGTAACACTGTGTTGCCGTCAGGGAGGGCGATGCCATGTCTGGGGTTCAGGTTGCTGGGGAGTATAGTGTTATACATAGGTTTCATAATGAGTTTAGTATCTGTGTGCTGACGCGAATACCTAGTTCCCCCAAAACAGTCTGGATCAGTGTAAGAATTGGGCCGGAACAAGACAGAGCTCCGGAACTCTGAGGAGCAGGGGCTAGCCCAGAAACTCCCAGATCTGTTCCCAAGTGAGTCTCACACACAAGCAGCCTAGTCATGTGGGACCGAATGCATAAACAGACAAGGCCTCACATCCTTTCCAGATGCTGTCCAACTTGGCAGATATGTCTTGCAATTACAGGCATTTTGTTGTTAGGGTGAGCATTGTGACCAATGAAAAGAGTACAACTTCCATTACTCCCCCAAGAATTTCTTTGCTAACTCACTATTACAGACATGTTTAAAATTTGAAATTGTGGTAATTCTTATGTTCCCATAAAGCTCTTATGCAAATCTCCAGGTTTAGGTTCCATGAAGAGATACTGTGTTGTTGCGTGACCGGGCCTGTGGCCACGCCTCTTGGCCCCTTCCCCCCAACCCCCAAGGAGGAGAGGGTTGCCCAAGTCATATTTTTCTATTTTCAGCACTGATTTGGATCCCTAATTGTCTGTTATGGGCTTTTCACAATGGTGGTGCAAGTGGGTTGACATCTGTGTGCATTTTAACAGGACTGGATTTTGCACTTCATGGCTGGATGGTGCCAGGCGCTCCAACCTCCAGGGTGGCCCATTAATGACCTTTTCCGGAGAGCACGTGCTTATGCGGGATGTACAGGATTCTTTCCCACAGTGCTATGCGACAGGAGTGTGAGAAATACCTGCTACAAAACCTATACCCAGCTGCCAAGTTTCCCAGTTCCATGCGTGAAACCTTGGGCCAGTCCTGGTTTTTGTCCCAATTGTATGCTGGAACTTATTCTGTTTTTCTCATCGCTACAAGTCTCAGCATGCAGGGCAAAAAAAAAACCCAGGACTGGCTCCAAGAGGCCCACATTTAATTGGGAAACTTGGCAGCAATGCCTATGTAACTTTGGCTCCGACACAAACCATGTATGTAGTGAGGTGTACTAAACAATCAGTCTCGTCATTGAACCAGTCGTGTGTACAAACGGATATTAAAATGATTACAGGAAGATGGCCGTTTCGAGCGATGCACAAAGGGATCTGACTGTTGTAAACATGCCAAGAAAGGTAATCGAATATTCTGGCACATGTGTTTACATTTGAAGGCCACCGGTTTCTATGTGTCCCATACACACTGTCCTCCCAAGACTTTCTGAGGTAGGGTGACCAGGTGTCCCGGATTTGCCGGAACTGTCACGGAATTGGGCCCTCTGTCCCCTTGTCCCAAGAGTTTCTTTTTTTTTATCTAAAAACACCATCCTGGTTTTGGGGAAAGGGAAGGCGACACTCCTGTTTTTTTTGCCAACAGTTATAAACTAAAACAGTTTGAGCTTTCCTGAGTTTTGTCATCTAAGGATGTACTCGAACCCCCAACCTTCCAGGTATTAGCCATATGCATTAACTGCTTCTACTACAGAGAGAGGCTGAGGAACCGGTAACTAGCAAGGCATGTAATATCAAGCAGATCAACAGCCCCTTTGATATTTAAGTGCCTTTTTTTGAAGTGTGTTAAAGTTCAGATGCCTAACTTTTCACACTAAATGCCAATAATAATCAAGTTAATTGTACACATATAACATTACAATACATCATTCAATCAGTATTACTTAAAATATGCAAGGGATGTTATTTACGTGCTTTTATCAACAGTCAAAACTGCCCAGTTTTTATGCAGATGTGGGAATGGGGTGGATGGAAGGTCACTGGGTTACAGGGGGGAGCGGGGGAGTGGGTTAGTCTTCTTTTGTGTTGTTGGCCAGCCCGGTTTTCTATCTTGAAAATGTGGTCACCCTATTTCAGGAGAAAGAATGCTGTTTCGAGGTGGCGAGTTTGGGACCCTGGTCAGGGAACTATCACTGGGCACAGGTGGTCTTGGCTGTATAATGTGGTCTTTCCTCGCAGTTCCTTCTCTGGACAGCTCTGTTCTATTCCTGGGTCCAGTCGCTAGAGGCCTGTTGTTGCACTTGGTAGCCCGGGCCTGCCCGGAATAGATGACAGGGATTTTACTCTGATTCAAACCCAGATGTAACGGGGCCTCCTGGTCGCGTGGCATATGTCAACGAAACGGAAGCACGTTGACAATTCTGCGGATTATATCGATTTTATTCGCGTTGGGGTAAATGCTAAGCAGACACTCATAGGTTCTTACTTTGCACCACAGTTAAGAAGAATATAGCATTTAATGGCGAGCTTTACTGCAGCTCCAGAGACTTCTTGATTTATATAGTTGATAAGAGCCACACTTCACTGCTCGCCATTTTTTCTTATACACCTTATATGAGGAGTTTTCCTAAAGTCCCACTTGGAGGTAAGACTTTAGTAAGCTATCCCAGTGGTTTGTAGATCCCAAACTCTTAGTATCAGTCTGTACTACTCAAGAGACCTTGACAGAGTGGCAGAGCAGTCAGGCCTATCTTAAGATGAAGATGTGAGCCTTAGGTAAGTACACTGAACCTAGTTAGTAATGCACATCAAAGAAACACTTAAACATACATTTATATTAAAATATAGGTTTTATTATATTTAATAAGAGTCACTGTTAAATACTTAGCACAATAAATCAACACACAGCTAGGTATACATTTGGATACTTTCAAAAGGCCACTTCTTAGTTGGTAGTTGCCGAACGCTTACAATCGTTACAGGAGTTTGATAGGTCTACCGTATTATCGGTAATAACGCGCACCCACAAAGTAATTGAATTAAGTTAGCTAAGACCTATAAAATAGTGATTTTTTGGAAGGAAAATAGCTGGTTAGCATTATAAAAGCAGAGCTTAAGGTTCTAGAGGCAGTTCCTATGCACAGCAAGTCTTCTAAAGTCCAAAATGCAACCCTAGCTAAAAGGCAGTTCCGAGAGGCTTAAAGACGGTAACACTCGGAATGAGTCTGTTGGATGTACTTGGGCAGCGACCACCTCACTGCCTTTGGACTCATCAGCAGGTAGCAACAGGGGAGAGATATCTCTCGGTTTTCCTGGTTTGGGCGTTTTTGCCATGGCACCGAAAGACGCCCAGCCGGGGAAGGTCAGCAAGAGTCAAGAATGAAAACAAACGGAAGGGATCACGAGCAGTGCTAACCAAAGCCACACTTAAGCCACTACTCCATTCAAAGCTCTGTGCTTACACTCCTACAAAACTGCCAGCTCACACTCACAAATTCCATATTAGGGCATCCCTCCACTGAAGTCTACTAAGCTAGGGCTACTGATTATAGCCGCCACCACGTGCCAAACTCCACAATCCTGCCCCAATGCCCACCAGTTTACTGCGCCGCACCGACGAGATGAGGAAGAAGCAATATATGTGGGGATCACCACTGCCAGCTGGGCAGTAGGTTTCATGAGCTGTCCCCCCTATCTTGAACCCAGTGCTGCAATATTTCCCCCGATCAGTGAGGGGCATGCACACATTCCTGAGAAGGCATCCCCATTACTGCTCCAAGCTAGCTTCAGCAGGATGGTAACCTGAAGTGTTCAACTTAGCAACTGCATTGGAGATCGTCTGAGTACAGTCCCTGAAGAAACTAAAAAGGTCTTAATGGAAGACGAATGGTGATGTCACAAGAACCCGGACTGACTCACATATAGAAGAAATGACGCCCAGAGAATGATGCAAGGAGACGAAACGCCATGAACAAGGATATCGTGAACCTAAAGTGAAAGGACGATGTCAAATGTAAGAAGCTTAAGCTGTAAGCTTGGCAAAGATATTTGACCAGTTTACACCTGTACATATGCTTGGAACCGCAAGAAAGCTAAGAAAATCGCACAGTTTGCTATGCTTAGTACAAAGATAGTGCGGCAATCACCACTATACATAATCTACCTCAAAGGAAGTATGTTATACAGGTATAATTCCACTTTGCACAAAAAGCAGAATCAACCCAGGTTACTAAAGGCCACACGAGAAAAAGCTTCATATTTAGCAAAATCAAGAAGAGACGGCTGAAATGAAACTCAGCTGAGGCAACTCGTGTCAGTGAAGCCAGGGTCGTACAATAGAAGAGACGAACAGTAGCTACATTTAATTGAAACCAAGAACAGAATATCTTGCCTCTGAAAGGTCGCGATAAGAAGACGAAGACAGGTGTTGGGTGAAACGACAATCAAATACATAAATTGATGGAAGAGGCAAATTCACGGTGTACAAATCACATGACCAGCCGAGCAAGAAGAAGCGGGAGGTCACATCTACGCATGGCACCAGGCCAGACGAAGATATCAGAACTTTTCCAGACAGAAGATGCAGTCTCAAGGCCAACCACAGTGAAATAATTGACACATGGCTACTAAAGTGATGATTGATTGTAACAATAATTGGAGGAAGGCTGGGTAACTAAGGGGCACCCCGCACCTGGCCGACCATTCTGCGTGCTGCTAAGCAAAGTGGAAAAGGATGCATGGGGTTGGTGCCGACCCAATCACAATGGACCAAATAATCTAGGGTCCTATGGTTAGTAGAACTAATTGGACGTCGTACTTTTAGTGACCTCTGCAGTAGTCGTTTTGAAGGAAGGGCTTAGATGCCCACCTGACAGTGTTTACCCAATCCCCTCACTCCGTTATCATATACATATATAGTACTTCTATTAAAGTTACCTTTCCTGAACCAATAGAATTCCATGTCAACTTTTGAGTGTTACACGTCAATGACGAGTTTTCAGTATAAATGTCATGATTTTCATGAAGTTCATTGGAGTTAAAGCGAGAAGGAAGATCGCAGCATTGCTGATATTCATAACTCCCTGTTTTTTGTACTTCCCATTAAACGGACTCCCTTTGCCAAACCGTTGAGTTGTCCTTATTGATTGGTGTTGAAGTATATATCTGCACCCCCATCCATCTCACGGGTGCTGCTATCTTGTCTTAAAGTGCTTCTGAGCAAACCCTGACTCTATGGGCCGGTTGGGGGTCTCGGAGCACAGCAGGCAGCCATTTTTATGTGCTGGGGATCATTGGATTGATCCCAGGGCCACGCACATGCTCTCTTTATAATGCTGCATCTTCAGGGTCGAAACCAAAGGGGGGCTGTGAATGGTCTGCTTGAGCTTTTTTCTGGAAGAGTCAGGGAGCATGTTCATGGATCTTTTAAGTTCCTGGTGCACGCTTGTAAAAAGGGATTGGTGCTAGTTGCGGAAAACGAGCAGATGGCGCTTGCGTCACTGTTCTCATGGCCGCAGAGCCTAGGTTTGCATGAGATGCTCGGCGTGGTGCTTCCCTGGAAGCTGGACAGATGTAGCAATGACAGGAAAGCATTGAATGTGTGGGTAGGGGCTGATAGGCATATCTGAAGATCAAGGGTGTTTGATCAAGGCCAAAGTCTACCCAGATGTTAGTCACTGAGCACCAAGATCGTATCAGAGGTACTTTGCAGGTTTGAAATAAAGTCAGTCCATTCTTCTAGGAAGAGTGCACCGTCTCCCGGGGAATGAAGAATTCTGACAACGGTCCAAGAGGTATGGACCAATCAGGCATTTGCAAACCACTCATTCAAAGGAGGAGACGGCAATTGTGTGGGTTACAGTATTGTAGTCTGAGGTAAGGCAGATCCGAGCAATGCCTCTTCCAGATGTTTTAATCCTATTGCACATTGACAGCTGATGTTATGGGGGAGATGTTCTAAAGTGCAGTGTTTGCCAGTACCGCATCTTGGCGTTGGAGCGGACGACCCTATCGTTGAATAAGAAAGGGGTCTGCGACCTGCAACTCACCAGATGTTCTGGCCCACGACAATCCCGATTGGTTATCCTTGAATATGTTGTCTAGGGTTAATGGGAGTTGTAATCCAAAACATCTAAAGAGCCAAAGGTGTCATAAAGTCTTCAAATATGCATGTGCTAACACTCCTCCATCTCATTAACGTATTTTATTTATTTATTTATAAACAGCAACAAATGTACTAGAGCAACAGTAAAGCAGTTGATTGAGGTTTACCTCGCCTCCATTAATAGTTCTAACACATTTCTTAAGCAGGTAAAATATGTGTGTGCCCGGAGACCATGCAAATGGCAACAGTGTGTGGTACAAATCCCAATAATGTAACATAAGTAACGCATTTCCCAGTAGGGAACCTCTGACAAGAGACATTTGGAAAGGCGAGGAGAAATACAAGAAAGCAGATATTTTCTACACATAATACTTTGTGTAGTATGCAGTTTTGAAAGGAGAATGTTCCTGAGTTGTATTTTGTCACCTCCCACCGGCGGCGACACCATTCAGCTTGAAACCAAGGTTCCTCGCAAAGCCCATCTACTGCACTAATTTGCTGAAAAGCTCAAGCAAAGGTTGCTCTCATTGCTCATGTGTACACGCCACTTTTTAATCATGCCAAATGTCATGCAGACCAAGCACCTGGTCTAAAGCACCACAGGGGGAATGCTAATGCACATGTGTATCCACCCATCCATCTAGTGACCTAATGCACATGTGTATCCAGCCATCCCTCTAGTGACCTAATGCACATGTGTATCCAGCCATCCCTCTAGTGACCTAATGCACATGTGTATCCAGCCATCCCTCTAGTGACCTAATGCACATGTGTATCCAGCCATCCTTCTAGTGACCTAATGCACATGTGTATCCAGCCATCCCTCTAGTAACCTAATGTACATGTGTATCCAGCCATCCTTCTAGTGACCTAATGCACGTGTATCCAGCCATCCCTCTAGTGACCTAATGCACATGTGTGCTAACACTCCCCCATCTCATTAACGTATTTTATTTATTTATTTATAAACAGCAACAAATGTACAAGAGCAACAGTAAAGCAGTTGATTGAGGTTACCCTCGCCTCCATTTATAGTTCTAACACATTTCTTAAGCAGGTAAAATATGTGTGTGCCCGGAGACCATGCAAATGGCAACAGTGTGTGGTACAAATCCCAATAATGTAACATAAGTAACGCATTTCCCAGTAGGGAACCTCCGACAAGAGACATTTGGAAAGGCGAGGAGAAATACAAGAAAGCAGATATTTTCTACACATAATACTTTGTGTAGTATGCAGTCTTGAAAGGAGGGTGTTCCTGAGTTGTATTTTGGCACCTCCCACCGGCAGCGACACCATTCAGCTTGAAACCAAGGTTCCTCGCAAAGCCCATCTACTGCACTAATTTGCTGAAAAGCTCAAGCAAAGGTTGCTCTCATTGCTCATGTGTACACGCCACTTTTTAATCATGCCAAATGTCATGCAGACCAAGCACCTGGTCTAAAGCACCACAGGGGGAATGCTAATGCACATGTGTATCCACCCATCCATCTAGTGACCTAATGCACATGTGTATCCAGCCATCCCTCTAGTGACCTAATGCACATGTGTATTCAGCCATCCCTCTAGTGACCTAATGCACATGTGTATCCAGCCATTTCTTTAATGACCTAATGCACATGTGTATCCAGCCATCCCTCTAGTGACCTAATGCACTTGTGTATCCAGCCATTTCTTTAATGACCTAATGCACATGTGTATCCAGCCATCCCTCTAATGACCTAATGCACATGTGTATCCAGCCATTTCTTTAATGACCTAATGCACATGTGTATCCAGCCATCCCTCTAGTGACCTAATGCACTTGTGTATCCAGCCATTTCTTTAATGACCTAATGCACATGTGTATCCAGCCATCCCTCTAGTGACCTAATGCACATGTGTATCCAGCCATCCCTCTAGTGACCTAATGCACTTGTGTATCCAGCCATCCTTCTAGTGACCTAATGCACATGTGTATCCAGCCATCCCTCTAGTGACCTAATGCACATGTGTATCCAGCCATCCTTCTAGTGACCTAATGCACATGTGTATCCAGCCATCCCTCTAGTGACCTAATGCACATGTGTATCCAGCCATGCTTCTAGTGACCTAATGCACATGTGTATCCAGCCATCCCTCTAGTGACCTAATGCACATGTGTATCCAGCCATTCCTCTAGTGACCTAATGCATATGTGTATCCAGCCATCCCTCTAGTAACCTAATGCACATGTGAATCCAGCCATTTCTTTAATGACCTAATGCACATGTGTATCCAGCCATCCCTCTGGTGACCTAATGCACATGTGTATCCAGCCCTCCCTCTAGTGACCTAATGCACATGTGTATCCAGCCATCCCTCTAGTGACCTAATGCACGTGTATCCAGCCACCCTTCTAGTGACCTAATGCACGTGTATCCAGCCATCCCTCTAGTAACCTAATGCACATGTGTATCCAGCCATTCCTCTAGTAACCTAATGCACATGTGTATCCAGCCATCCCTCTAGTAACCTAATGCACATGTGTATCCAGCCATTTCTTTAATGACCTAATGCACATGTGTATCCAGCCATCCCTCTAGTGACCTAATGCACATGTGTATCCAGCCATCCCTCTAGTGACCTAATGCACATGTGTATCCAGCCATCCTTCTAGTGACCTAATGCACATGTGTATCCAGCCACCCCTCTAGTGACCTAATGCACATGTGTATCCAGCCATCCTTCTAGTGACCTAATGCACATGTGTATCCAGCCATCCCTCTAGTGACCTAATGCACATGTGTATCCAGCCATCCTTCTAGTGACCTAATGCACATGTGTATCCAGCCATCCCTCTAGTGACCTAATGCACATGTGTATCCAGCCATTCCTCTAGTGACCTAATGCATATGTGTATCCAGCCATCCCTCTAGTAACCTAATGCACATGTGAATCCAGCCATTTCTTTAATGACCTAATGCACATGTGTATCCAGCCATCCCTCTAGTGACCTAATGCACATGTGTATCCAGCCATTCCTCTAGTGACCTAATGCATATGTGTATCCAGCCATCCCTCTAGTAACCTAATGCACATGTGAATCCAGCCATTTCTTTAATGACCTAATGCACATGTGTATCCAGCCATCCCTCTAGTGACCTAATGCACATGTGTATCCAGCCCTCCCTCTAGTGACCTAATGCACATGTGTATCCAGCCATCCCTCTAGTGACCTAATGCACGTGTATCCAGCCACCCTTCTAGTGACCTAATGCACGTGTATCCAGCCATCCCTCTAGTGACCTAATGCACATGTGTATCCAGCCATCCGTCTAGTGACCTAATGCATATGTGTATCCAGCCATCCCTCTAGTGACCTAATGCACATGTGTATCCTGCCATCCCTCTAGTGACCTAATGCACATGTGTATCCAGCCATCCTTCTAGTGACCTAATGCACATGTGTATCCAGCCATCCGTCTAGTGACCTAATGCATATGTGTATCCAGCCATTCCTCTAGTAACCTAATGCACATATGTATCCAGCCATCCCTCTAGTGACCTAATGCACATGTGTATCCAGCCATCCCTCTAGTGACCTAATGCACTTGTGTATCCAGCCATCCCTCTAGTGACCTAATGCACATGTGTATCCAGCCATCCCTCTAGTGACCTAATGCACATGTGTATCCAGCCATCCCTCTAGTGACCTAATGCACATGTGTATCCAGCAATTTCTTTAATGACCTAATGCACATGTGCATCCAGCCATCCCTCTAGTAACCTAATGCACATGTGTATCCAGCCATCCCTCTAGTAACCTAATGCACATGTGTATCCAGCCATTCCTCTAGTAACCTAATGCACATGTGTATCCAGCCATCCCTCTAGTAACCTAATGCACATGTGTATCCAGCCATTTCTTTAATGACCTAATGCACATGTGTATCCAGCCATCCCTCCAGTGACCTAATGCACATGTGTGTCCAGCCATCCCTCTAGTGACCTAATGCACATGTGTATCCAGCCATCCTTCTAGTGACCTAATGCACATGTGTATCCAGCCATCCCTCTAGTGACCTAATGCACATGTGTATCCAGGCATCCTTCTAGTGACCTAATGCACGTGTATCCAGCCATCCCTCTAGTGACCTAATGCACAGGTGTATCCAGCCATCCCTCTAGTGACCTAATGCACAGGTGTATCCAGCCATCCGTCTAGTGACCTAATGCATATGTGTATCCAGCCATTCCTCTAGTGACCTAATGCACATGTGTATCCAGCCATCCATGTAGTGACCTAATGCACATGTGTATGCACATGTGTATCTAGCCACCCGTCTAGTGACCTAATGCACATGTGTATCCAGCCATTCCTCTAGTGACCTAATGCACTTGTGTATGCACATGTGTATCCAGCCATCCATGTAGTGACCTAATGCACATGTGTATGCACATGTGTATCCAGCCATCCCTCTAGTGACCTAATGCACGTGTATCCAGCCAGCCCTCTAGTGACCTAATACGCATGTGTATCCAGCCATCCCTCTAGTGACCTAATGCACATGTGTATCCAGCCCTCCCTCTAGTGACCTAATGCACATGTGTATCCAGCCATCCCTCTAGTGACCTAATGCATGTGTATCCAGCCATCCTTCTAGTGACCTAATGCACCTGTATCCAGCCATCCCTCTAGTGACCTAATGCACATGTGTATCCAGGCATCCTTCTAGTGACCTAATGCACGTGTATCCAGCCATCCCTCTAGTGACCTAATGCACATGTGTATCCAGCCATCTGGCAGGTGACAGGGTGGACACCCCTGGTTCCACGTGGTCTCCCGATCCTTTTCTCCTCGGGAAATAGAGTGCATTAAAATGCTCCTTGAGTCCACATCTGTCCAGTGGTTGTTCTGAAAAGTTTGATTGTGACTGTGGGTAGGTTGCATTTACTGGAAAATATCTGATAACTGTGCTATTCCGCTGTACGTTTGTTCCTTAAAGCTTGGTCGGCCTGTGCTCCAGATACGATTTGAAATTGAGAGAATTTTACTCCCTTATTTTTTAAAGTTGGGAGTAAAATAATGTTTTAGGGAGTACAACTGTATGTCCAATTACCAATGGGAGCATTTTATAAGCAAGATCAAATATGATATAACTGGAAAACGGAAATGTTATAATAATTATTTCTGTGCACCTCGTCATTCATGCCCATTACAAGATACATGTTTACTTCTTCCGATCAGGCTGTAATAATAGTTCCTTCCTGTGGTACTACGTGCACTCCTGGTCCACACATATCCATGGAGCCGTGTGGGAGAAAAAGTAGGGGCACAAGGTTCTGCGTGTCTGTTTCCTATTTTTTTATTGTCAGTATTTCTATTTCCTATTTACATTTTTTGGTAGTATTTGCCAATTTCTAGGGAGTAAAAGTGGCAGATACACCCCTTCTCTGTAGGGCGGAGGTCGGCGATCTACTCTTTGTCAAAAGTTTATGGAATGCAAAACAAGAACTTCCATATGGACTGATATGCAATAAGGATTGGGTGATTGGACAAGGCTCCAGTGGCACCTATGCACAAAGAGCAGCTCCTGGTTATGCCTGCGTTCAGTCAGCCAATCGAATCAATGCGTCTGTCGAATTCAAAGGCAAGCTTGCGTTTTCAGCCTCGATGGAAGCCACGCCCCAGCCATGGGGGTATAGCTGCGGATCCATCAACACATTAAACCGGAGATGTCTGCATTTCCTGCCCCATGTCCCCTTTCTGTATGCTCTTCCAAGGGTACTCCTAATGGCTCATGCTTTTCATTTTAGCCATACCATTGGCCCCTATTAATGCCCCCACTCGCTGCACTGCACTCCACTACTTCCCAGCTAGCTCCACACTGTATAAAACCTTTGCCATGCAATCCTGGGTTCTGCCACACACATCGTAGTCTAGTCAGGTTTGCTGAAAACCTCAGGTCTTCTGTGTCAACACAAATTATATTTGTTAAATTACAGTTTGGGCTGCCAAAAAGGAAATTTTTGCTCATTTCATGGCAAATGTATGGTAAAAATACATTGTTCATAAATTGGCAATACTGTCGATGTTACCAGCTACTGCATTGCAGGAAGAGGTAAATATTGGCCAGTGAAGGAGCCTGGTCTGAGAATGATATTGTCGCGAGGGTGTGTCCCATTGTGGCGGACAATACTACACAGGGGAAGATACGTTTTGATGTGATCAGAGGGCGAGGCGGTTGATTTCCACGCAGACCGTGTTGCACAGCAGGGGTCCTTGATCCGCCGCTCCTCTTCCTCCTTTGGAGATGTATCAGGGTTAGGGCTCTGGCACAGGGGTGGGTGGGCGATGGAAGAATTTGCCCACTGATGTTGCATTTTGCCATTGAGTTATTTTAGGGCTCTTGTAGAGAGGTGTGTGTGTGCAAACAGAGAATGGGAGGAGAGAGGACAGAGAAGACTGTGGAGGGCGTAAACACAAAGAGAGTGACTGTTGAAAGAGGTGGATTGAGACCTGCGATGAAAATGTAAGGATGGTGAAGAATGTAGCGGGGAACATCTCCAAATGTTGAGACAAACCGAAGAAATGTCCAGTCACACATTCTCCAGAAAAGTGTGAGCAGTGCACACGCGGCCCCCACACTCCCTCAATGCTTTGTGAGGTAGGGTAACCAGGTTGGTGGCCTATGGGTCAGAATGCACAGCACCCTGGGGCATGCCTCGTACCTTCCTGTTGGATTGCACATTGTCATGCCACATCTTTGCCCCCAGAAAATCACCATTCACGTTTTACATTGGCCCTAGAATATTACAACGTCAATTTCACATTTCTCCAGAAGATTGTCATGCAAATTCCAGCAGTGGGCGTTTTCCCCACTTAAGCACATCGCCCCGGGAAATGGCTATGGCAGTTTAACATCGAGAATTGCACCATGCTTGCCTCAAATGTGCCCCAGATAATTGGTTTGCATTTTTATCATTGTCTCCAGAAAACTGTCATACCAGCTTCAACAGTGCCATGCTTGCTCTGACAGCTAAGCATTTTGTCATGGCCGTTTCCACATTTTCTCAGACAAATATCATGGCAAGCTCACATTGTCCACAGACATTTACCATCTCAGTTTAAAGTTGCCTCCAGAATTATGTTTTACCCCAGTTTCATTGTGCCACCAGAAACCTACCCCATGACAGTTTCACACTACCTTTAGAGAAGTACCAGTGCAGCTCTCACATTGCCAGTTCTTGCTAGTTCTTTTTTGCCTCAAGAAAATGAAATGACCATGTCATGTTTACACTACCACCAGCTATTTGTTTTCCTCTCACATTATTCCAGCGTACCCTGGTCACCTATCACTCACTGACCTCGCTCTCATTTACATCACTGAGTGTTATTCAGTTCTAATTCACGCCATTTACCCCTCCCCCTATCACTGCTGGTGCCATCAAGATGCATTACTGAGTCTCACTAAAAAGACCCCACACCCAGCCTGTGACAGGCAGGCAGTGCAGGTACTCACCAAGCTACAAAGCCAGACATTCCGGCACAGTGCTTTCGGGGCTGACCGTTTCAGCGTGGCACCTTGGGCACCGGTCCCTTTTAGGCACACCCTGTTGTTTGCGGGCAATAACCAGTGAGATTTAATAACGTGCCATGGAGCACACACCTTGTATCACAGCAGTATATCTGAGATCCTTTCACACAAACTTCCAGTTTGTTGGTATGCATTGTGTTTACAAAATCTGAATATCTATATAAAACGAGACTTTCTTTTTTTACATTTCACATGAGCAGATATCATAGCTCTAAACTAAGCTTTAGAAGGGGAGTTTCATTATTGCTCGCTTTCATTGCATAATAAGGAATTCAGTAGGTAACAGGAGCTTTGTGTGAGTTTTCAGTAGAAAACGTTCCATCACAACTTCAATTAAGCAATATGCCCCGAGCGGCGGGGGCATTGCCAAGTCAGGTAATGCCCCCGCCGCGAGGGGCATATTGCTATTAGTACCCCAGCCTGCAGCATTTCAGAACAGAAAATAAAAAAAATGACAGAGAAAATGGCCGCCGGGGAAAGGAAAACAGAATCCATTTACCCTTTCCATGGCGGCCATCGGGAGCAGACGCGCTGGGAACAATTCTGTTCCCAGCGCGTCCGCTCCTTAAGAAATGAAGATAAAAAGGTAGGCGGGGTTGGGAAACGAAGAAAAAAAAAAACATACCTGAATCCCAGGCAGGGGAACGATGGCAGCCTCCAGCCGTGTGGAGGCTCAGAGCAGGAATGGCCCCGCTTTGAGCCTCCTCATTGGCTGAGGGGCTGCCACGCCCCCCGCCGTGGCCAAAGTAGGGAAATGTCGGCTGAGGGATTCTCAGCCAGGTAACGACCCGGCGAGAGCCAATCAGAATGTGTTTTACATTCTGCTTGACTCCCGCCGGGTACACATTACTTAAACATTTACGTATTAGAATAGGCACAGCTAATAACATAGAACCATCAATTTCTCAAGCTTTCCAAATCAGTCCCTGCTCAATCAAAGGACACACATGGAAACAGGTGGAGCCCACTGTGAAGGCATCATGAAGCAAGACACCGACAAAAGACTTAAAGTTTAAACAAAAGATATTTATTAACTTAAATGTCAGGATGGTTTAAGGCCTAACTTGCTCTATGATAAGGTGGGGTGTCCCTATCTTAACGAAAAAAAGGAAAGTCTGAGTCAAAGAGTTTAACTTAATAGTCCATCTGTGTCCAAAACCTATTCTTGCCCTCTCCACTAGAACAAACAAATGTGTAGGGATGTCAAAGTCAAAATAAACTGTGCTTAACTCAAAGTTCTGAGCATCTCCCTGCTCACAGCTTTCTCTCCGCTCCCCTTCCCCAAGCATAAGAAAGTTCTGTGAAAAAGAGCCTTGCAGTTTATCTTTCCCCAGTTCAAAACAAAATAGTTCAGAATCACTCCTGGGGTTCCCTTCCCCAAGTTTATAAACAACACAATCTAAATGAAGGGGGTCTTGAGACTCCAATCCCAAGACAATGCATATAAACTTGCCACGTCTCAGGGTTCCCTTTCCCAAGACTTCAATTGCTCACCCAGTTCCTTGGGGCTTGTTCCATTGCACCAAGAACCTTCACTTTATTGGTTCTTGGACTTAGGGTGGGCTCTTTGGCTCCTCTCGTTTCTCCTTGGCCCCCTCGTGGCTCTGCCACTCCGTGTCACACACCCCTTTCCAACTGGTAGTCTTGCCACCCTGTATTCACTCATTAAAAGGTCTTTGCTTGGGCTCTCATCATTGTGCACCAAGCATTCCGGATTATTCAATTGTGCTTCAAAGCTTAATGCAGTCTTGAATTGCTTAATTATATTCGGCTTCAAGATCTGATTCAGCTTCAAGATTTAAGTTGGTTCATTGTGCAACACGCATTCATTATTCAGCGTTTTACTAGTTTAATTCAATGTTAAATTTCCCTTTTAGTTCAGTATTCAATATATATTAATTTTCAGCGTTTTCATTCCTTGGTTGAAGAATTTGAAAACGTTCCTTGTTTAAGGCTTGCAACTACTTAAACAAGTTTAATCAGAAAAGGAATGATTGACAGCATTCAGAGACTTTAAAAAACGTGCTTGTTCCTTTAACAAGACACGTGACCACTCTGTTACATTGTATTTAGCTTCAGGCCTCATTGACAATAGCAGTTCACTTTGGGACTCTTGGTTACAGTAACACGGGTTTCTCGTGCTGGGGAACTCACCAGCTCACTGTGAAGTCCTCGTCTGTATCGCGCTGGCCATACACTTGATAGCTTCCTTCCAGGGGTTCTCTTTCGGCCCCTTCGACACGCTTGCACTTTTGCAGTGCAACCATAGAACGAGCAGCCCTGTAGGGGGAATGAAGGAGGACCCCCTCATCTGGTCTTATTCCTTCGCCTCGCCTCTGCGCCTCGGAGCGCCTGCTCCCACTTCACACCCGTTCCGACCCTCAGCTAGGTCGGTCCTCAGTGTACTTCTTGGGCTGCAGCATGGCTCCACACAGCTCCCGTCAGCATCTTGCCTCTCTCCCCCCACCTTCCTGCACACGCCCCTTTTATACACCTGAGTTTGCAGGTGCGAGTTCTTTTTTACTTAATTGCCTCACTGTAGTTAGGCTTATTAGAAAGACATGCCTGATCCTTGCATTGGTACTCCTCTGAGGCCTTCTTCCTTGTCTCAGTACCAAAATGGTGCATGTTGGTGTGCATTACTCCTAGTTGCCTCTTCCTTGTCCCAGTACTGTCAAATGTCATGTGTGAAAAAATGAGGGTCACTGACTTATAGTAGCCCATAAAGGTTGGTGGAGGGTTAGGTTTGTCATCCATGGGAAAAAGGGGGTACCATGTCTCGCCCAAGGGTTCCCTACTCCCAATCCTCAAGGACCTTCCACCCAGGTGATCCGCCCTCGCTTCTCAACCCCCAGGGTCAGGATCCAAGAGCAATGGCTTTTCCCTGGCCAACTACACAGAGGATCCCAGGGGAGTAGGAGTGAGAATACCCTTGGGTTTCTCACACCACTTAGCGAAGCACAGTGCCGCGCCTAGGCATGTTTGTCTCACCTTTTAATGCACAGAGGGGGCCCTGAAGGAGACATTATGGACACTGCAGGTGGTGGAGAGAGGAGTAGGGAGGGGGCACTGCTTTCCCCAGCAAAGGCTGCAGAAGCTTAGTCCTTCAAGTTGCGATAAAGTGAAAAGCTTTCATTTTCAGCTCGCAAAATAGTTGAGTATCGGTACTCTCTTTAAGGCGTTTAGAAGTGCAGGTGCTCAAATGCTAAAAAATAAGAAGTGCAGGTACTGAGGGCCGGGTAGGACCAGCCCAGCACTGCAGGCAGGGATATGGCAATCGTGTAGGACCTGATTTTCCTGCTCTGGGCAGAGTATAAGGCACCTAACTCAGGAAGAGGGTCTGCCACCATTAACGCCAGGAAGCCACCAGCTCAATGGCTAGATGCCGTGTGCACGTGTGGTGCGGGGGTGGAGTCACACTGAAGGGTGCCCCACCTCACCTGGGAGGATAGCTCAACGGCAACGTGCTCGCCTTGGAAGCAAGACGACACTAAGCAACACAGGTTCGATCCGCGGGTCCGAGCTTGGAAACCTATGGGTATTTAAGCGCGTTATAAATACGCAACTAAGACCGAACAATTATGCAACTATAACAAACAATTCCTGTAGCAGCGCCTCGATGCCCGCGGGCTGTGTTAGCGCTTTAAAAATGCAAAATTAAAAAATCTCCTTTCACATGAGTAGCACAGCAGCATTAAATGTCAGAGGACAATTTTCCCATTTGCAAATAATCTACACGTGTTGCAATGCTCATTCAATCATGCAAGGCATACTGCAACTTCCGGTAAAGGAGGGTGGAGTTTCAGACTCGCACATCCCTAAATGATTTTTTAATATGACGGGACTTGCGAAGTGGCAAACCCCCAGCTCCCCTTTACATCCTGACTTGTTTGCAAATTGGGGGTTAGGGGTGACCTATCACTTCTGTCACCTACAGACAAGCCTCCATGACAGCATCGTCAGCTTGATGTGCTTTGCTTATGCCGGCACTCGTGAGGAGGGGCGGGCTGGGGGGTCGCATGTTAAAATGATGCTTGGGGCTCCCTTGCCTACATCTGGGAAATTATTAGGGGTGCTTAAATTCTAATGGAGAGTTAAAGGAATGGAGGCGAAGTGGGGGGAGGAGGGGTAGCTGCAGATTATTACTGGACAGCTATTGAAAAGCTATTGAACTCTCCTTGTCAGCAAAGTGCTAATGTAGTCGAAACCGGAGTAAAGCAGCAGCCCTGTTATGAGAAAGTTGTTGGATACTGCAAGGCCGAAGAGAGGTGACGGCTTGTTGTGTGCACCCTGTAAAGAGTTTATTTAATATGCAGAATTAAAAAAATATTTTGCTTTGTGATAAGACTGCCAACATGGGCAAATGGGCCTCACCGAGACTCGAGGCCCATTTCATCTGAAAATGATGAAAGGCCCTGGCGCCGTATCTACTTATGTGCACCAATTATCGCTTAAGAGTGAGCCACTTTGCTGTGTCCTGAAGAGGCCTCACAACATCGTGTGCCAACTTGCAAATCACCAATAAAACACATACAAACCAAATTCAAGAAAAAACTCAGCAGTGTCACAATTTGGAATATATTTCACTGGGAGAAAAGGACGCAGAGCCAGAATTGTGTTTTCCGAAAGTCCGCCATCTTTTTACCCGGTAACATTTCAGTGCAGGAGTTTGTGTTTTTATTGCTGCGCGGACCCGTTCAGGCCTACGGCTATATTCAATAAGCAGCCAGCTGCCTTAAAATCAGGTATTGATGCACACAATAGCTGTTTTCAGCTCATTCTTGGACAGGAGTGCCTGTCTCAGAGTGCCTGTCTCCTTGTGTGTCATATGGTTTTTTGGTGCCCGGGGCTACCGGAAGTTCATCTGTCTGCTCTGCCTGCTGCATTGGTCGGTTTCCTCCACTGCAATCGTACTTTCCTGCCTTCAGTTTCTTTTCGGTAGTTAATGGTAATGTTAATGGGTCTTGTACTGCGCAAGTTGCCACTTGTGTGGTCTTTTGCCGCTCTGCAATGGAAGGAGGGTTGTGGGGTTTGGTAGTGGGACTGAGAGGGAGAAGAGGAAGAGAGCTTTGATGTGCTGTTGCCAGCTTCAGTTTGGAGAAGCCAGTCACATAGCATTTGTGCGTTTTTGGTTGGTAGCCGTTTTATGGTGTTTAATTTATTGGACATGTGTATGGCGCCTATACAAAAGTGTTTCCAGGCGCCACAAGACAAAAAGGGGGCGGGCGGCATAGGGAAAAAAAGTGACGGTCGTACTGAGCAAGTGCAGAGAACACAGTGCAAGGAGGGAATGGGAGTAGGGGGCAGGGGTTAGGAGATGTAAAGGGGTGGACGGCGAGACGTGCAGCTCGGGGGCCCAGAGGGCTGACTAAGTGCTCGGGGGAACCACAAGGGCAAAGTGCAGGGGGAGTGGGAAGGGAAAAGTGCGAAGGATGGGGTGGACCAGAATCAGGCAAGTCCGGGATCACTCATTTATTGATTATTTTTTTCACTGTGGTTATTCTTTTCTGTATTACTGAACTTGGTTGAGAGTGTAGTACGGAGAAGGTGTATGATTGTCGTATGGATGGAGTCTGTTTTGTGGTGATTGTTTTCTTTTTTGTCTTGATGTACACTTGTAATTGTAATGTGAATTAATTGGTTCTGCCACACATGTCATTTTTTCATTTCGGTATTTATACATATGACATTTGTAAGGGTGATTTTACAATCCATGATCGGATTTATCAGGATTAAATACATTTACTATAGTATGAAGTTATTGGATGGGAATTGAATTCTTTCACCTCCTATCCCATTGGCTCTTTTTTATGTTATGCTAATGTGAATATGTATTAGACAGTTGTTTGCTACCTTGCTTTTCACCAAATGGAAGCACACCAATACCAATTCCGGTCCTCTAGTTCCCCTTATATATTGGTGCTTTCCAGGTAAGACCAGGTTTAATTCTACCTGGTGTCCCTGTTCTTTTTGCTTTCTATGGGAAGAAAGAGGCAACAAATGCAGCGACTGACACACGCTTCATCGGTCGATTGACAGAAGGAGACTGGCAGTGCGGGTGGAGGCATCGTCTGGGGGCCAGGAAGCTTAAGGTGGGAGGAGAGAAGTGAGTGGTGAGACCAGGAGAGAGGAGTAGTTGGAGGGTTGAGAGAGAGATATAAGATGTGATGAGAGCATCCAAGGTGTGTCCAGCAGAGTGGGTTGGACCAGAGGGAAGAATTGTGAGAGAAAGAGGGTCACTAAGGCCACGAAAGAGTACAGTGGCCAAGTCAGGAGACTCAAGATGGATGTTAAAATCCCCCAGCAAGAGAAGTTTAGGGGAGGAGGCCAGGAGTGAGGAGGAGAGGTCTGCCCATTCTGAGAGGAAGAGGGGGGTAGGTTAAGGGGGCTTGTAGATGGTGGAGAGAGTGAGGGAGAGGGTAGGACAGACAGCCTGCAGACGAGGCATTTAAAGAAGGAATAGGGTTGAGTGGGAATGATGGTGGCTTCAACCCACTCAGGGAAATTAAGGTCTACTCCGCCCCCAGACCGAGTGGCCCGGGGATTGGATAGGATCTTGTAGCCCTTGGGGAGAAGCGTGTCAAAAGCAGTGACAGAGCTGGTCTTGAGCCATGTCTCAGTGAAAGCAAGGACATCAAGATCAAGGTCTTCAAGAAGGAAACCGATTTTAGAGGAGTGTTTGACAGCCAAGGAAGAATTGAGGGTAGCTTTGTGAAGCTGATTGCCTCCTTTAAATGTTTTCCAGGTGGGTTACAGGGGTGAGGTACCACCACCGTATGTGGGAAAAGCGGGTAGACGGAAGGGAGTGAGGTGACGGGGGGGGGGATTGAAAAGAGACGACGGGCCTCTGTCAAGAAGGAGGAGGTTGGACTGAGAGCCCTGGGCCATGATAGTGCCATTATGATAGACGGTGATGATGCACCTTGATGACTAGAAGGGAGCCAGGAGCACTTCACATCTGGAACCACCATTAATGGGTGACGAAGAAAACGAGGAGAGGACAGAGACCATGTGGGGAGTCCATAGGTCAGGAAAAGGAACGACAAAAAGTATGCTAGTGACCGTCTGTCTGGAGGAAGCATTGGTATAGGTGTCTGCTTTAGGCAGACCTGGGTTGGAGACCAGGAGAGCCTTCTTAAATCTCTTCCTTCCAGACTTCGAAAGAGAGGGAGGATAGCTGATGGAGAAGCAGTTGGAATAGATAGGACTGATGGGGAGCACCTTGGGGATGTGTGTGCCAGGGGGTCGGAGGGTGTGCAGAGGTGGAGAGGGACAGAGCTGCACAGTGCACGACAGAACTCACCAGATGGCCTAACAGCCAAAGCAGAAGCAGAAAACCTGCACGAAGAACAGAAGCCCAGTCAGGACAGCAGAGTTGGAGGTGCAAGGGCTCAGACATAGAGGATGACTGCCAGCCTCAGAAATTTAGAACCGCACATAATGCCCAAATGTAAAAACATTGACAGAAATGCAAGAGGGGCAAGGGTGGGATACAATATTGGGATGGCAAGGGTTTCCAAGAGATATGCAAGAGATGCAGCAAACTTGATGAGGTTACAGAGAACAGAAACAATAGATTGTTATCCTAGCAAGTATAGAAAGCGGCAATTTAGGCGAGGCCAGCAGCAGAAATCAGCGCAGCTAGATTTGATTTTCAGCTAGCTAGTTAAAAGGGCACACTTTTGAAAAACAGCAACAGATTAGAATCAGATAATTTCTTTTTTAGGCCGTTCGGATGGAAATGGAAACATTTGAAATACAGTGATCTTAGCCGTCCAAAGAATACATTTTCTCAAGGTGCATTTGAGGAGCAAAGTTCAGGGACACAGCTGCAAGAACGGGCACACAGCAGGCAGGATTTGCCAAGATCAAGAACAGCGGTAAAGTTGAAGGTTAATTTGCCCAGTTATTAAGATGGGTTCACAGGAGTAGGCGTATACTGTGTGATGATTGTGTATGGTTTGTTTTCATGCTGGGTGTTGTGAAGTGCATGTGGCTTGTTGTGCAGTAGAGGTATTGTTCTGTTTAGTTCAGCGTTTGAGGGTGGGTATCCGGAAGGAGAGGTACTTCTGAAATGGGTTTTATTTTTCTCGTCAGTACTTATCGGCCATGGACGGGTGGAACGCTGAGTTGCCCCTGCAGGATTCACACCCGTGACCGGCAGGTGCAGGCACTCAGCCCAATGAAACAATATATTTGATACATAAGATGGCAAGTGGCTTTAAAAGCAAATCGCCACTCTATTGAAAGATTTCACCATTAACCACTCTTATTGCCGGTTCCCGGAAATCCTTTAGTCTTTCAACAAACTGTAAAATCGCAAAGCGTATAAAGCAAAGTAATCTCACAAAGGCATTCCATCTCCTAAAAAGGGGCCACGTTATGCTTTGCCTTTGGATACTGCCTGCAGACTGTGTGGCAGAATTTCCTATTTTAAAGAATGCATTCTTTTACTTTTTAGTTTTCACTCTGTTGCATTTCAACCTGTGAAATGTATTTAATGGGGTGATGTACCCCTCTTATAATAATTTGACAGATGTATGATCTATCATTTGCCGATTTGTGTGCCTTGTTTTAATTCTTTATTAAAAATAAAATATAGCATAAACAAAGATTTAAAGAATGAGCAAACCTGTTTTAATGGTGTACGGCTGAAGAATTAAAATGATCAAACTTTGTGTGAATACTTTGATGTTAACGTCTGAAAATTGATTTTGCAGTTAAATACATCAGAATATATAAAGAGTACATTAATTTGAGAGGAAATACTTGCTACTGCATATTCTCAAGGTATTGTATGCATTAACCACACAAGAGGCATGTTTGGATTCCTTTTATTGGACTAACTGAAGATACTATGCAGAGATGGAAGAAGGCATTAGCTTTCCAAGTCCAACAGACTTCTCCATCAGATGGTGCAGAGTGAAATGATTAGTAAAGAAACATCCATTGCACAGTACATCTCAAAACCAAGAAAAGTGAGCTTTAATGTTACACAACTTAGTCATCATAATAACCATATCTGAAAAACTGCATAATGGAGCTCCTTTTCAACATCTCTAAAGTGGAATTTATTTGGGGGTCCGGGGGGGGGGATCTTAATCCATCCATCTTTTTTTCTCCATCTTCCAGCAATCCTATACCATCTAATATGTTAAAAAAGAAATAAATTATGAAAGCAGGTGCATTTAAACAGACTTGGCAATTTGTTTTCAGAGACTGAACTATAAATCTAGAGGAATGTGCCATTGCCCGTGTCAGTTTCTTTGTTGTGTATGTGCATTAAGGTCATCTGATGTACATACACGTGATTCGGGTGGGCTTCCAAACATCACTCCATTTCTACACGTCCGAAGCTGCATTCAGCTTCCCGCGCTTCTCTGCTTTTACAGGGGTGGCCATCTTTGCTGTCACAGAGAAGGAGGGGGGAATCACGGTGATGTCACAGAGGAGGCGGGAATCACAGTGACATCATACACCCTTTTTTGGACAACTCGGGCCTGGTATCTTTATAGACCAAAAATGTTTTTCTTGATCTCCTGCCCCATAAACCTAGTGTAGGACACAATCTTACAAAGGTTTTTAAACATAACTTTACCGGGTCATTCATGGGGGCTGTCTAGAGCATCAGTTAGGCAGATCAGTTAGGGTGACTTGTGGTCTTTTGTTAAGTGCAAAGGAATCAACTTTAAAGACTTCCCATTTTAAATTGTCAGATTGCTTAAATTGTAGGGGCTCCAAAGCAGTTTACAGGGGTTGCACTCCAGCAACATTGTATAGAAATTGCTATTCTTAGTTTTGGCTATTAGGCAGTGCTAAAGCACCACATTTAAGATGAAACAATTGCATTGGGCGCGGGAGGATAGCTCAGGGGCAACGTCCTCGCTTTGGAAGCAAGACGATACGCAGTAACACAGGTTCGATTCCCGGGTCTGCGCTTAGAAACCTCTGGCTATTAAGCGCGTTATAAATAACCTATCATTTCATATCACAGCTAGGAGAGAGATGACACGTGAAGAGGTGCACAGTTTGTGGCTGTGTGGTTACTTATCCACGTATTGACTCTGCATGACCATGCTAATCCCAATTCCCGTTCGTGCCCACTGTCTGCCCCTCCCTTCCAAGAACATATCCTCCTGGGATCTCTTTGAGCTATTTCTATCAAGCAGTAACATCTGACATATTACCATTATGGCAGTGCCTGGAAAACACCTATCTTATCCATACGTGCTCCGGCAAAGCCAAAGCCGTTGGCTTTGCCAGTGCTTGTTATATTTATTGACAATTTGTCCATTTATATTGCATGCATTGTGAACATGACACTAAGGGTGGAGGAGTTATGTTATGTTATGTTGACTTATAGCGCGCACCGCTGCCACCCAGGGGAAGTCTCCAGGTGCTCACGTGGCTCTGCAAGAATGAGGACGGGGTTGGTTAGTGAGTGTAGAAGGATAGGATAGACCGAGGCGTAGACTGGGTAGGGCCTGAGCAGAGTAGGCCCTCCCAAAATCTGCAAATGCCCACTCAGCAGTGCTTTGTGAGCATTTAGAGATGTTAATGTCACTAGGGTTGGCCCAACTGCATTAGTTTCAGGCCCCAAAAGTTAGACAATCCTGGCTACGCCTCTGAGGATAGGTGCAGAACCAGGAGAAACTGCCATCTGTGTGTGTTGGGTTGCAGTTGGGTTATTTGCGTGCACTGGCTTGTTGTATCCATAAGGGTGAGGCCCAATGCCTGGGTTGAGTGGTGGCAGGGGTCAGTCAGTTTCTAATCACAAGATAAGAGCAGACGCAAATATCCAGTTCCACAGAAAAGCAGCAGTGGCCAAATTACATGGGAATAGTACTGCAATAGGACCATAGTAGCTCTTATCGACTCATTAAGGGAGGAACTGTTCATTACATGGTGATCATATTAGTGTCTTTCGTTGGTGGATGCTTGTTCTAGGAATTCCGTCTTCAGTGCGATCCTGAATTTTAGTTGGTTGTCTTTCTTTCTCAGGCTCAGCGGAAAATTACTCTGTGGCTTCGATCCTCTGCGAGTCAGCATCCTCCTCTGGCAAAGGTTTTTAGGAGGTCTATCATAGGCTGTTTATTGGGTTCGATCTTGTGTTCCTCCCAGTGTTGTATTCTTATGAGTTGTTAGCCAGTTGCTTGGGGCCTTTAGTCCAGTATACCCAATGTGTGTTGAGAAGGGTCTGAAGGACAGCCTTTTTTTAATGGGGAGCCAGTCTTTTGAGAGTGGGGGTGAAGTAGTCTTTCGTCATAAGATCCAAAGTCATTATCTAGTTGAAGTTGACCTACCCCAGATGCAACCATTTTTGAAACCGGAGAATCATTTTTGAACGAATAGTGCTACATTTTCAACGACTATGCTCCAAGATGATTAATCGTTGAGTTCAAACCAGGGTGCTTAAAATATTTAGGTGATTTAACAGCATTGTATGTAGTTTAATGACTCTTAGGTTGCATTACTCTGTATCAGGTTAGTGTAGATTTACCGTGGGAATATCGGTATACTTTTTAAAGAAGGTCAGAAATGCATGAACTTAGATTCACCTAAAATACATTTGATGGGTTCATTCAGTCTACTACATATCAATGGAATATGTGTTTACTACTGGATTATCATCGGAACACTTTCTGATGATTTGGGGTGCCAGGTAGGGTCCCTGTCGTTAGGCCGGCTTGCTTTATTCTGTGGAGACAACTACCATAGTGTAGTGGCAAGACTTGTATCCCTAAACGCACACTTTGCCTTTGTGCGTATATTGACACTGGTTCTATTTATTGTTGTTAAGGGTGTGCCTGGTGCTATGAGTTGAATCGGGGGCTCTTGCCTTCCCTGAGAAATATGGACTGCAGACGTAGTATGTATTCGTGACCTTCCTCTCACGCTAGTATCAAAAATGCATTTTTGGAGCAATGTAATTACTAATTTGGTTTACTGGAATATTCTGAAGTAATCCAGCAATTAAATGTTTTTTCTGTTTATGTTCATATTCATAATTTATTCCTAGTTCTGTAAATCGTACGTTTCTGCTGTAGGATACCTGCAGAAGGCCAGATCACTCGCTGGAAGAACAGACATCCAGCAAGTGAATCTTCCCATCTGCTTGTACTCCAGGCGGGGGAGGGGTTAATGTCCTGAAACCCAAGCACAAGACGTTAGTAACACAACAAGATTCACAACATAAATACCACAGTTTGCAACCTCGAAAAAAAAATAAGCCTTAAAAAAGCATGTTACCCTGAAACACATGTCGACGTCTGTTACAACTGCTAACTTGCATGTACGATAAATGGGAATAAAATATGAAAGACATGTTTTTTGACACTGGTGCGAGAGGAAGGTCGAATATTCATACTCAGCGATTTGTTTAATACATGGACGCCTTTGTTGAACATATAAAAAATAGCTCAGCTCACAGGCATTGCTGGGAGGGGGGGGGGCTGAGGTGTCTATAGCCGCTGGTCTTTTGGTTGTAGCCCTGAATAGAAGCTCAGGGGCTATAACCAAAAGGCAAGCTGCCCCCGGGTCCCGACAGTGCTGACATTAATGTAGCCCCAGATCTTTTCCAGAGTGAAGCAGATTTTGCGTCTATCTATAGGAAGACTTATGTTGCCATCTTTTCTACCAAATCAGCTAGTGCTATCACAACACTTTTGGAACATTTCAGGCTCCAAGCTAAACCCACTTGAATCTAATGTAATGGAGGATTCCAGCCAAACGCAATTGTTGATGGAGTTGGATTTTGTGGCGTTATTGTGCCTTTCCAGATGACATTGACAGCAACTTTGAACCACTCTACAGAGAAGTAATCAATTCCTTCAGATTTTGGAAATCTCTTGCGTTGCCTTATATGGGGCCTGTGATTATGGTGAACATGGCGATACTCGCAAAGTTCCTGCAACGTTTTGGTGTACACACACAACTTAAGGAATTCTCCAGTTATGGTTCCTAAAGTAGCCCGGCCACTGCCACGCACTGCTCATGGCGTCACACGCTGTCTTCATTGACATGGAAAGTAGCCTCGTGAAAATCTCTATGGCCTGTTTTTGGATTGATTTTGTTGGCTCACAAATCATAAGTAATAGATCATAAGTAATAACTGTTTGTCCTTTGCTCTTTTGGCTTTTCCCGTACTGTAGGAACTGTGGGTACATGTATGTCTTCTGTGATGTTGGGCGTCGCCATGGTTGGCCGAGTTATGGTTGCTTTACGAACCATAACTGTTGAATTTACGTGGTTTTCATTTTTTTTTGCAGCAATTATAACATTCCTTCAACTAAAGATGTTTCTATATATTTTTGGTTCAGTAGTGTAACTATAACTGTAGCCAAGGAAGTCTCTCTATTTTATTTTTGAGAGGGTTTTCAATGATATGTATGAGATATGCATTGACTCATTGCTACATTTAGACCGAGGAGTCTGTTCTGTCTGAAGAAATAGCCACTTTTGACTCTTTATTTGGAATAAAACACTTCCTATGATTTTTACAAAAGGACTGCACCATTAATGGAAGTTACAAAAGTCTTACCAGAAAGTGTGAAATGATTTCATTAACGAAATAAGAAAAAGGATAATTGTAACAAAGTGACATGAACTAATAGCTCAGGCACTGAGCATTTTGAGAGCATCAGGCATTACTAGGTGGTTACACATGGTTATTTTTGTCTGAATTTATGTATGAGAACACACCCACTGTCCATGGTCTGCGGCCTTGCATAGTGTGTGTCCTCCAACCATGCCCGGAGCACCACCTAGGTACCCATTTTGCTGACTGGGTATGGCCATTTGCCATGCTAAGTGGACACTTTGCCCGGTGCATAGCCTTTGGCCAAGCCGCTGGCACCATCAGCCACCCATCTGGGCACAGGTGAGTTAATAATCCATCTCTTTACACAAAAGCTAAATGTGTAGGCATTGCTTCGGTCTAAAAACCAGAAAAGCATGACTCCTTTCATGACTATCTGTTCTCCAAAAATCATGCCCTATATCTATACATATATGATATGATAGGTTATTTATAACGCGCTTAATAGGGGCGGACCCTGGGATCACACCTGTGGTGCTCTGTGCCGTCTTGCTTCCAGGGTGAGCACGTTGCCCCTGAGCTATCCTCCCGAGTCCTCGATGGAGGACTTCAAAGCGCCAGCCTAAGTCCTATCTTCTGGAAGGCCTTCTGATGTTCTACCATCACCAGCGAGGCCGCCATCCACTCAGGGGCTCATCTTATTGCAGGGGCAGAGCACCTGGCCACATCACTCCTCCATTGTAAAGTGCCATTGCCTTCCGCTCGAAGCCCCCGTCATCATCATCCATGCCAGCTGTCTAGATCCAGCAATGTAGTCGCCCGCCCTGATGGAAAGGCAAGGCTCGTTTGGGAGTGGGTCAGGAAGGGACCACAGCACACCCGTAAGAAGTCCAAGACGCTGGATCAAGTCTTCTCCTGTTCTGGACCTAGGATCGGGAATAACTTTCCGAGACCACCCACTTAATTCTTAATCTGCCCAATTTCCAGGAAGCCCTCTGCACTCATCTTTTAGGTTCCCGTTTGCCCTAACTGCCCGGGTCGCCAATACCGCACTTTCTTTTGACGGACAGGTCACTGCCAGGCCTCTTCTCTCTGATAATATACTCATTTAACTCTAATTTCATGGACCCACCTTGCCCATGCAGCGAGCCCTGCTGTATATGACCTTTCGAACACGTCTTTGTGTGCCTTCCTCCCCAGGTTTGTGGTGAACGCTTTGTGAAACCGGCGGCGCTGGGACCTGCTCATCTGTGGTCTGGCTCCAAGGCTGGCAAGCCATGGCATGCGCTGATTGCCGACGCCATGACCTCATCGTGCATCAAACACTGAAACATATCATGTCATGCCTGGAGAAAATAGACTCGGAAACTTGAGCATGCGAAAGAGATTACTTACAGAGGTAGCAATTACTCGAAGGCCGCCTGGAGATTGGCGCATTATAACTGGAAGCAGTGGTGTTTAGCGCTTGCTGGGGGCGGGATGACAAACACGCGGGGAGTATGAAATGCCCCAGAGATGCACCAACTCTTCTGCTGCCCCTGCAGAAACTGTATTGTCTTTTTAGTTTTGGCTGTCTGGAGGCACTGTAAGCACTGCCTATAAAGCCAAACTGTTGGTATGGCAAATGACGATAGGGAGGTGCGATGTGAGGGGGGGGCACACAACCTGTGAGTATTGTTTGGCTTTTTGCTCATTCATTGCCCCACCCCCTTGCCCCCATGGCCCCCTTAGTGCCTTTGGCCATTCCCACCCACTACCTGCCCCCCAACCCCCCTTCTGAAAACACGCACCTGAAACTATAAAGCAGCTCCTGGTAAAAAAAAATATCCAATTTTTATTTATTTATTTTAATTTTATTGTTATAGTTGACAAATTCAACTTTTCAATAAAACATTTTTTTTTTAAATCATGAGCATAATTCACTTTGTTACAAAGGCAAAAGCTGGTAAAAGGTAGAAAGAAGCTCTACACAAAAAAAGAAAAGAAAAATGGAAATGGAAACCAGAATATACATTGCAATGTATCATAGTAAAACTAAATGTGCAGTATACAATATGATGAAACATATTAAAAGAGTAGTTAACTTCAAATAAGAAAAATACTTCAGTCTCTAAGAGTGACATACCTTAAAAATATCTTTTCAAAATGTTCCTTCAGCCACTTCATTTACAAACAGTTATGTGTCCTTGCACCTGTTATTGCACTCAAAACCAGTTAAAAAACAGCATTGGCAAAGCTAACAGTTTTGACGCCTGTATGTGCATTAGACAGGCCTTTTCCAGGCACTGCCGTAATATGTCCAGGTAACAGTGCCATTTGCCAGCAGTTGCCTTCTCGCGGACATCTAGTTCCATTTGGTCAGTGTCTGGAAAATGCCCATCCTATGGCTGCGTAAAAGCCAGACAACCATGTTGGCTTTGCCAATGCTTGTGTAAAAGGGCGACCGCGGCTGAAGAGCTACTGGGAGCAAATGAGGGTTCCCTTTCATTTCATCTTTTAGAAGTGCCATTGGCAGTGCATGGTCACCATAGACGGGATTATGCGGCAGGAGTTATGCGATTATGCTTCCTTGACCAACAGGTTGCTCTTCTTAACCCGAATTGTCCTCAGGCTTCATCAGGACAATTTAACGCATTCCCTCCCCTCGTGTGTTTTCCTGGCGTGAGTCAAGGGCTGAAAAGTGGAAAAACACTGGGCGACGCACACGTAGCAACATACATCTTGGTTTTCATGATCCCGCTTGCAATTCTACATAAAAATGATTTGTTTAACCTGTGACTATACTCGCCAATAAGAACGTGTAACCAATGGAGATTTGAAACATTAGGAAGGCCCAAAAACACCCTGATGAGGCACTTTGTGTGAGCCATGTAGAGGCAAGGCATGAGCTAATGTACTACCTTAAACTTGATTGTATCAAACAAGAAGTTGTTTGTTTTATTGCTACCAAGGTACCAATATGTTGAAACAGGAACCATAATCACAGTCAGTTTTTTTTATTAAACATTGAGAACATGCAAGGAATCATATAAAATAAGCAATGCCCTCCTCGAAAGGCCTCCCTTCGTCCTCCCTTGTGCCCCTGAGAAGTGTCCTAGACGCGGCCACATCCCTCATCAAGGGTCTACTCAGATAAGACCACATCACCCGGGCCCTCATTGACCTTCACTGGCTCCCACTGCACACACGCATCACCTTCAAATCTTGGTGCATCATCTATAAGGCTGTTGCCCTCAAGTCAGCCAGCTACCTCGCAGAGAAACTCTGCATCTCCGGTGGACGGCGCACCACCAGAAGCCAGGACATGTGCAGACTTGCAATCCGCCACTGCAAAAAGGAAAGGACCAGAAAACAAGCCTTCTCTGCCTATACCCCAAGACCATAGGACCGCCTCCTGTCAGCATCAGACTTGGCTCCACGCTCCTACAATTCAGAAAAGAATTCAAGACGCACCTCTTCAAGGAGTCTCTCCTCCTCAACACCTAGGCCATCATGTTGCCTTCCTCGTGCGCCCTGACTCGCTAGACGCTGTCTGCCTCCCTCCCCCACCACCCTGTATAGCTGTACCCCTCCTCTGTGCCCCTCTATCCTATCCCCTGCTGTATATCTGTTCTGTTACCTCTAATGAAAGCGCTCCGTAATGCATCTGTACTATTGTATACCTCTGTAAAGCGCTTTATGTAACTGTATTAGTATATACCTCTGTAAAGTGCTTTGTTGCTTCTCGTAGCTAGATCCACGCTCAATAAATATAATAATATTAATAATGATAAAAATGATTAAAAAAATAGCTTGGAGCTGTTTCTAAAGCTTTTTTTATAACGTGCTGTAGTAGTTGCCACTAAAATTAGACCTTATTGCTTTTCGTCTTTGTCAAAAAATCGTCCTTTGCATCCATGGGGCTTGTACAATTATAACTCCCAGGTCAGCCCTTGAATTGCAATAAAACATTTGAAACTGTATTAATAGAAGAGAGATACAGTATTTGTGCGATAAATACATCACACTAACCAGTGCAAAGATGACCTAATAGGCGCAGTCAATAGGATTCAAAATGGCCGCCATGTTTTTCGAAGCCAAAGCGATGCAGCCATCCTGTCATCAGTTGATCATCCAAACTTGTGGGGTGGTGGGGTTCAGGCGGTAACCTCAACCCTTCCTACTTTTTCCAGCAAAAGTGCACCAGCTCCTGGGGGCAGTATCGAAAGAATTATTGCAGGTAATGTATATGGAACCGTCGGCTCCTGTTTTGAGTTTGTACAATTTAAAGAAAGGCGTTAAAGGAATTTTTCACGTCTGCCATTTGGGTATAGAGTATGGCCTCTAACCAGAACCGTCAAAGTAAGCAGAGCCCTCACACTAGAGACTAGGGAGGAGCTTCGAAGTAGTCTTTCATACACATTTCGACCTGTTGGACAAATTATGATTTCATCAAAGACGTGTGTTTTATGGATTATTTTCTTGATGACTAAATATGCTACTGATGGGTCTATCCTAGGACGCATTTTTGCTTTTTTAAACTTTACTGTGGAAGTGGGTGGACACTACAATGATTTCTTATGGGAATTCAGCAAGAACATACTTGTCCTTAGCAGATAATGGGTTCAAGATTGTCCAACACACACCATCAGCTTGTGTGATGTCTGACCCGCTGCTCTGACCACATCGCCTCTATCCTGACGTACCTCCACGGGGTTACCATTGTTCTGGGGCTGCGCACTGTTGTCCGCTGAGGGATGGTGTTCCGTGCAGGGCGGAATCTCAGAAGCAGTAGGATTCGAAACCGGAACGCACGTGTCCGTGTCCTCACCACTCATCGCCAGTATTATGGGGCTGGATCCGGGCCTAAACGTATGCCGCAGCAAGGCGCGCAAATAAGACACAGATACACTGGTGGAGGTTCACCGGCCCTGTTCCAACTCCTGTAAAGGCGCGAAGCGGGCTCCTTTATTCTTTCTCTTGCGTCATGACGCGTGTCACATGACACAACCATTAAACCATGTTCCATCTGTCAGACAGGAGGGCGCTTGCCTGATGGGCCAGGCTGTTTGCGACAGGTGCTGCATAGCTAGGAACCAACCTCCGTGTATCTGGAGGCATGCGCACATGATACAGAAAGGACCTAACGCATGTGGAATGCGTGTGGAAATGCAGAAAACCACACAAAATTCACAAATCCTTCCCCAGCTGTGCTCCAAAGATCTGGCAATCCCCTCCATTTGCACAGTGCCACGTCCACGACCAAGCACATTTCAAGGAAGAACCAATGGCGCCGATGATCATTTTCTTCTCCTAGTAACATTATCTGCACAATATTATTCGTTTTTATAAAGTGGTGAAGTGTGGAAAAAAATAGTGTAACTGTTAACAGCAAAAAATAAAAGTAGTGGAACACTGCTCCCGACCATTCCCGCTCACTTCGACACTGCCAAAGAGCCTGAAACATGTCTGGGTTTTTCCTAATGGTGCAGATGGGATGTGACATAGACGTTCTGGCTGGACTCCCCCTTTTGGAGTTGGACCAAGCCTGATTTGCCAATCGTCCTTCCCCTTCTGTAATGATATACTTTAAAAAGATGGTCTGGAGGGTTGCTCAGAGCAATGCCAGAGGTTACGATTGATTCAAATCTTTCAGCCATTACCTTCTGTATTGCTTACCCCACCACATAGAAGTCACAGCACACAAATGGTCGATGCGCTGCAACTGCCTCACACCAGTATTTAAGATTCTGCCTGTGCTTCCATCTCCGTTCTGAGCCTCTGCCTGCCCTGGCAGTACTCCTCTTCACAGTTCCAGGTCCTTTGTCTAATATCTGCACCCCTTCACTTCCTGCCCTTCGCTGGTGCAGCGTTTGCCCTTCTCCGAGAGTCTGCTGCTCAGGCTTTGCCGGCCTGTGCTGTGTGCCTGTGCTGTGTGGACAAGGTGTTCATGGTTCCTGCACATCTCCCTTGGAAGAATGCTGGTTCTGTTTGGCTGAGAAGTTGCTATATGAATGAAAGTCTGGGCACATTCAATGGGTTAAAATGTGGGCATTCTGACCCTCACCAAGTAACCCAACACTGTTGTGTCTTAAATTTGGGGTGAGAATGTTTTGGTGTTTGAGATCAATCTGTGAAGTTTGAGTGAAGCATGTGTGTGTGTGTGCCAAATAAACCGTATGGCGGGCCAGGTGCATGCTCCACTGACCAACATCAGGACCTGTGCGGGAATGAATATTCATCTTTTTTTTTTGTTTGTTATGTTCATTTATACCGCGCGCCGCTACCACCCCGGGGCAGTCTCCAGGTGCTTGCGTGGCTCTGCAAGAAAAGATGGCGGGGTGTGTTAGTGGGGATAGGATAGGTTCAGAACCAGGAGGAAGTGGCGTCTGTGAGAGTTGTCTTGCATGTGGCTCGGCTTGTTGTAACTGTAAGGGTATATGACAGTGCCTCAGATGTGTACTAGTGTTTGTTGGGTGGGTGGGTTCAATGCGGTTAGGGTGCAAATCCAATTGTGCGCACTGGTTTGTTGTAATTGTAAGGGGGGAGGGTCCAGTGTCGTGGTTATTTTCTAGATCTTTGAATGGAGTTGTGTTGGTATGCGTTTGTGGTGCGGTTGGCGATTTATGGATAATGTGAACATGTATGTTCTGTCTGCAGTAACGTCCAGAGTCTCTGAAATGTGTTGCATGCGGGGGTAATTGACGCTAGGTGTGTGTATGTGTAGTGTGGCTAGCCAATAGTCGTGTATAGTGGCGTGGATTATGGTGCCGCAGCAGGAGTGGAGAGCATCTTGACGGTACCTCAAAAGTATTTCTTAAGCGCAGATCCGGTTGCCGCTCAGTGGTTCCTTCCAACTATCCTGCTTGGAAATCAATCTTGATGAACTGGGCCTGCACGTCCTTCTCCCCCACTGGGAATGTACATTCCGCTAACTTTACGTACAAATTCTACCAAGAAAAGATGCTCACGTGTAAACCAGTTCATCCCTCAGCCCAGGTCGGTAAACACTACAAGGACGTGAGGCACAAATCTCAAAATGGCGTTTCCTGTGCTGTGTAATGAACTGCAGTCAAGTTTGTAAATGTTGTAAATGTAAGGACTGCGGGATATTTGCATATATATCCATCCATCCGCATCCCTCTTCCACTGTTGACACAGCATCCTAATCTGTCAGTCAAATAGTGTATTGTGCATTTCATCCCCCGTTTCCGTAATAAGAGTGCTGGGCTGTTATTTGACAAAGTATTTTGCTGAAACATGAAATACTGTGCATGGTTGAAGAGCCTTCTGCTCGCCTACAGCGTGTCCTGAACCGGTGAAGGGCGCAATGCTCCAGTAGACCCATCTTCTGAAAACCCACCGTCTGCTGGAAGCTGATTTCTTTTAGAATTGCACTTTTATTGCAAAGGCTGCTGTCCACATTGAAAAGATTGTATTATGCTTCTTGGTAATGCACTAGTGCCGTGCACACGGTGAAGTCCTAGCTTAATCCACAGTGTAGACAGAGAGATTTGTGGCGCTCAGCTTCTTAATGAAACACACATGAGTTGTGTGGTTCTGATCGCTTACAGGACTGTAAGCAATTAGACCCAGCCCCTCTGCCCCGGGGGATGGGGAAGCCATATTATACATACACACACACACACTGGCTTCCAGGAATCGGGTCGGGGGATCCGTGATTATAACTTTCTAAGTACAGGTAGGCGTGAATGATTACCGAGCTATCCACCAGGGTGCACCACCCAGCTTTAGTTCTCTGGTGCTTGGTAGCATGTTCTATTGTGGTGTCCATGGCAACGAGCCTGTGCTGACGTTCACAATCATTTTTAGAAGCTACAGTGGAAAAAACATTTTCCATTGTTCACAAACTGCAACCTGCAGACATTGCATGTGCGCACGACTTAACTAGCCTGTTGCACTCATTTTGGGACTGGGAAACACACACCAGTGTATCCATTGTATCCTTTTGTGAGTGCCTGGGATATGGTTTCCTTGAATGAGTTTGCTTAGTAACTATTAGGTCAACCCATGCTTTTATCTAGGGCTTTAAACGGTGTGGATTCTCTTTACATATCGGATGTTAGTAAAAGACAAATGCATCTCTGGATTTGATTGGAAAGTTTTTACTGCTTTGCAATGCCATTCGCTGTGACATAAATAATGTATTAAGCAGCACCTTACCCAATTCGGAGGAAGGTCAGGATGACCCCAAGAGAAATACTTTTCAGGGATTTCCTTTCTGCAAACCTTTCTTTTCTTTCTGACCTTAGCTCAGGAAAAGGTAAACATTGTATTACTCCCAAATACTCTATTCTATGTCCTGTGAGGGGATCAGAAATGTGAGGCAGACGACATTTGGATGATTTGTCCAAATACGCCATTTTATGAAATCTTAAATGTTATCAAGCGCCCCTATCCCTACTCTGACGAGGATTTCCTTGCCTATCAAAACTAAAGGAAAACACTTGAACATAGGCTGTCTGGCCCTCACACTTAAACATCAAATACATTTAGAAATATATGGCAGTTCATAGTAACATCAACAATGATATTCACAGGCTCTTTTGGTAACCTGGGTGAACTCCCTTTCCCCAGGTTTCAAGTTAATTCAATTCAATGTTCAAGAAAAAGGAAACCATGAAATCTGTGCTTGTAATACAGTCTCAGTCCAGTTCTTAGCTCCTTCAATGTCAAAGTAAAGTTCTGTTACCAAAGTTCAAACAACAGAAACAGTTCTCTTCTTGGTAAAATTAAGACTTTCCACTTTCTCAAAATAGCATCAATGTCATTCCCAGCCATGATGTTTTGCCACAACTTCCAGTTGTCCATGGGGAATTACCACAGTTCTTTGTTAGATTAAAGTATATATAACCTTTGCAAATGTTAATGAAACACCTTTCTTGGTTACCACTTAAGTACATTGCTCTTTACAAGATTAGGAGTCACAGTAGGTATCTTTGTCAGGATAGCTTCACAGCACTAATACTTCCACTTCAGAAACGTTCAACTTTGAGCAACTCTACTAGAGTTCACCATGAGGGTCTACTCCTCTGCCTCATAGTATTCCACCTTCAATTGTGCTACTGAAGTCTCAAACCTACTGACAACCAAATGCACCACCATAGCTTCAGTACTTTGTGACTCTAAACAGTTTGTAGTTATTGCAAGATTCACTTTCTGGGACTCAACACCTTCAAGTAGGCAAGGCACTCTTCCTCTATTCCCTTTGCCTCTCTTGTCCGTCTGCAACAATGCACTGCCAGAGCTTCAATACTTTGTAATTTTGAACAGTTTTCAGATACAACAAGATTCACTTTCTGGTACTTCCACTCCTTCAAGTAAGCAACACACTCTTCCTCTGAACCTTACTTTTCCAGAAGGGCAGCCTATTTGCCTCTCTTGTCTGTTTGCAACAAACAGCAACATATAATTGCCTTTAGGACATGCTGCTCACTTCCTCCTATTGGCTTTGGCAATGTAGGTTGTATCAACTTTGAAGAACAATTAATGGTAGCAAGTTTCCCTTCACCCATGTTGCCCTTTCCCCTCTGTCTACTGTTAGCCAGAATAATTACCTAAAAGCTTTGTTGCCACTCTCTTGGCTTCAGGTAATGCGTGTACACTCTGATTTTAGGAAATGCTGATGTTCTATTTGGCTAATTCTTTCTCACTGGGAAAGACTGGTTTCAGTCTTCATTGGGGAACTACCTTGTTCACTCTTGGGCTTGGGCAATGCTTGCTGCCTCAAACTTATAATAACAATGTTTAAACCCTTGGCATCTTTTGGTAAAATTGTTGACTGCTTTAACAAAAGCTTCAGAGGTCACTCTTCTTTCTAGAATATTTATTAGACAGACGTGACCACTCGTTTGTGTGCTTTTTACAAGTTTAAGTTCAACAAACATGTTTTACTGCACCTTCTCTTTACGTGAGTGAAGAGAGAGAAAACCTGTTCACATGTGAGTGTTGCAATTCAATTGTTGCATTGTTAAAGACTCAATACTTCACTTTGCATATCTTCTTCTCTTACACAAGTGCTTATTTAGCTGGATACTTTTGCCGGCAGTGTTTGCGCAAGGAAATGGAACTCCTGGTTAAACTCCACGGCTTCCGTGTTCCCTTTTCCACGGGCTGCACAACCTCTACAACTTCTGGCTTCACTCAGGAACCATACACTTCCTCGCCGAAGAGTTCTTAGGTCCGGCCATGTAAATACGGGGCCCCTCTCGCTCCTGAGACTCTCAGCTACAAGGTAACTTTGGGCCACGGTCTCCAACACGCTTACTGCTGCACAATCTCTGCAATAGGCTCACATGTGGGTAGGCAGTCTTACTTCACAACTTCCGCTGCAAAGCCTCTGCACATCAGATTCTGAGGTAACAAGACCCTCACAGGACAAGCAGGTGAAATCTGATGTATCAAAGTTACGGCATCCCTTCGGTTCTCCCACTTCTGCTTAGATTGCCAACACCGTGCCTTCTTCCTTCTGCTTCTGCTGCATACACTCCAGCCACAGTTCCAGCTCCTTCCTAGTGCCTGCACCCGAGGGGGCATTTTAAGCCTCTCGGTGGTCTCATGTGTGGGCTATCGGGCTTAATTGCCTGACTACTGCTACAACATGCCTCTTCAGCCCTCTTCCTCATGCCAGTGCTTATAGGATTATGTGACTTGTAGTCTTTGTCAGCAAAATTAGGTCTTTTTGACTACTGCTTAGTTTTAAGGGTATATTTATTTCCCTTAGAAATATTCAAGGATGAACCATCAGCATTAATTATTACAGAGGAAGACAGTTTGTTTAAGGCAACATTTGTAAATTCCCTTCCATTATTCCTTTGGGAGTAAGGAGGATTTGTATCCTCAAGTGCCTTGAATGGTCTTTCTGTTCTTAGGGTTTGTTCAGGTTTTATGTCCTTTGTGCCTATATCCACAGATTTTATATGTGGTACAGATACATCATAACGACAAAGGCCATTACATGCTTTGGCCATTTTAAAAGGTTCTCCCTTTTAAAGGGCACATACCGCATCTCACCCCACTGGGTCTCTTCACCACCCCGGGCCTTCTCTCCTCCCAGGTGATCCTCCTGCACGACACCGCCCCCAAGGTCAGGATCAGGAAGCATCTGCCTTTCCCTGGCCACCTGGGAGGAGACTTTAGGCAGGGTTTATTGAGGAATCCATAGGATTTATCATAGTCTCCATGGACTGAAACCATCTGTCCTTACATCATCACAGAGGACCGATCCTTCCAACTCTCTTGAGCCACATTGCTCCTTTTTTTCCAGTGTAAACATTGTAAGGGTGCAGAAGTAAGGCTCGGACACAATGGTGACATGTTTTTGGTTTTTGGATAAAGACTTTTATTGAATAAGAAAGGGTTGGGAAAATACCTCTCTATCCCTAAAGTTAAGGGGGGGGGATTCCCTATCTCAAAGGAAACTTGAGAAATGTTCAGGAAGTCTGAAACTAAGAAGTCTGTCACTGCCCTCTGCCAAAGCCCACTTCTGCCCATAACACTGATAGTCTAAGATAACTGCAAGCATGATCTCTTCTCAAAGTAAATAGTGTTCTTGATGTTTTCAATCAACAGAAAAGTTCCCAGTTTCGCTGGCAATAAAGTGATGCAAAATAGTGTTCTAAAATGCAGGATTCCAATGCTAGGGATGTACTCCTTTCCTCGAGACTTATTGTTATCTCAAGGAACTGGATAGTCCACAAGGAACTGCTTCTTGATTTCATAGTACTTCTATCTTACCAGCTTGGCATGCTCCACTATCAAGCATAGGATTCCTTTGATCAGTTCCAGGGTTTTTGACCCTCTTGTTCCCAGTCTCTCATATGGGTGCTGATTCCAGACTCGCAAAAGTGGCTATGCTCTCTCTCCTGCTAAACCTGTGGGTTCTCACGGATTGCCTCTCTTTTCGCTCACAGGATCCCAGACCTGCTTGGCCTTAAACGTGTGTTTCTCATATGGGTGCAGTTACCAGACTCGCACTGTTCCATTGTATCTGCTTGGTTCACTCTCCTGACAAGTATACAATTCTCTCTCACTTGCTTCAGCATCCCAGACCCTCTCTTTCCATTTCCTCAGATCACTGTGTTGCACTCACGGACCTCTACCAGCTCCTGGGCAACCTGCGTACCTGTTTGCTTCCTTCTCGGAGGTACCGACAGTTCCCGGGCAGCTGTGCCCCTACTGGAGGCTCTGGTAGCCTTCGGGCATCTGCCGTAGTCTGCAGTAGTTCTGCAGTCTGATGCCTTTCCCCGACCGCGCAGTCGGTGTCTTCTGCATTTTGCTGAGCCCTGGGAGGCAGAAAGGTTTCAGTTCACAGCAACCCTAGTAGTCCTCTACTAACGGACCACGTTTGGGATCTCTCTTTCCTCCCATTCAGTCTTCTCTTGTGGCTTGCGTCAGCTGCTCCCGTGCAAGGCTCCCGCTGTTCCTCTTTGGGGGACGGCTCTTTCTCGTGCGTCCCAGCTGCGTCTGAGTTAGAGCTTTATCTACTCCTTTGAAACTCCTGCGTTGAATTGATGTATTGCTTTGGGCCAATCGCTGGCATTAGGAAGCTAGACCGCTCGCTCTGCTTCTCATGAGTGATCGTTGGACTCACAGCAATCTTCTTTAGTCCCAGTACTAGCTGTCAGGAGCCCGAGGGCGTCCTCACTTCTTTTTCCCTGACATCATCTGCTCTGGTGGCCAGGGAAAGGCCTCCACTTTTGGATACCGAAACTGGGGGTCGATGGGCGGGTGGAGGGGTCTTGGGGAGTGGGGCGAGGACGTCCTTCGATGATACATGGTATCCCCCATTCCCCTTTCACAATGAACCTGCAGTCTCAGCAGCCTTTATAGGTTATTGCCATCCTTTCCCCTTTCAAGATGACCATTGGAAATGCCATCATTGTGCTGTGACAAGGTAAAGGTCAACTAGGAGGACACCTGTTTATTTGGGTACGTTAAACACACACCAGCCCCCTATTGTCATTTTAGAGACGTATCGGGCTAATACCAAAACAGGGAAGAAACAACTTGGAGTTGTGCCTACTTCCACTTCCACTCATTCACACCACTTTGTTAATGAGATGAGGAAGAGGCGACTAGGAGTTGTGCACGCTCCCATTCATTTACACCACGTTGGTACTATGACGAGTAAAAGGACTGCTGGGGAGTGCCATTTCATTTCTCTGGCATGTCCAGCTAATATGACTAATTGTGTTCGGGCAATTGCAGCCAAGGACCTGCACCTGCAACTAGTTAATAGGCCACAGGTGCATAAAAGGAGGGACCGCCAGCAGAGAGAGAAGAGAAATTTGCCTTGAGGACAGGACACTGCTGATGGTGAAGCATGCTGGAGAAGGGCCGGCGGGAAGGACGCCGGGTGCTGCAGGAAGGTGGAAGCAACGCTGGGGCCTGAGCGTACTGTGACAGGGTCGAGACGCCTGCAGCCTCCTTTGCCCTGTGTCCACAGCTGGAGTTGTGGTACACTGAAGGCTCCCATGCATTACAGACTCCAGTAGCTACCTACAGCAAGCAACAGGGTTCGAGGAAGGCGAGTGCAGCAAAAGGAATCCAGAATGAAGAGAGAAGACACCCAGAAGAGCCGCCACATACCGGTGAGTGAAATAAAGGGAGCACTCATACTGGGGCGCTCCTGGGGCTATAAAAGGGCACGTGGTAATGCCGAACGAACTGAAATCTGTTACAAATGGTCTTGGAACCTAGATTGAAGGTACGTGAATGCTGAGCAAGCTCCCAAGTTATTTGAAATGTATTTAAAGGTGAAAGAAGTGATATTGAATACCAAACTAAAGGAAAGTTATGACGAATATATGAAGTGGAAAACAAGTAATAAGCATTTATGAACCACGTAAAAAGCAAGTGATGAGTACTCAAAAGCAAATGAACATTTATGAACAAGGTGAAAACAAGGGGTGGAAAGGGTGAACAGCACGGAATGAAATGTGTGTGTGTTTGTGGAAAACACGTTTTGGCAATGCCAAGAGATTGCCAAGGAGCATCAAATGAGTGTTGACCTGTGTTGGCAAGAAAGCCCAGGGAAAACAGAAGGATAACAAAGTGCCAAAAATGATCAGTTGCATGACTTGTAATGGGTGGACTGTATGATCTGACAACTGCGCCGACAACGAGTAAACCCTGCTTGGAAAGAGCCAAGGAAAGTAACGATAAAGAAGCTGCATTTTATAACAGAATTGCTGAAGTGAGAAAGAGAGTAATTTGTATTAAATATTAAATATTGAAAAGCCTGAAGGATTGCAAAATGAAGTTGAATTTGAACTATTCTTGAAAACTACGAAGTTTGAACTGGTTATAGTCTGGAATCTGAGGAACATAATGTCATAACGGAAAGAACCCTGAGAATCCATGAACTATGTTGAATCTTGAGGAGAGGAACTTCAGTCAGTGCCTGTTGAAGTTGTTTTGAACTGAGTGTATTTGTGAGACAGGAAGAGCTGACACCATGGGGAAGGGAACCCTGAGACTTTGTGAACTGTGTGGAGGATTATAAAGTCAAACTGGAACTGTTTTTGAAAGCCACAAGATTTGAAATTATTGTAGGTTTTGAAGCTGGTTTGAAGCTGGAAGAGCTGACCTTTTGGGCAAGGAAAGCCCAGAGGCCTTTTGAAAATAGTTTTTACTTTGAAAAGGGGAAGCTGGAAAGTAAGCCAGGAGCTGGAAGACGCTCCGAACCTTATTTGGAATACTGTTTCTTTTGTTGCTGACACCCCTACACATTTGTGATCTTTAGTTGTGAGGGCAAGTGTAGGTTTTGGATGCAGACAGACTTTTAATTTGAACTTACTGACATAGACGATCCGTTATTCATATCCTTAATAATGGTCCCCAAAAATTGTGTTTGCCTACTGACATAGATGATCCCACCTTAGCATAGGGCAAGTTAGGCATTACTCCATCCTGACATTTAAGAAAATAAATTAATTTTATTTAAAAAATGGAATCTGTTGTCTGTGTCTTACTTCATGATGCCTTCACCCAGCCTTAAAGCTGCTTTGTATTTTCTGGTTTTCATTGTTGCCATGTAGATTAGGTGGACTGAGTTGCCAACAAAATATATCTGTTCTATTCAGAGAGGGGGAATGAGGATTTAGATTTGGAGAATGGGTTGAAGGTATTCAATTGGGGTGATAACGCATTCTCTGGTGATGGTTGTCCCCAATCCCATAGGGGGATTCCTTCCCCATGTGATCCTCCCTCTGTGTCCCAAACCCAGGGGGACTATTGTACTGTGGATGCACCGCCCTGGCCCCATGAAAAAGATCTTCCGCTAGGGGAGAAGGGACGACATCCTCAGATTCGTCACAACATTTTCTAAGCTCCAGAATTAGCTTTAAAGACTTCCTCTTAAGTCTTCTGAGTGACCTCTCTTCATCATCATAATTCCTGCTCTATAATATTTCCTTTACCAAAAAGAGAGGGTCAAAAGGGGTCTCTTGATTCTTTCAAATCTCCAATATGTTATACCACATAATGGAAATAATAATTTGAAATCACAAAATGTATAAATCTCTCTTGCCCTATTGAAAAACCTAAAATCTCCCTGTGGGTCAATGTAATACCTCTATCTAAAAAAGTGGTTTGAAGAGAAAGTGCTACTCCTCACTACTAAGTGTCCACTTAAACCTAACTTTCAAGTGTCAAATGAGTTTAAAAACTATTGAGAAAGAGGATTGTATTCTGAGAGGTTGTAGACCAACAACACTCTTAGAGAGATAGTTTAATCCAGGTTTCTCAAAAACTAAAACCTATCCCTAGTTTTGTTTACTGTCGACCGGTTTCAGCGGCAGCAGCTAATTTGTTTGCCTTCTTCAGGACTAGCTCAACCTTTACTGAGGGAGCATATTTAATTCCTATAAATAGGTATGCCTTTATGTTCTTATCATGCAGCAACATTCTAAAGTGTGTGTCTTCCTAGCAAAAAATGAATTTTTCTTATTTTTGTCATCTATAGGAAAAGATGAAAACGGGGACAAGAGAGATTATCATTTTTATTTAATGTTTTCCACTTGTCTGATGAACCATCACTGTTTTTGTCTAGCACAAGTGAGAGATTCTCACTTCTGTGAAATGTTGATTATGCTTCCACTAATGGCACAGTATGCTAACCAATTTGGTCCCTCGCGAGTGCCATTAGAAGCATTTGTGCTGCGAAAGACATTATGACATCATCTCGTAATTATGTGAATTGCGTATCTTTTTTACACACATTTGGGAGCCATGTTGGCGTATTGCCTGCAGGTTTCACGGATGCCTGTATTGCAGGGAGGCTGATGATGTTGTATGAATAGTGTTTATTTATGCTAAGGAAAAACCCTATGTTGATAGCATCACCACATGGGTAGGTTATACTATGACCCTTTTCTCATTTTTAAATGGACGGAATCCCAGTTTAATCAATGTGGCTCAATTGTCAAAATAGACATCTCAAATTTACAGTCACAGTAAAAGCCATATACAACTTTTGGATTTGACACTAAGAAATGTGGATGAGACTATCGGTACTACCATGTTTCATAAACCCTCGGATAGGATTGCATTACTGACATATAATAGTTATCATCCTCAACATCTTCTATTGGTTATTAAGGTACAGTCCCGCCTCCATACTGGCCGCGACCGCCACGTCACTACAGTAAACAGTCAGTACAGTCTTGGCCCAGTTTTATATTCCACTCTTTCCTATCTATTTGACCTGAAATACTAATGTCTAATTTAGCTGCTTTGATCTTGCGGTTGTCGATCAGGGATTTTCTCCTATCCTTTATTCAGGATTCCCCCAACTTACACGGGACCCAAAACGTGGTGTTTACAAATGACATTGAATGCCTTCCCAAGTCTAGAGAAAGAGAGACGCTTTGACGATTCAGAAGATCACGTCCCTCCTGGTAAGAGAGAGAGAGAATCCCACCCCCATATCCAAACCAAGGTGCTTTATAAAAGTTCCCACAACTTCATCTATTCTAAGCACTCATATAGTACATAAAACCCATGTACTTCTGCAAGATAACCCCAGTAAAATATATGAATAGCACTTGGCCGAAAAAGAAGAGGAGGGATCCCATAGAGGAGAATGATGACCAAACTGGAACAAGGTGTCAGAATCAGAGTAATTAGATTCCTTTCTCACCTGTTTGGTTTTTGCAGTTTTCTTCTTTGTGGAGGATTTCTCTTTCTTTTTTGTAGTTCGTGATTTGTGGAGATAAGATCTAGTCTCCCCTGACGCCACCCTGCTGGCTCAAGACCAACCAGGCTAGCACCCGGGGCAACTGCCCAAGCAAGGTAGAGCAAAACGAGAGAACCGTAAGCAACGTTGTAGTCTTTTGGCTGGTGAAGAGAAATAATCATGTGATAAATAGGGAAGCCAGACTACATTCAGGGCTTAGTAGTTGGAGACGGAGGCGTTGTGGAGGTTGGAGAAGTAGTCTATTACTGAGTGAAAAAAAAGCACAATAAGATAAGGAGAACACCAGAGGCACTCTGACCAGTCCATGCCCACAGACAGGAGCGAAGGGCAGCGGAAGAATAAGTGGTTTGTCTCCAAGGAAACCTCACTAGAGTGGAGATTTCAGAGGTTTTGGCACTAGACAATGCCTCACAAACAGTGCTGCAGCAGTCCAAACTGATATATATGTCTTGTAATTTATAGACCTCTCTTTATTAGGGTGAATATTGTGCCCAATCAAAACAGAAGAGTCCATTATTCACCTCAAAAGTGTTCTTACTGAATCAATATAAGACATATTTAACATTTAAAATTGTGGACATTATGATGTTCCCAGAATGCTCTTTGCTTTTATGCAAATTGCTAGGATTGGGTTCGATGAAGAGATACTGTGTTGTGCAACCTGGCTGGGCTTTCCCCGCCCCCATCTCCACACAGCCCCACCCCTCCAAAGAGGTAACAGTTCCCCCCAAAAAATGTTCCCATTTCCAGCACCGGCTGCAGGACCAGAGCAGAGTCTGATCCCTTCGGACAGGTCCATAAGTGCAAGGTCTCTGTAGCAGTGATCTTAAGTGATGTTTTCTTTCCTAGTGAGTACTCTGTGTTGGGCGCAAGTGCGACATGGGTATTTCTGGGTCTCTCTTGCGCTGTTAGGCTGTGGCACAATGGTCCGGGTGATGTTGTGTGGTGGGGGGGCAATAAGGTGAGAGGGAAGTGCTTTGTGTTTCCTGCCATATACTTTTAATTAAAAGGTGAACAATTTTGGGAGTGGACAGGCCACAGTACCTTGCCTGCTGGAGGGGGCTGAGTAATAGCCCTGGGACAGCCGGAGAACTCATGACTAGGGCCGAACCAGAGCCGAGCGTTGGAGTTTGGCCTCGCTCTTAGGGCCCAACACGAGCTGAGCCTGCAAAATGTCTGTGGGGGGAGAGACTGTGATAGAGGCAGGGGCAAGAAAAGGGGATGGGGTAAGAAAGGGGATTGGGGGCAATACAAGGGAATAAAGAGGTTTAGGGCCAAAAAAATTGTCTGGGGCAACAAATGGGGCGAACAGGACTGGGGGAATCCCAATTGGCTAAAGGTGTTCGGTCAAAAGGGTGCTTGGCAAGAACTGGTGCTGGGGGTAGGGAAAGGGGCTAAAAGGGACTGGGGCAACACAGTTAAAGGGTTTGGGTCTACAAAAGGGACAAGAATGGGCTAACTGGGCAGGGATGAGTAAAGGGGCTAAAACAGATTGGGACAATAAACGGGTTGGGGGAAACAAAAGGGGCTAAAGGGGGCAAGAGCAAGTGCAAAGGGGTAAACACATGTGCTAAATGGGCAAGAACAGTGGCTAAAGGGGGCTGGGGCAGGAACAGGGACTGGGGAAAACTAAGGGGATAAAAGGGACTGCAGTGCCACGAAAGGGCTAAAAAGGGCCCTTAAATGGATTGGAGCATAAATGGGTTGGGGCAACAAAAGGGGCTAAAGAGGGCAAGGTCAGGGGCAAAGGGGGGCTAAAATGGATTGGGGCAACAAAGAGGCCCAAAGAGGTTAAAGTGGACAAGAACAGGGGCTAAAGTGGGCTGCGGCAAGTACAGGGATAGAGGAAAAAAGGGGCTAAAACTAACTGGGGCAGCCAATGGGGTTGAAAAGGAGCAGGAGGGCGACAAAATGGCTCTGGGAGCAGGGACAGCACCAGTGTGTTAGAGGGGGAGCGAGCACAAAGGGGTCCCACCCCTTTGTGCTCCCTACACTTACCTTCAAATTCGCCACCACGCCAGCCGCTCCACAAGCGCAGAAAGAGCTCCTGTCGTGTCCCAGCCAATCAGAGTGGCTGGGGTGGGAGAAGAAGTCCTACTTCTTGACCTGGCCACCTGACTTCTTGTCCCACCCCAGCCACTCTGATTGGCTGGGGCAGGTGTGGGCTTTGTTTTCCTTTCTTTTTCTTCAACTTTTTCTTATTTTTTAATCAGAGTGGCATGGGCACCTGGTTGGGCTCATGGCCGGCCCCTGCTTTGGGCATGCACTCCCCCAAAGGGAGGGCCAGGCCACAGCCCCAGCTTTGACCCAGGCCAGCCTGGGCCCAGCTCTACTAAGTGAAGGTGACAAAGGGATCCTCCCATACATCTCCTGGGCCAATAATCCAGTGGCTCAGGGATGTTGGGCATCATGGTGCCAGTGGATGATGTGCCCTTGGGAGGCATGGGGAGGGTACTAAAACAAGGCCAGGGATTTCATCACAACCTTCCATTCCTTCCTGCGAATCACTCCTCGTTAAACTATCACTTTCCTCGTCGCTCTTGCACAGCTTCCTAATAATCTACAGGCCCCCAGGCTACGATAGACAATTCGCAAACAACCTCTGCGACTCAATTGCCACCCTTCAACTAAACCATCCCAACCTCACCCTTCTTGGAGACTTCAACATATGGCTCGACATCCCCACCAACCCTATGACGCACTCTCTGGTTGACGGTTTAGACGCCATTAATCTCCAACCCCACATAAATGGCCCGACTCACTATAAAGGACGCACTCTTGATACTATCTTTAGCTCCAACACCCGGATTCATTTAAAATCCCCCCACCCCCATCATCTGGTCCGATCACTTCATTCTCTCTTTCGCCATTCACTCACCCGACCCCGCTCCCGTACTCGAATCTGAACCACCAAATCTACGCAAATGCTGGAAAAAGTTAATAATCGTCCCGGACCTAGCCGACGCACTCCTCCAATCTCCACCACCTACCTGCCAACTGATTAAACAACTAACCCCCGATGCCTTTGACTCATGGCTCAATGCATCTCTGATGCGGCTCACACCCCCTTGTAAACTATCATCCCGCCGTGGCCTTTTCCCCAGATGGTTCACTCTTCACTCCTGAGTTGAACACCACTAAACAACTATATAAATACCTTGAACGCAAATGGCAGAAAGACATAACCAAGGAGAACAGGGCCATCTTGGCCCGACACCTCGATCAGTACAAGGCCGAAATCCGGAAAGCAAAAAAAGCCCACTACAACTCCCGAATCCTAAACTGCAAAAACCTAAGCAAGGAACTCCACGAAATCATCTCTGAATTCACCAAACCGGCTTGCACCACGACCGGCCCGACCCCCTCACAATCACTGTGCGACTCACTCTCCCTCCAATTTTACAACACGGCTCTCGAAAGAACAAATACTCTAGCCACCAAACTGGCTCTCTTACATCCACCAGGCAATACTCCCCCCCCCCCTTAGCGGCCAGCCCACCAGCTGCGACCACTACGCAACCAACGTTCAAATCCTTTAGTCCATTATCACCAGAGCAATTTCTCAAACTTCTATCTGCCCGCAAACCTTCTGGCTCCCCGTTGGACCCTTGCCCGGCCACAACCCTCAAAGAAATTTTCGCTTCCACCTGTGCAGAAGAACACGCAAGATCCATCACAAATGCCTCCCTTTCCTCTGGTATCTTTCCCGACGCATTCAAAACGGTTCATGTCAAACCACTAATTAAAAAACCTTCCCTCGACCCTCTCCAGCCCAAAAACTACCGCCCCATCTCAAACACCAGATTCCTTGCAAAACTCATTGACCGAACCGCCTACTCCCAACTAAATGCCTTTGTCGAAGCCAATAATCTACTAGACCCGGCACAATCAGGTTTCAGAGCCCGTCACGGAACCGAAACCACCCTAACCTCAATCTGGGATGACCTTAAAATGATGGCAGACTCCGTGGGATGCGCGGCACTAATCCTTCTTGACGTATCTGCCACCTTTGACACAATCAATCACTCAATCCTCCGAGACCGACTCCACTCCCTATGAATTTGTGGAACCGCTCTTAAATGGATAGCTTCATTCCTCAAAGATAGGTACCAAATAACGATACTCTCCACCTATACGTCCCAAGCCCGACCAGTCGACACGGGAGTCCCACAAGGAGCATGCCTATCTGCCCTCCTGTTCAATCTTTACTTGATCACTCTCCCTCCAATAGTTCATTCACACAACATCCTGTGCTACAACTACGCGGACGGCACTCAACTAATTCTAAAACTAATTAACTCAAATCCCAACTTCCGACCTGACCTGGCCTCCTGCCTCCTCAACATAGAGCTCTGGATGACCCAAAGCCACCTCTTGTTAAACCCCTCAAACGGAAATCATGGTATGTGGCAGCTCCGAGCTTCTTCCGCAACCACTACCCTGGCCACCCGCCATGGGCAGCTCACCGACCCCCTGCAAATCAGTGAAAAATCTTGGATGCATCCTTGACTCTGACCTAACACTCTCGCGCCAAGTCAACAACGTCTCAAAATCCTGCCACTACCACCTTAAAACCCTTAGGCGCATCTTTCCATATCTCTCCTTTCCTAACAGACTCTCCGCGGTCCAATCAATTGTTATGTCAAGACTGGACTATGGAAACCCCCTATACTTCGGAATCCATGCGTACCAACTGAATAAACTCCAAAGGGCACAAAACGCGGCAGCCAAATTGCTGCTTGCGCTCGGCCCAAGAGACCACATCTCCCCAGCCCTTAAGACGCTGCACTGGCTTCCAATAGCCCAAAGGGTGACTTTCAAAACCTTATGCATCTCCCATCGAGCACTGCATAAAACCGGACCTCAATATCATCAAAACAAACTAAAACCCTATCACCCCCCTCGCACCCTAAGATCAAGCTCAGCTGGCCTTCTAGTCATATCTAAGACAAACTCAGTCAGATTAGGCGGATCATCATTCTCAGCCTTGGCCCCCACCCTGTGGAACTCACTCCCACCACACATCCGCAAAACTGAGGATTTAACATCTTTCCGCAAACTGCTGAAAACCTGGCTCTTCCCTTAAAACCGAGCGGTAACCAAACTAACCCAAACAGACAAACAGCATCTCAACGACACCAACCCAACAAACTACCTGAGGCGAGGAATGGACAGCTAATAACCCCGAATATAAACTAGAAAGACCAACAGAATTAAACAAGTAAAGTAGATCAAAACAGTGAAGCGGATAATAAGAATAAATCATATGGAAACAGTAAGGAGATGTAAATTGCTGAAATGCACATAATGCATGAGGAGGGAACGAAGTGAATGGCGTCGATGAAATAGTTAGAATGGATGAAGCGTGTTGAACAGATGAATGCACTGAATGAAAGAATGCATGAGTGGAAGAACAGATGACAATATAGACTGAATAGGTGTGTAAATCGAATGAGTACGTACATCGGATAAGTTTATAGAATGGATGAACATGTTAAGCGGCTGAGTGTGTAGAGTGTTTGAGTGTAAACAGTTGAATGCAATGAGTGGAAGAATGCATGAGTGGAGGAACAGATGACTACATAGATCGACTGAGTGTGTAAATCGAATGAGTATGTAGATCGGATGAAGGTATAGAATGGATGAACATGTTAAGCGGATGAGCGTGTAGAGTGGTTGGGTATGTAGATCGGACGAGCGCGTATGGCAGATAAGGGCATAAATACAGAGAAGCAAATATAGAACTGATGATTGTACAGAACGTAGGAGCGTGTAGAGTGGAGGAGCGTGTAGAGAGGAGGAGCGTGTAGCGTGGAGGAGCGTGTAGAGCAGAGGAGCGTGTAGAGCACATGAGGTTGTAGAGCGCATGAGGTTATAGAGCGCATGAGGTTATAGAGCGCATGAGGTTATAGAGCGGATGAATTTATAGAACAGTATCACTGCATATTAGCAAATGACTAAGGGGCTGATGAGTGCATATTAATGTTGAATGCGGGGAAAGCATGAGTGCATAGAGCGGATGAATGTGCGGAGCGGATGAGTTGAATGCGTGGAAAGCACGAGTGCATTGAGCGGATGAGTACGGGGAGCGGGTGAATACGGGGAGCGGGTGAATACGGGGAGCGGGTGAGTACGGGGAGTGGATGAGTACCGCGAGTGGACGAGTACCACGAGCGGATGAGTACGAGGAACTGTTGAGCGCAGGGAGCGGATGAGTGAAGCGAGCGAATGAGTGTGGGAGCGGACGATTTGAATGCGTAGAAAACATGAGTGCATAGAGCGGATGAGTGCATAGAGCGGATGAGTGCGTGGAGCGGATGAGTGCGTGGAGCGGGTGAGTGCGTGGAGCGGGTGAGTGCGGGGAGCGGTTGAGTGCTGGGGGCAGGTGAGTGCAGGGAGCTGGTGAGTGCGGGGAGCTGGTGAGTGCGTACGGTGGGAGAATGCGTGGGGCAGACAGGAGTCCATGCGTGGGGCAGTCAGGAGCACGCAGGGCGGACCAGAATGCATGAATGCGTCGAGCAGACCGGAGTGTGTATCGTTGACGGGGACGCATGGAATGAATAAAAGTCCATAGAACGGACTGGAGTGCATGGTACTGCGCGACGTACATAGTATGGTCTGGAATGCAGGGAACGTTTGAAAGAGCATGTAACCCATCATATCACACCCCACGCTTACTCTCTTCTTTACACCACCACTCAACTAGAACACAGAGATACTATGACACTATTCGGTATAACTGTTCTCATACCAACACCTCCCGCTCACTCCCCATCACTCTAAGTAAACACTGCTGGTTACACCCCCCCAGCCAGGCGTTCTCCTCAGCGCTAATTCAGCCACAGTCGTTCTGAATAAATCCTGCCAGAACGAACACATACCCCTGATCTCAACCACCACACCTACCGCTAAGAAGCAGCTGTTTCACGAACACGGCACCAGCTGCACACATACCCGGTACACACACGCACCGTTGACTCTCCCTACTCTCTCTACTGACCTGAACTTCGGTTCCCAAGGGCGTTCAACCTACCAGCGCCTTCAGACCATACCAATGGTATATAAGGCGCTATATAAGTGCAAAATAACATAACATAACAGCATGAATACAATCGAAATAGAGTTCAAGGCCCATGGTTTTGAAAGAGGTGGGAGCGGGAGTATTCTTTTGTGTAAATGAGTTCTGTGTCTGTTTCAGTGTTTGTTTGGATGTGATCAGTTTGTGTCTGAAATTGATCTTTTTTTCTGTATGCGCATGCTTATGCCTGTTTGTTAATGTTAATGTTAAAGGTCATTTGTACCGCGCACTATCACCACCGGAGTGGTCCCCTGGCGCTCTGGCGGCTCTGAAAGAGGGAGGGAGAGCTGGGTTAGTGGGTGGAGGCTGGAAAAGTGCAAGATTGCAGTGATGTGCTGTTGGCAGCCTCAGCCCGGTGGTTCGGTCGGCTGGGCCTGGGGTGTATGCGGCCGGTAGTCGTCGTGTGCTGATGTGCGAGTCTGTGTGTTTTTTGTTTTGTTGTTGCAGTGTAGTGAAGTTCGTGCGGTTTGCTGTGCTGGAGCTTTGTGGTTGTATTTGGTTTGGAGTTTGAGAGGTGTATGCAGAGAAGGAAATTGTTAGTGGTATTGGTTAGTTGGTATCTCTATCCTGGATTGAACCGGTTGGGCTCGTGTAATCTTACACGACGGGATGCTTGTACACCCGGTGCCTCAGGAGGTACGTGCCTGTTTTTTGCATTCAAGGCCATTTGAGGATTTAGCTGTCCCCTCTGCCCGCTCCCTTAATAACTTTGCATGCTCCTCAACCCCCCCCCACATGACTAGCGCAGCTGCTAGTGTCCATACTTCCGATTGTGTGGTGATTGGTGGTATCTTGTCCGTTCCACAGCCCCGTGGTACCTAGTTGTGGCTGTACGGGCGGTGGGGGATGGTAAGGGTTGGCTGGAGTTGTTGCCTCCGCCTCCCTGGGTCTCGCAGGTGGACCCCTGTGTCCAGCATCAGCCCTACTGGTGCTTAGAGTACTTCTGTCGGTTCTAGGGGTTTGTCAATGCCCTTTTTTGTTGAGTCATTTGTCTTATTGTTGTTTCGGTTTTAATCTCTGGCGTTGAAGAGCCAGGTTTTTAGTAATTTTCTGAATTTAAGGTGATCTTTGGTGTTCCTGATTATTTTTGGGATGTTGTTCCAGGTTTTCGCGGCTAAGTGGTAGAACGCGGTGCCTCTGAGTTTCTTCTTGATGTAAGGTTTTTGTTCCAGTCGGATTTCGTTGGTTGACCTGAGCGGTCTCGTTGGCTTGTAGATTGTTATTTTCTTTTGTAGGAATTCTGCTCCTTGTCCGCAGATTGCCCGGTGCGTTATGCACATTGTTGTGAAGATGATACGCTGTTTTACTGGGAGCCAGTATAGTGTTTTTAGGGCCGGGGTGATGTGGTCTCTTCTGGATAGTTTGAGGAGTAGTCTGGCTGCTGTGTTTTGGATCCGTTGTAGCTTCTTCAGTAGGTATTCCGGTATACCGAGGTAGAGGCTGTTTGCATAGTCGATACTTGACATGATGAGGCCGACGATAGTGAGTGTTTTGTGTGTGAAGGAGAGGAAAGGTAGTATTTTTCTTGCCGTGTGGAGGAGGAAGAAGCATTTCTTGACTGTTACATTTATTTGCAGTTCTAAGGTTAGGGTGTTGTCCATCAGGACTCCCAGATTTTTTACTACCTTAGATGGTGATGGTGCAGATCCCATTTCCGTTGGCCACGGGATGGCGGTTTCCTTCTCTTGGTCTTTGGATATGATCATGATTTCGGTTTTTCCTGGGTTGATTTTCAAGTTGTTGGCATTCATCCAGTTGAAGACTTCTTTTAGACATTCGGTTAAGTTTGAATGATCGGCTTGGGTGTCTTCGATCTTGTAGATGATTTGAGTGTCGTCTGCGTAGTTGTAGCATTTGATGTTGTGTTTCTTGAAGATTCTGATTACTGGGGTTTGGTAGATGTTGAAGTACAGTGGTGATAGTGAGGATCCTTGTGGTACTCCAGAGTCGTTGACTCGTGGGGTGGATTTGAAGGGTTTGATCCAGACGGTTTCAGTTCTGTCTGCTAGGAATGATTTAGTCCAGCGTAGCGCTATGTCTGTTATGCCTATGTCTTCTAGTCTTTTGGTTAGGGTGTCATGGCTAATTGTGTCGAAGGCTGCGGAGAGGTCGAGCAGGATAAGGGCAGATGTTGTGTTGGAGTCTGCGTTTGTTTTTAGGTCATGCCAGATGGATAGTAGTGCTGTTTCTGTACCTCTTGTGGGTCTGAAGCCGACTTGAGCTTGGTCTAGCAGGTGGTGTTCTTCAACGTATTCTTGGGTTAGTTTGTATACGTAGGTTTCGAGGAGTTTGGCCGGGTAGGGGATGTTGGAGATTGGTCTGTAGTTTGAGAGGTCATCTACGTCCCCGCTTGTGTTTTTCAGAAGTGGTTTGATGTAAGCCGATTTGAAGATCCTTGGTATTGTTCCTGTCGCCAGTGATAGATTTAGAAGGTTTCTGAAGTATTCTGCTGGTGTTCCTTGTCCGAGGATTGATTTGTAGTTGTCCAGGGGACAGGGATCCATCGGTGAGCCCACTTTCTTGCTGTGTTTTACCAGCATTGCGAATGCCTCTGCTGATATTTCAGGGTAGTTATTGAGTTTGTGCTGCGGTTTTGATTTAGGTTCGTTTGGTTGTATGTCGCTGCTGGTTGGTCTCTGTTGGATGGTTTGTTGGATGTCATTGATTTTCTTTTTGAAGTGGTCTGCAAGGTTGTTGCATAGTTTCTCCAAGGGGGTTGGGGTGTTATCACAGCCTGGTGGGTTTCTCATTTCTTTAATGATACGGAACATTTCTTTTTGTGTGTTGGTGGCATTTGTGATTCTGTCATCATAATGCCTTCTCTTTGCCTTTTGAATTTCCTTCTTGTATGCGTGAATTTGCTTCTGGAACATTGTTTTTTTTGTCTGGGTTGTAATCTTTCCTCCATTCCATTTCCATCTTTTTGTTTTCTTTTTTCATGGTGCTTAGTAGTGGGGTAAACCATTTTGCCATTGCTCTCTTTTTTGATGGTGTGAATGGTTTTTCTGGGGCCATCTTGTCAATTGTATCTGCAATCCATTTGTGTAATATCTCAGCTTTCCCGTCTAGGTCAGCTATTTCTAGTTCTGTTTTTGAGGGCTTGGTTAACTCCAGTTGTTCGAATAGGTTTCCTTTTTTGACATCTTTCCAGTATCTTTTTGTGGTGGCTGTGAGTTTGGGAGGTTGGATGTAGACTTGAGTAGGCAGAGTGATTACGAATGGGATGATGAGATGGTCGCTCCACAGTATTTGTATTGGCGGTGCCGTGGTGATGAGTTTTTCCTCTGCGAATATTGCGTCCAGGGTGTGTCCTGCCGAGTGAGTTGCCCCTTTTACTAGTTGTCGTAGTTTCATGGTGGCGAGTTGTTCAATCAGTGAGTTTTGGGAGTTGGCATGACTGTCTTCGAACCAGATGTTGAAGTCCCCCAGTATGATTAGGTGTTCGTGGTTGATGGCTATGTTGGTTATGGCTTCTATGAAGTTGTCGACGAAGGATGCATCATAAGTTGGGGGTCTGTACATCAGGATGAATGTGATGTTGGTTTTTGAGCTAGCTGTTAGGTGTATGACCATGGACTCGCAGTTGGGGATGTTGAGTGGTTCGTCTGTTCTTCTTTTCAGCTGCTCTTTAAATGCTATTGCGATGCCTCCTCCTTTTTTGTTTTTCCTGTTTATTTGAAGGCATTTAAAGTTTGCTGGAAGGCAGCTTTGGAGTGTGATTTTGTAGTTGTCGTCCACCCAGGTTTCTGTGATGAAGAGGATGTCGATGCCGTTGTCGTCGAGTAGGTCGAAGATCTCTGTAGAGTGTTTTGACATGGATCTTGCATTTATTAGATTGCAGTGGAGTTTAGAGGTGTAGCTTGGTTTGCCTTTTTTTGTTAGGGTCGTTTTCTGATCTTGTTCAGGAGCAGGTTTCAGGTTGTCGGCGTCCTCGAGTAGTTCTTCTAGGTTTAGTCTAGGGTTTTTGTTTTCATCTGGTTCGTCTTCCAGGGGACGTGGTTGTGGGTTGGGGGTTCTTCTTGCTTTGTTGATGTATGGTGTTATTGCTTCAGTTGTGTGCTTGTTGTATCTGGTGGGGTTTGTCCTTCTTCGTGATGTTGGTAGGTTGTTCAGTGTAGTTGGTTTTGGCGTTGCGTTGGTTCGATCTGATGAGCAGGTCTCAGCGAGGTATGGAGTTAGGTAAATGGATTTGTCTCTTCTTTCAGTGTTGGTCCGATCTTTGAACCTGTCTGTGGGGGTGTGTTCTGTTGTTGCGGTTCTTAGTTGAAGTTTCGGGGTGTTTGTTCTTTCTTCTCTTCTTTCCCTCTGGGTGGGTCGTTTGCGCGGCATTGTACGATTCCGAGTTGTTTTAGTCTAGTTGTTGTCTCGGTCGGGGTATAAGGGTGGAGTTAAGGGTTGTATAGTTATATAGTTGGCTTTTAACAGTGGCTCTCTTTAGTCTCAGTCTCCATTAGCGGCAATGCAATTTGGGCACGGCAGCCCTGCTAGGTTTGAGACACCTGTATAGTGGGAGAGAGGCCTGTCAAAGCAGTCTGGAGAACAGACAATGCAGTTTGGGTACCGCGGCCCGGCTCTCAATGCAGTTTGGAGAACAGACAATGCAATTAGGGCACAGCGGCCCTGCTACGTTTGAGACACCTGTATAGTGGGGGAGAGGCCTATCGATGCAGTTTGGAGAACAGACAATACAATTTGGGCACGGCGGCCCTGCTAATTTTGAGACACCTGTATAGTGGGAGAGAGGCCCGTCAATGCAGTTTGGGTGTGGCGGCCCCGCTAAGTTTGAGACACCTGTATAGTGGGAGAGAGGCCTATTAATGCAGTTTGGAGAACAGACAATGCAATTTTTTGCGCGGCGGCCCTGCTATCAATGCAGTTTGGAGAACAGACAATGCAATTTGGGCACCGCGGCCCTGCCAAGTTTGAGACACCTGTATAGTGGGAGAGAAGCCCATCGGTGCAGTTTGGAGAACCGACAATGCAATTTGGGCACGGTGGCCCTGCTATCAATGCAGTTTGGAGAACAGACAATGCAATTTGGGCACGGCGGCCCTGCTATCAATGCAGTCTGGAGAACAGACAATGCAATTTGGGCACGGCGGCTCTGCTAAGTTTGAGACACCTGTATAGTGGGAGAGAAGCCTATCAGTGCAGTTTGGAGAACAGACAATGCAATTTGGGCACGGCGGCCCTGCTATCAATGCAGTTTGGAGAACAGACAATGCAATTTGGGCACGGCAGCCCTGCTAAGTTTGAGACAACTGTATAGTGGGAGAGAGGCCTATCAATGCAGTTTGGAGAACTGCAAATGCAATTTGGGCACAGCGGCCCTGTTATCAATGCAGTTTGGAGAACAGACAATGCATTTTGGGCACGGCGGCCCTGCTAAGTTTGAGACACCTGTATAGAGGGAGAGAAGCCTATCAGTGCAGTTTGGAGAACAGACAATGCAATTTGGGCACGGCGGCCCTGCTATCAATGCAGTTTGGAGAACAGACAATGCAATTTTGGCACGGCGGCCCTGCTATCAATGCAGTTTGGAGAACAGACAATGCAATTTGGGCACGGCGGCCCTGCTATCAATGCAGTTTGGGGTGACGAGGTTAGGTATCTACTGTAAAGCTGTACCTCTCCCAACCCCGGCCCCCCTACCTTACAGGTCCTTGTAGTTGCTGGTTGACGGCTGGCCACTGGGTTGGCTTCCCCTGCGGACACCTGCTGACACTTCCTGGAGTCGCCTCTGTTGGAGTCGCCCTTGGCCTCGGGGCCCTTAGCCGCTGGGGGCTGCCGGGCAGAGGGCTGCCCTGGGGGGACCGGTGATAAAGGCTGGGGTGACCAATGAGAACGGTGCTGGGAGGGGAGGAGGGCTTTGGTTGGTGAAAGGCAGTGAGCGCCTGCAGCGCGGGTCGCTAGACCCCAGGCCCGGAAGCCCAGTAACCAATCAAGGGCGGTGGGCAGGTTGGGAGGCGTTGTGAGCCTATGCGTATATGTATGTGCACACCCAAGTTTAGGCACATTTGTACATGTTTTGTTGGCCTATGTTAGAGGTTCTTATACCACACACTGTTGCCACCTGCGTGATTTCTTGGCTCTCTGACAGATCTGTAAAGCAAGGAGGGAGGAGGGTAAACTAGTAGGACTGAGCGGGAGAGCAGGAGAGCTGTGATGTGCTGTTGGCAGCTTCAGTTCGGTTGACACCATTCACTGAATGTTGGTCCGTTTTTCTGTTGGTATCTGCCATGTGCTGTTGTTCGGGCTATGTGTGGTTTGTTTTGTTGTGGTGAAGTGTGTGCAGTTTGTTGTGCACGTACGAGTGTGGGGGTGCACGTGTCTGTTTTCGTGCCCATATTTGCATGCATATTTGTAAATGCACCTGTGTTGGTAGCCACCTGTGTGCGTTTATTTGAATGCTGTTGTGGGCGCGTGCATGTGGTCGTGGGAGTGCCCGCATGCGCTTGTGTGGGTGGCTATTCTGCCACCACAGCGTGCCTCGCCTTCAGACCACCTTTTACTGCTTCCTCCTCTTGGACTCGCTTGTCATGGGGTCATGGCAGTGCAATCAGGGAGATGTTGCATGTGGGTGTTAAGCTGTTAGCCAGCAGGGATCCGGCTTCCTGGATACATATAAAAACAGGTGATGTGTGACCCTTCTTGAGAGGCAAAGCGGGGTTAGGGGCAGACATGCTCACTTTCAGACAATGCTGCATTTAATGAGCCGCCTGTGTTGGGCCTTGAGCTGTCTGGCTTCATTGAAAATAACGAGGCTTGAATGTCGAGCTCGCATTTTCGACGCCGCTTCTTCCTCGCAGTGGGTTTTCGGTGTTGGGGAAAGTGTCCTCCCACGCCTACTTTTATCACCTCTTCCTTTCAGCATCCCCGGGCGCCTTTAAATAGACAAAGAGCTGTTTTAATTGGCTGCCCCGGGCTCCTGCTCGCGTTTCGCCTGTTTGGAGATGATGACAGAGTTGAACTGTTTCATTTCCCCACACGGAGATCCTCTTCACCACAACTGCTTACTCTGCTCGTACTATTTTATTTATTTATTACGTTTGATTCTACCAGTGGAGTAACTTTTCTGAAAATGTTGGGGGGGACATGAGCTCTGAAGAAAAGATGCCGAAGCCAAATGAATGGGGCCAAAATGGTGTGCCATGAAAGTTGGGGGAGACAAACACCCATGCCCCCCCCCCTAAAATTACGCCCATGGATTATACGCCCAAACCCAAGGGTATCACGGCGTAGATTACAAGGTTACTTTAACACTTTCTGGTTACATGGGAAAGAATGACAGGTGAGAATAGCAACACTATGGGCCTCCGTAAAGTCCTCTCACCCGCTCCTCTGCTCCATGATACTTATGATGTATATCCTAAGGCCACTGGAAGGGTTAAATGTGTCATTTTCTGTTAGTTTGTGGGTCTTGCACATCAAAAAGTACAATGCACACAGAGGTATGGCACTCATCTTTCTGTAAAAGATGTTTTAGATCTATAAATAAACAAACATATATTTTATGATAGACTAAGCAGCTACATGTACACACATCAGTGGGCTTTGGACGTTTACTTGTTAGGCTTTCCAGAGGGTACATGTGTGTGGATAGTGTAAGGTGTCAAATCAGATATAGCTGTAACCCCGTATATATACATTTCATTTTATCCTCATTTTCACCTCTTCTACCATCAATCTGGCTCTATGTAATTGTGACCAGAAGCACGCGCCACGTAGCCCATATCAGCAAATAGCCTCCCTTTCAGCTCATCCACCAGAAACCGATGAAGCTGGCACCCCAGTGACTCAAGGTTAGGCCAACAGGGCCCACTTACATGCCACACACTGTAAAACGTCATGGAGATATGGCCACGGGTCTGCTCCCAAGATGTTTTGGACTACAACTCCCATCAGTCCTAGTGTGAAGAATTCGACCATCCGAACTTCGGGTGTGTTTTCGCCTGGGCTTTTTTGACATTTAAAAAGAAATTGAATGATGGCAGATGAACCTCTGGAAAATGTGTGGGGCTAATCCGCACACATTTTCCTATGCTCCTCACACGACATACACATAGACCCATGCGCTCTGGGTGGACACAGCATACAAGTACCGTCCCGGGTCATATTTAGTTGGGAAGTGAAAGGCAAGAGTACATCAAGGCATCTTAGAAGGGGGAGGGCAAAACCTTCTCCTGCCATGCCCAGCCTTATTAACTATCAAATGTTCCATGGATCCGCCGTGTCCTTTTATGGGTGCAGTGCAGATGGTGGCAGCAGTTAACATAATTAACACACTAATAGAGTAACCTTCAAACAGGCCCACATGGGCCCTGACTGCAGAGTTTAAGAAAAGAGACCAGCAACCCCAACAACCTTTGATATACACTGTGTCGAACTGAAGCCAGCTCCTGCCTTTCAGTATCAATGGCAGTGACTGGTCATGTCTGGCACTGTGTGTTTACAGTAAGCAAGAAGGTATGAGTATATGGATTGATGTAGAGAGAAAGTCTGTTCTCGTTGCAGCTTCAAGGGGGACCGGCTGCTTTAATCAGGAACCATAGAGAACTCCATTAACTAGAGAGACTCTTTGGTCCACAACAGAAAGGAAGAAGGGTGGGACTTAGTATTACATGTTTTCACCCCTTTACCTTTTCTGTTGCAAAGCACCCTGGCTATGACCTCATGTATACAGGAGATTTTTGGTGGGGACCCTGGATTGGTTCATTAAGGTAGGCTTAGCCTACACCAATCCCTTGGCCCATGTGGCTTTAAAAGAGGGCTGAGCCCCTGTTTTAGGCAGATCATCTGAAGACCTTGCAAGGATTAACAAGAAGAATTCATTTGGACCCTGGCTGAAGGTGTACATCTTTTGCCTTACATCTTCTGCCAGTGAAGGAAGGCCAGGATTTCCAAAGAGGGAAGCAAGATCCATCCCCTAAACATCTCCCTGGGGAAAAAAGGGAAATACTGAATCCAAAGGACCCACCAGCAGCTCCAGAACCGGTACCCAGCCAGCACACAGCGTGCCCTGCTAGGCTCTGCAAGTAAGCTTCCTAGGTGAGAAGTGCCAGAGAGTCTCTGAACCAAACCAACAACAAGGCTGGTGCCTGATGATTCTGATCACGCTATGAACATGTCCCAGCAAGTACCTGAATGGCTGATACCGTGTTAGCCGGCAGCCGTCTAATATGCTTTTGTACAGGCAGAGTACTATGGGGAGGGTGCATGTGCTTTTTGTTTCCTTACCCCCTGTACCCAGTTCTTCCTAGATCCCACAGTATTCCCAACTTCCTCGTTAATCCATTTAATTTCACTATACCTTCTTTTGGACTAATGTCCACATTCCCTTCGGAAACTCTACAGAAAAGTTAGAGTTGACTATATTCTGTGATGAGCCAGTCTGAAACACTTTTTTGGTCTCATCTCTGGTTTCTTAACTGAGCCTGACTTTGTAATTGCCGTTTCTATTAATCACTGGCTCTTATGATGGCTCAGTATCTTATCCTATCACCTTAGTTTGCTGTAACACAGGATTTCTATAAAAAATAAGCAGCAGATTTTTTTACATTAATCTTCTAATTCCACATCGGACAACCACAACAGACCAAACAATTCCAGGATCCATTTGAGATGAAACGGCAAACTACTGCCCGCTCAGAAACGGGTCACCAGGATAGCCGTACAACATCATCAAGATGCCGTGGCCGGACTATATAAAATGCCAATATCAATAATTGGGCTTTGCATGTGGATTAGGGATCCTCCTTCTTACATTTGCTCCAGAGCACTGTGCAAGCTTTCAAAAACCTGACCATAAATCCCGCTTTCAGTGCTTGGAATTGAGTGCGTCACATAGAATGGATCAGTACTGCATGATCATTCTGAACTGTTCTTCACCTCGGACCTTGGTTAGTATCGGGAGGATAGCTTAGGGGCAACGCGCTCGCCTTGGAAGCAAGACGACACAGAGCAACACAGTTTCGATGCCTGGTTCCGCACGTAGAGACTTCTGGGTATTAAGCACGTTATAAATAACCTATCATTTCATATCATATATCATGGTTCGTCTGTGTTCGCCCTGAAGTAATTCCGCTAATTCACCTGAGTCTTGTCGAAGACCGTTTTTCCCAATGAAGGGCGCTCTTGTCTGCGGCCCGAAGCACATCATCCCACGTAGGCTCTGCTATGGTGCTGCGCAGACACTGCATGCATTTGATGGAGCATCCAATTTAAATTCTGGCCCGCGTACATGTTTTCTTTTTCTTCGGTCTCAATTTGGTCCCTTCAGTGTGCCCGGAGAACAGAGCTCCATTTAGTCTGACATCTGTGGGGTGGTGCCCACACAGAGTTGGCACATACCCATAGCAAGATAGGATTCCAGGTGAGAGCGCAGGATGCCACATAAAAGGAGAAGATACTTTTTACAGAATTCTTTTTTTGCCCACATGGTTTCAGTAGAGTAATAATGGTAAAATGCGATCAGTGCATAAACTGGGGGTCATTTTGAGTTGCACAGTATCCCAGCGGTAAATCTGCCTAAATACCCCCCAATGCAATTACCATTACTGCCATTTGTTCTGGTGGTATTACTGCTGCATTACAAGTGGCAGTGTAAGACCCACTTTGTTGGAGTCAATTGGACTCAATGGTGCACTTTGGGGCAATTACTGCGGCAGTAATTCCGTCCCAGTAATTGCGCCAAAAATGGGTGGAAAATCAGCAGATTTACCTCCAGCTCATGGCTCCAACTTTCCACCCAAATCATGTGCAGTGCGGTAATGCGGCGGTAACAGTTTTACTGCCGCATTTTTACTGCACTGACCAACTCATGACAAGGCCCACTGTCTTGTAATTTTCTTCCAGCCTAAAATTTACCATCAAGTTTTATGTAACTTTGGTTTTTGAGTTCCTTTTTTGGATCCATTTTGATATCTTTATTATCCGGCTTCAGAAATGCCACCGCTACTTTAAAAAGTTGGGATACATCAGGGCTTCCAACAGGGTAGCCAACTTATGAATTCCCCAGTGGGTGCCACGGCCATGGTATTGAAAGAGTATTAATATTGTTGCAGATTGGTATTCCTGGCGGGTATCCCGGGCCACGTAGCACCCACATACCCAGCGCCCCTGTGTCCCAAGTTCAGTCCTCCAGTGCCCGAACCTCATCAGATTTTCTGGATAACCCCTGACTATGTAGCTGACTCCCATTTAGATTGAATGTATTCAAAGATACTTTGTATGGCTATCCTTAAAACATGGAGTGGAATTTGGATCTTAAGGATCAGACCTGGAATCCCTTTTGATATTTGGAGTGAAAAGGTATTCCTCGCACTAACAACATCGTTTCCTGACTATTTATGAAAGTGGCTTGAATTGGCCTATTGATGAACTGTTCCTTGTTACGTTCCATAAAATCCTTGCGTGCCAGTGTGGCCCACGGCACACAACATACCATCCCCCCGGTACACTTCCCCAGGGCTGGTCTCAAATCATAGGGCTCATTGTACGGATCAGAGCAGCTACACCTATGTTTGCCGTAAGCTACAGTCAGTGGCCCTCCAGGCCCCATGAAATGGCTCTTAATATGTCTCATGACACAGTATGAAGCATCTTTGTATTTGCGTGTTAGAAAGCGTGAACCTAGGTAGGAAGCAATGGATCACTGTACATGTTGTTGGGAATAACTTATGAGGTGAAAGAGGGGGTTGCAATATGTGCCAGGGGATGCTTCAGCCATAGCGGTGGTACGTAATGTGGCAATGCAAGAAACCTAGGTGGCACCTAGCTATTGACCAAAGCATAAGGTCTTGAGTTCCTTCTTGAACTGCAAGAGCGTTGGCTGGTCCAAATCGCCATCAGAGTGGTGTTCCGGAAGGCAGGAGAGTAGCATGACACGGCATGTTTCCTGTTTCTTTCTTGCGTGCCAGTTTTGTCTGAATCCCAGCGGCGTCCTGGCTCCCAGAGGTCCATGACCCGCCTGAGCTACAGGGATTTGCAGCTTGGTAGGCAGGACTACAGCCGGTGGTTGCCTTACAGGTAATGCCCGCAGACATGAACAGTGTTCTGGCTGACATAGGGAGTAAACATGTGGTGGCATTTCTTGATGCCTCATTAGGAGTCATGCCGCTGTATGCTAGCTGGCCCTAAAGCATCGGTTCTCGTCATAAACAGTGATGTGCTGCCAGGTTCCTTCCCGTTCTAGTACTGGACCAGATCCACTCTTTACCCGTCGATTGCTATGCAAACTCATTGAGTATATGGACTCTTACTGCTCCTTAAGAGAGTGCTATGCGGTATGATATGATATTTTATTTATATTGCGCCCATACACAAGTGTTTCATTGTTTCTGCATTCTCTCAAAATGGTCAATGTTTTGCCAAAGTAATGATAATAGGAAGGGCCGAGGGACTTTGTTGGCAAGACCGATTTTCTACAGGGCAAGGCAGGAACTGGAAACACTTCTTTGGAGAATTGGGAACAAGCCCTGACGCTGCCCTGAGAAGGTAAAGATGTGGAACCAGAAATTGTAAGAATCGCACGTCTGAGGATTTATAATCCTAGTAGGCTCCTTGCTTTGCTGCATCACGCCCCACCCCCAAGTCTAGAGCATCCTATTCCACATAGTGTACCCCGTCCCCCAACCCAACATGTACAGCACTCTGTTGCGGGCTAGCTAGCTCTGTGCTGTATAAAAACCCAAATACAAGCTTTCTTTTAACTAGTCATTTCTTTTTCAAAAGACCAAAGTGATTTGTGCTACATAAACGTTTGTCAAGGTCAAACAAAAGCCTTTACTTTGATTTAAAAGTATATTTGTAGCGCACAGTGAGAAGGCGCTACCTCTGGGGAACGAGGAGTATTGAGTATTGGGATAAACCTGAGGCGTTTCTCCTATGCTGTTCCTGAGAATCCCTGAGTCAGGTGGCCAGGGGAGGGCCATCGCTCTTGGATCCCAACTCTGGGGGCCGACAAGCGAGGGAGGATCACCTGGGAGAGGGACCCTTGGAGACTGTTGGAGGAACGACCTCGGGCGAGACATGGTATCCCCCGTTCCAATATATCCCTACCCGACTACCTCTCAGTCATTATGGGATATCATACAAAACCCATCCACCCACAACACTAATTCTGTCCCTTTCACTTGGACGAAAACGTATATAATTTCCCCTGAGACCTTAAGAGAAACTACAACTCCCACTCCCCATTTTTTCGAACAAGACTAAGAAGAAGAAGAGGCAAATGGGAGCTATAAAGATTACCCATAGGAACCAATGCATCAAGGATTCCTATGGGCAGTCACCATCTTATCCCGATAATGAGGCTAGGCAAGGTCAGGCCTCCCTCTATAATCATTCCCACCTGAAACCGGTTAGGACTCCCAGTCAGTATAAAAATCAGAGCCCACAGGCACCTTCAATGTTGGATGGTGCACAGAGGCCAAGAAGAGATCATTTCAGCTGGAGAGACCCTGGAGGAAGACGGACTGCCTAATTGCTGGGCCTGTGAATACAGGAGAGGCTACTGTGTGGACAAGGAGCTCTGACTCCAGGGAGCCAAACCAGAAGCATCTGGGATTACCTGGCAGTGCCCACTCCAGAGCTCGTCTTTGGGTGAATCAGGAAAGCCCAGGCCTTTGAGGGGCAAGCCGGTGGACCCCGACCTCAAGAAATGTCCTATTTGAAAACCTGCAGCTCACAAAACCACCAGAGCTGACAAAGTGGGAGCGAAATGAGAATACAACATTATGGGACTGGAAGTCCAGATACATTTTATTTGATAAAACTTCATCAAGATGTAACACGAGAAGGAGCAAATCTTCCGGGCGAAGGCAAACCCACTGGAGCGGGTGACGACCGATCGAGGAACAAGGCCAAATGGTAGTGAAACACTGAAGTTCCCTGCAGGAGGTTGTTACCTCTGGGAAGCCATGGAGGAGATGTGGATAAAGCCGAATCGCAAACCAGAAGAAACCTTCATTGTGTTTTAAGGATGGCAGCAACCCTCCCTGGTGAACGACAGAGTTGGGGAGGCGAGGCCAAGCCTGTGGTATTAACCTTGACTCGTGAATCAAGACAAGAAAGGAACGTGCACCACCAGTGAGTTAGTGAAATGCCAGTTTGTGTCAAGGAAAGGATGAAGCCGCAATAGTGTATCTCACAATTGAAGGTTGCGCATATGCTGATGAGGTGCAAAAGGAATCTAACCAGTGATGAACTTTTAAGTTGCTGAGAACTGTGAAGCCAGTGATACAGAGTAGCGGAGGGGTCTGGCGAAAGGAAGTCGCCCACTTGAATGTCTCAGCAAAATGTTAGATGTCTTGTTATAAAGCGGTAAAGTGAACAAACTCTGAAGTGCACAATGGTGAAGATTAACCTGGTGAAAGGGGAAGTAAAAGGTGAATGGTTTAAGAGAAAGGTTTGTGCTTATGTTATGAAACTACCAAGAGCAAGGGCCTCATTACAAGTATGGAGGTAGCCATGGCGCTTTTTAGAATGGGGAAATACCGGGCCATTCCGACCTTGGAGGGCCCGGTATTTCCCCATTTAAGGAACCCAGACCCGGTACATCCCCATTCCCATTTGAGCCCCAATAGGGCTCAATGGGAATGCGGAGGATGCTAACAACGGGCTCGTTAATGCCGGGCCCGTTGTTAGCATTCTGGTCTGCTCGTGGGACCCGCTAAGGATGCCTGGTTTTACCAGGCGTCCTTAGTGGGACTGCTCATGGGACCCGCTAAGGACGCCTGGTTTTACCAGGCATCCTTAGTGGGACCCGCGAGCAGACCTCGTAATGAGGCGGTAGGGGGTTAACAGGGTCGGTAGAGCTGCCGGCGCCGTTAACCCCCTACTGCCTACGTTGTAATGAGGCCCCAAGAGACACTGGGGTAAATAACATAAAGGGAAAGCTGGAGTGAAAGTTGAAGTGGTCCTGCAGAGGTCTATAGTAAAAGCCTCACCCATTTGAAAGTCTTTGACATCAGTGAAAGATCCGAGCCCAACTGAGGGTGTCCCGGAATATGAAATAGGTTAGGGGAAGGGAACACCTAACTAATGTGAATAAAGCTTTGGGAAGGGAACCCCTGCAAGTGCTGTGATTGCGAGATCTGAGCCTGGCTGGGGGAGATCTATGTGAAGTTTTGTTGAAATGTGAAAGAACTTTTGAAAGCTGGAATAAGTGACTTTAACGTGGAAGGCCAAACAGGCCTCGACCCACGTTTTTAACCGCCTTTTTTTCTGATAGCCTGAGCCAGAGTGTGTCATCCTGTCTACGGGGACCGCCTTACTTCGTTCTGTCCAACGTGGGGAGTAGAGCTGACTCAGCCATCTTGATCCTTTATGTTGTGACACTGACTTTCCCTTACATACACATTCCCCATTTCACACTTTTTGTATAAGATAGGGCAGGCGTTAGGTTTTGTCAGTATAGGCCATTTTGATTTGACAAAGACTGATTAGGACTATGTTTTCTTTATTATTTGATGGTCGCGACTACTCCCATCATAGCTATTGGACCAAAGTAGGAGTATTTCCAAAACCCCAAGAATTGAACAAAGGTTTTGAAACTTGTAACTCTTGTGTCAATGTAATACTTGTGATACCATGCCTCTCATACAGTATGCAAATATAATTTTCATGTCCAGTGCAAAGTATAACATCTGCTTATTGGATATGAGCCACTAAGCTTTAAATGTCTGTTCTCTTTTTCCCTTTTTGAAAAATGCATGTATTTGCATGACCATTCTTTTTTTTTAAATGTAATTTAAAAAATGCAGAGATTATTGCTTGGACGGTGACCAGTGCTCATTGCTCGGAGCTTTTTTATAATTTACTAGCCCCATTTTAGCTGGCAAAGAATGATTCAATAAGCTGTCTAGCCATTGCACCAATGCTGGAACCTGTTTTCTTAAAGGAGGCCTTCTGATGTTATTTAGGCTAGCTCTAAGCAGAAAAACGTGTGTCCCCTGGCCATCTGGGCCTAAGAGTCCAGTGCTCTCCCACTGAGACACCTACTCCAGCGGATTAACAGTATCTCCTCCCACATTGTAGACCGTCCGTCCAACTTCCTTCCCTCAATGCCCGCTGCTCAGGGGGCTTCATGCCCCTCCCCTGATTACTTCTTCTCAGCTCTTCAGCCTCATTTCATCCTTTTTTAGTCTCCTCTTCGCCTTCATGAGCCTCCTTGATCAGAGAAGTTGAGGCCTATGTCTCCCCTCGTTTGCCTCAACAAGTGGCAGGATCAGAAAAGCTGAGGCCTATGTCTCCCCTCCTCTGCATGAACAAGTGGCATGATCAGAGAAGCTGGGGTCTATGGCAAGTGTCACGGTTTATTGGGCGGTCACTCTCAACTCTGGGAGCTCCCCTACCCCCCAATGAAGTCGCACAACAAAGCACCTAGCAGATTCCAATTTGGTTAGACCTCCAACCTGCATAACACCATTCAGCACCTACCCCCTCTGTATCACCAATAAGCTAGAAATCAGGCTGTTGTATAGAAATAATAGTGTATATTTATTTAAATTTCTACAAGGAATCACAGTAACACCAGCCTCCAACTCTAAGGCACAACACAATCACAAATGCAAATTACTGGCATCAATTGACTGACATGCATTTCTTAATAGACGTTCAGTTACACCAAGAAACACAGGTTGAATTTTAAGTCAAAACGCACATAGGATTTCTTTGCACATTAACTGATATGACATTTTTTGAAAACACACAGTGATGACTTGGGTTATCACAATGCTCTTCTCTTCCAGCAACCCCCCACCGCTAGTCATCAGTTATATATGACCTCTTTGGTTTGAACGCAAGGTACAGGGAGTAGGAATACAATGGGAATTTCATTTGGGCTTTTTATTTGAAATGCAAGGTCTGGGAAATGAATTCAGTGGGAAAATCGTTTGGGGAACACACATTCAAATGGAATGCAGGGTTTGGGGAATTTGGAATAAATGGGAAAAATCTGGGACAATTCGTTTTCACAGGGAATTGGGATTTTCATTTTGTGGACACTGGCACATTCAAATAAATGGCAGGGTTACCCAATTACATTAAACTAGTGCCATTTACTGTGCACTGGGATCATTTTTGTCAATTTTGAATTTTGATAAAAACATCACCCCGTGGTAGCTGACCCTATGGGAATTCATTACATAATATTTTTAGTTAAATAAGCTAATGGTATAATTCTTTTACCCTCTTCCCACTAATAGATGAACACCCACTAATGAAAAGGAATGGGTTAAAATAGACAGCTTCCCCTCACACCTCTGGTTAAAACGGATATGGTGTTTTTCTCTAAGGGAATTAATTAAGTGATATTTCTAGTCAAATATGCACAGGGTCAACATGGTTGTGCCCAACCCCACTCCCACCCATTAATGGAAAGGGATTAAGGCAGGTAGCTTCCCATACAATTGATAACATTGGGATATATCTACTTGCACAGGAGATCTCTGTTCTTAGCTGAGGAGGCAAGTCAGGTATAGGACCCTCTTTCAAGAATAGGTAGGCAGCTCACACCTCTGGTCGCTATTCACAGCAAGGACCCTCCAGTCAGATAGTAGGCCTCGCTCTCAGATAGGGCTCCCAGGTTCTGTCAGTCTGCGCTCTTCTTTTTTACCTTCTGTCTCCCTTTAGATTGAAAACTGATATGATATAGTGCTGATGACACTTACATAGTAGGACTATTCCCATGCTACGGATTGGACATCGCTCGTTCTCCCCCTCCCACAAGTCATCTGACTGCCAGCTGATTGGGCAAGGAGTTTAGAGGTCTCTATCATGGATAATGGGCGAGGAGAACAATGCATTGTTTCAAAATGACATGTTTTTAGATTTTGTTTTTTTTCTCAAAATATCACTACATGGCAACTACCTTTCAGATAACTGCATAAACATATATATTTTTGAATTGTACATTTTATGGCCAATCGGGGAATACTAATTGTATTTTGGCAAAACCTTCCTGGGAGAAGCTATTATTTTTCATGGTTTGTTCCTGAGCTGAAATAGTTATAAATGTGACACTTCACAATCCAAGCATTCATTTTGCATTCTATCAGTTCACCAACTTTCGAGTTTTTCTGAGTTATGAGAAGGCCAGAATCATGGTTTTCTTCTGAACTCAATTATATCCATCACATATTGCTACTATTTACATAGAACTCACTATCATTTTGTGATCTTTAATATGAGTCCTGGATTAGCTCATTGCGACGCACAGTTCTCCTGTTATTAAGGAAAATGCTTCCCATGTTATTTGGATTGCAAGACATTAATATAGAAGCCTCAGTTTCACGTTTTAGAAAATACAGACAGTTTTGTTTCTCACAAGTCACATGACTTGAACAGCTGCTTATCAGTAATGTCTGTTACTACACTGTCTTTGAAGATCTATAAGTGGATCCGAGGGGCACTTTATTGGGGTCAAGCTAGTCGAAGAGGTCAATTCTTTTGGCTAGCTTCTCTGACCCTCCCACAATTTTGATCAAACTATTTGTATTTCTTTGCATTTTCACCTGAAAACTAGACCTGCTTTTCCTAGTGGGCCCAACCCAAAGATCTTGAGGTCAATGTTTCAGAGGCACAGATCTTTCATTTCAGTGGGGAAATCAACCTACATGCATCATTTTAACAGAATAGTGTTTTAAATTGAAAAGATGTGTCTACCATGTAAAATGTTGCATTGCATCTGGGCCTACTGTACAGGAATGAAATTTTTCTTTAATACAATAATTTAAAAAGACATGAGTCTCACTTTCAGTATTATCCACACATAGGCCACAGTTAACATAAGAAACTAGTGTTCACTACTACAACAAGTAGGCCTCTCCTTTTAAATTGTCATTTTGAATGTTGAACAGTAAGTGTTTTATTTGTGAAAAATGCAACATGCTTGGCTTCACTATAGATTTCTGGATCACAGTCTTGTGCTGCATTAAAGTCAATGTGACATGCTGCTATCTGTCTCCTTAAATGAAATGGTAGCTTTTCATATTTTATGAAAACAGCATTTTCAGCCACAACTGTCTTTTGTAATGTATTGGGCACATCCAACAGTTTTCAGTTCTCAGGCACGTTTTCATCCACTTGAGCGCATGTCCATTTTGGCAAAGATGAACTAGGCCCATTTGTATTCCTTCACTAGGCCTTATGTCGGAAATCACTATTTGAACAGGCCTGCATATTCCAATGGGTTTCAACATCAGTGAGCTTAATTCTCACAATAGGGCCTTGCATGGCCTCTAAGTCTCTGTCAGTCGGCGCTGAATTTACACCCCACACACCCCTGCATCAATGAGTGGCATGATCAGAGGAGCTGAGGCCTATGTCTCCCATCCTATGCATCAGCGAGTGGCATGATCAGAGAAGCTGAGGCCTATGTCTCCCATCCTATGCATCAGCGAGTGGCATGATCAGAGAATCTGAGGCCTATGTCTCCCATCCTATGCATCAGCGAGTGGCATGATCAGAGAAGCTGAGGCTTATGTCTCCCATCCTATGCATCAGCGAGTGGCATGATCAGAGAAGCTGAGGCTTATGTCTCCCATCCTATGCATCAGCGAGTGGCATGATCAGAGAAGCTGAGGCTTATGTCTCCCATCCTATGCATCAGCGAGTGGCATGATCAGAGAAGCTGAGGCTTATGTCTCCCATCCTATGCATCAGCGAGTGGCATGATCAGAGAAGCTGAGGCTTATGTCTCCCATCCTATGCATCAGTGAGTGGCATGATCAGAGAAGCAGAGGCCTATGGCACCCCCCTTCGGCATCAACAAGTGGCCTAATCAGAGAAGCAGAGGCATATGGCACCCCTCCTCTGCATCAACAAGTGGCATGATCAGAGAGGCTGAGGCCTATGTCTCCCCTCTATGCATCAATGAGTGGCATATTCAAAGATGCTAAGGCCTGAGTTCAGGGATGGACTGGGAACCAAAAGAGGCCCTGGAAATAATTGTCAAAGTGGCCTCATATTACACAAACCCAACCCTTTTCCCATGAGACAATTTGGAAATAAAACAGGTTACCACGCAATGAAGAGGCCCAGGGTGCAGAGGTCTATAGTAAAATCTCCAGAGTTCCCTATAGGCCAGTCCACCCCTGCCTATGTCTCCTCTCTTTTGCATCAAAAATGTCATGATCAGGCGAGCTGAGCGATATGTCTCCTGTCCTCTGCATCAACAAGTGGCATAATTAGAGACGCTGAGGCCTATGTCTCCTCTTCTCTGCATCAACAAATGGCATAGTTATAGAAGCTGAGGCCTAGTCTCCCCTCCTGCAGCATCAAATCTGGCCTCACACACCTCACCAAGATACCAGGCTAGCCTTCTCCAGGCCCCAGATGGGCTCACTATTTCACTGAGCAGGTGGGCTTCAGGCAGTTAGTAGTGAGGAGCACTTCGTGGTGGGGAATATGCTTTGCAGTTTGCTGCCCAGTTGCCAAAACCTAATGCATGCTGCATCGCAGAGGACCTGTTTAACTAAATTCAACATACTTTGGCAGGGCTTATGCCTTGTTTCAGGTGTGAGGGATTTGAAGGTTTCTAATGATATTTTTATTTCTGTTTCTATTTTTGTTTGTAATGTTTGTTTCCGTGGATGTGCCTGTAATGAGCTATGCTATATGCGTGCTGCAAGACGTAGGTTGCTGAAGTAATGCCACTGCCCGTGGATGCCCTCCTCCCCTGGGCGCCGCCTGCCCCGGGTACATACGGCAAAGAGAGAGTACATGGAAACGGAGTCGCATCAACTAAAGCAGCCAGCAGCCAGTAGCCATGGCACTAAGAGCCCAGGGAGAAATGCTGCTTCAGGGAAACACCAAGGCATGGCAGAGAACAGCGCTAAGAAGCAGCAGCATTAAAATGACCGCAGCAAGGAGCAGAGTCCATAATGAGAGGAAACTAAGAGAGGCAAACGGGCAACAAAGTCAGGTAACTTCTGACAGACGTGATCTCGGCAAGAGACTCCGGCTGTAAGGAAGCGGGGAGCAGAATGAGCGCATCAAAATGGGAGCATAGGCCTCAGCTGACATTCATGTTAGCATAATTCGATTTGATGGGCAAATATATGATTCACAGGGTTTTGTTTGGCGATCAAACATTGCATCCAGCCAGAACACTGCCAGAAATGCCATGATGGTCGTTATGTCCTGAGGCCCCCTTTAGTGCAGGAATTGTCATTACATTTTATTAGATAGTGGTCACGTTCACGCTCCCCCGCGCCCCTCTGTGTACTATCCTAGTATGGATTGATTGGAGTGGGGAGATTATTTGTCTTATTGCCCTTTTGCCCCCCTTCCCCCAAGCTTCCATTCTGCATACAGCCAACACTTGGCTCTGGCACCTCTGTCAGTGGGCTTGGCATTACCAGGTCTCTTGAGTACTCCTCCTAAGGGAATTCATTACGAATACCTGGTTTGAAGCCCCCACAATTCACAGGAACTCTGGAGCACATCTCAAGGCCATTACACACCCACAACCCGATTGTAAATTATACCAACAGATTGTATTGCTAACTGACAATATAACCAAATTGAACAGTTCTTGATTCTTTTCGTAGCCTATTTTGGTCTAAACCCATACTACCAAACATGCATGCCAGCAATCACGACCACTCTTACCTATTTGCTGTGACCTAGGCTTGTCTGTTTTGTTCTGACTCCCTGCCCTCCTTTTTGCCATTTCCGCTTATATTTTCCTTGCTTTTTGTTCACCCAACAGAACACGGTCTGGTCTACACCCTGGGTGGGGTCACAGTTCACTCTTTTGTACAAGATCTCATGAAAGCCAATTAAACTAACATTATTCAAGGAAATAGTGGCACCCAGCAGACCTGCGTTTCTGTAATGCACTGTGTCTCCTGGGCCTAAAGTGGGATACATCAGCAGCTGTGTATGGGCTTCACAAAGGTCTGGTTTGCGCTAGGGGTGTGCAATTTTTTTTTGTTGCACACACCATTCATTAATAAGATCAATTTTCCCCTAATTCTTGTTGCGACTAAAAATCATTGTGCACACACGTTTATATGTATATGCTTGAAGTTTATGTGCATATAGTTAACAAAAACACAGTTGATCCGATAAGCCTATCCCAATTAGCAAAATAACAAGCTAAAGTACATTTAGTGGAAAACGATGCACAGCCATAATGGCTGAAGTTTATTACTGCTAAAATGCATTTAGCAGAAAAGATGATATGCATAACCATATTTGCCTCTCATTTACACCTTTGAATCCCTCTCAAATAACATAATCAACACGGACTGGTAATGAACTAATTAGTTCTAATACATGTGTTAGCGGTTGTTTCCTTTTTTAAGTGAAATTCTCTCCACCTGTGAGTCCCCCAGCACTTTTTTCTGGATTCTTGGTATTATCTGAGTGAGCGGGAACCTTTTTCCACTCCTTCTTTTACTCTGTAAGTGGGAACCCCTTTTTTTATCTCTTATTGATACTTTTAGATGTAGTTATGCTTTCCTCTGTGTTTTCTGGCATCCACATTTTACTGTTGCAGCACACCGGACTTTCTTTGCAATGTTGCTGGACGCTCCTTGAGAATTCCTTTTGATTTTACCTGGTTTAAATACAGTGTCCAGGGCAAGGGGACATACTTTTGTCCCTCCTGAAATTTATTTTGTGAGATCAGCACACCCCACCTTATGTGGAGTGCTGGGGGGAAACATGATCCCCCTTTTCTCACTGTTCCAGTAACGTTTAGTTACTGTTACAAGTAAATCTGACAGGCTGTGGCATTGTACCTTTTTGCACAACGTTTTGTCGGCTTCTACCGCAGGCTGTCTTCCCAGCTGCAGTAGGGGAAACAGGGGGTCGCCATTTGCCTAAAATGGTGGCTGCACTTTTTTAAGCCCTGATCTTGATGACTTGTTTTTACTTGAGCCTTCTTCTACCTTTCTGGGTTGGGGAGGTCTTGATGGCTCTTTTGTCTTTGGCGGACTTCCCTTGGAACACTGCCACGGCTCTCTGAGTGCCTCGAAGGACAGGAAGTGGGGGAGGTAACCGAAACTCCCCTGGTCTTTGCCCTGCAGTGTGCTGACCTAGAATCAGTTTGAACTGGGAGGCTGGCTGACCCCCTGGACAGCCACCCCCAGATTTGCAGGAAAGACTTGAATGGTGATTGGTGGGCTCAGCCAGTTTTCTTGCATTGAAGGCGATTTATTTATTTAAATTTGATGATCCTGGAGCTGACCCTCAGCCGACCACTGGACTGAAGATCAGAAGAGGAATCCGTAGGATGTCCCAGCAACTTACAAGCGACCGCCAGAGCCGTTGAGTGACCGCTGAAAACCAGACACCAAATTCCGAATGACAGGGAAGATCTCTTGAGGAAGACTTCATCCCCTGGACTGAAGGCCACCTGCAGTTTGCACCATCTAATGAAAAGCTGTGGCCTTTCTGGGCTGCAAACTCCCAATACCCTGGGACCTGTGCCATTTTGTAGTGCAACATCTTGTGAAGCATGGATCTGGCTGAAATTGTGTGGGATCCTTCTGGTCTTGCAGTGACACTTTCCCACTCCTAGATGTCCCCTTAGCTGAGTCGTGGACCAAGACCCGAAGAAAAATCTACCGGACGACAACCGTAGCTGACCCGAAGCCTGTGAAGGGCTCCAATGCACCAGTGCCACGAAGATCCACTGCTGGGCATCCCACTGCTTAAGTGCATCTGTCTGTTCCCTCCAAAGTTCCTTCTTCAGCCGCCCAGGCCAAGAACCCTAAACCGGGGACAGCTGTCGCCTCATCTTGGGGAGCAGCCTGCTGCATTAAGCTCTTCATTGATAAAGTACTGTCTCAAGCATAGATACTTACCTTGGTCTTGTTGTGGTGCTCAGGTGTTCTTGGAGGGCTGCAGTTAAGATGTTGCACCCCTCTCCAGAGCACCCTAAGTCACATTGGAGTGGACAACCCATTAGGCTCTAAATTGCCAAAACTATTGGTTACCTGCAAACCTGAAGAAACCTTCATAGACTCTGCTCTGCCTTCTGCTTACCTACCTCTTTCCTCCTCAGCCCTTGCTCACTGGACCCCCAGACTCATTTAGTATAGGGTTAAAATTTTGAAGATTGGTTGAGTAGGGGTTATCTTAAGTTGCAAGAGTTGATCTAAGTGTGCTTATTAGCATCAGTAGTTTTCCCTCACTTTCGTGTTGCTTTACATTTGATTTAAAGTGTGCCACCTTTTATTCAACTGAGATATTACTTTGTGAATAGTAGTTACGGGATTTATTTCTAAAGCCTTAGTGCATTTTAGAAAATGACAATTTGTTTTATATAACTGCAGTGTTTCCTTGAACCAAGTGTATGCTCTAAGTACTGTGTGCCTGACTACAGCCCTTATCCCTCCTAGACTAAGCCTGGCTGCTCGGACATTGGTACCAAACCTTTGGATAGATCAGGCTAAAACCTAAGGGGACAACCCTGTCGCCTAAAGTGGGCTTTTCCACGTTCTGTCACAGACAGCAACTTGTGTAAAACACCCTAATAAGATGTAATTAGTAATTATCTGTGTCTTACTATGAAAACATTTGACGATGACAGAGCAGACCAAGGTATGCATCTCGGTTCTTCCAGCCACTAGGTTCTAGTCAAACATCATGCCACGGACTGTCGCAGGCAAGACGGGAAGTGGGAATGGAATACTGTGTAGCCCCCTGCTGCTGCTGGCACTGCCTGGCACTGCCTGGCATACTCCCTTCTATCATACTTGTTACCTGGAAGTAATTCGTGTGCAAGGAAGTATTGCTTTGCACCCACTTGCTTGATTCATTGCGTGTAAGTTAGCAGAATTTGACTGTGGTCACAGTTGTTCATGGGGGTGAAAACATACTTTTTTGCGCATTTATCACACTAATAATCACATGGGCATACTTAAATGCCTGCAAAATAAGATTTGCAGGTATTTAAAGATGCCTGCAAAAAAAACTGCAACTTCATGAAGTCTGGAACGTTTTGGGGTAAACTTCACAAGGTGTGCGAAGGTAACGTTTTGCAACTTGGCACACCCGCAGTCTGCGGTAGACTAGAACCAGCCAGTTTAACAGAAGAACCAGGGGCAGAAGACAGGCTAGGTGTGTACCCAGGTGCAGAGACAATTGAGTGGATGGGTGGATCCTGTCCAGCCCTTTAGCTCATCAGAGGCCTTCTATCGCAAGCGTGCGGCTCATTATACAGATCCATACTGCACCGTGGTTGAATAGATCACATTTTAGAATGTGCAGGTCCCTCTGCACGTTCATTTGTTTGTACCCTTTGAGCTCCAATCAACACATTCCCAATGGACTTATTGTGAAGGATGCAAGCTGTTTGTTTAAACTTACATCAAGTGCACCAACTAAGGCTGACATCTGTGAGGTGTGATTCTGCAGGAAATCAGGCCTGCAATGTGTTTCATGGTAGGAATGGCAGAGTGCCCTCTGGCACCTGAACTAAAACTGTAAAAGCATTAACGCCAAGTATATTGGGTTCGAACGTGTGACGAAAAACTGTTGGCTTTAGGCTATTTTCTTTAGAAAGGTACTTGGCTGGGAGCTTTTCTCAGTAAACATTAGTCGTAGTTCCCAGGATGTTATAAACGCATGTTGATGGGTTCTGAGGCAGAACGGCAAAGGCCGCCATTGCTTACTGCAGACAGTGTTACAGTGTAAGGCCGATAGCTAGTACGCATGGTGGCCCAGTATCAATTTTGTGTTCATGCTGTGCCTTCTTGAATCTTTGCTTACATTTCTTTCTCTGTAACATTGTATCTTACTGACTTCGGCAACTGTTTTTCTCTCTCCCCTCTGCTCTCCCCCTCACTGTTTTATTAAATGTTTTTTTATTCTCTGCACCCCCTCCCTTCTTTATTCTATGCACTTACATTATCAGAATTGTCCCTGAACCCAGTATGATAACAACAACTGTCTCTCTGTCTCCTCCCCTTCCCTTCCCTTACTTGTTACCACCCCAGGCTCCCATCCAGAACTATCTTAAATGTCTTCAGGCCTAGTATGATAGTCACTTGTTTGGTTATTCTCCCCTTTCTTTCCCCCTCCCCCCCCTCTTATGTTCTCCAGCTCCACCAGAAATGTCGTCAGGCCTAGTACGGGAGTTGCCTGTCTGTTTCCTTTCCCCCTCCCTACTCCCTCCTTCGTTCCTTGTATTTTAGCATTTGCATGATCTGAAATGCCGTCAGGCCGAGTACGATAGTTAATTTCAAATTCTTATTGCTCATGGCCATATTGGAATGTCATTGTTGTTTTCCCTTGTTCCCTCCCGTGCTGTGAAGCGCTATTGAAACACACTGGGCCTCATTATAAGTATGGCGGTAAGGCAACAACGGCGCCGGTATCACTACCGGCACCATTGCTACTGTACCGACATACTACGAGTTGTGCTTGTGGGTCTCGCTCTGTCCGCTGACCTGGCGGGCAGTGCGGCAACCACGAGCACAACTCGTGGATGCACCGGCACCATTATAAATGGTGCCGGTGCATCCATGCTCCCAATTCCCATTCAGCACTATGGGGCCGAATGGGGATGGGGAGTCCGTTATTGTCGGCACCCGCAAATGTGCAATTACTGGGTCAGCCTAACTCGGCATGACCTGGTAATTGCCCATTTGCGGGTGCTGGTATAATCACGGATTTGGCGGCAGCCGTGCCTTTGGTACAGGCACGGCTACCGCCAAACCCGTAATGAGGCCCATTGTGTATAGGCACTATAATAAATGAACATATCATATCACTCAGAGCGGTCTTTCTAAATCTACTTGTCATGCCCCTGCAGCAGACAAGTGCATGCGGGAGCTGACAGGCAGCGGCAGACCGGAAGACAGAGGACACAGCCGAACCCGGTAAGTGTGTGTTGTATATCTGTGTGTCTGTGTGCATGTTGAGGGAGAATGTAGCGTGGTGGTAGCAGGAGATATGTTATGTCCAAGGGTGTTTGAGTGGGGGTCCAGGAGGAGTATTTGGGTCATGGAAGGAAGGAGGTGGGGGGGGACGGGTGTGTGTGTGTGTGTGTGTTATGAGAGGGGGGTTTAGGGTGATGCATTTTGTGGGGAAGGAGCAAAGGGAGGTTTGGGGTAAAACCTCACATTTTAAAAAGTGATATATGACGAATATTGAGGGCTGCACTAAATCGGCTGAATGAAAAGTCTTTTTGGTGTTGTGTTCTTCAATATTCGACAGTATCACATAGAGCCCTCTGCCACAGCTATGGGGATAGTTTCCTCTGGTGCTTGTTTCCATTATGTTTGGGTCCCAGACCCTTCTCTGGTGGTCAGTGGGCTTATCCCTGCCACTGCTACGAGAAAAGTCTCCTCTGATGCACTCTTTGCTCTGTTTTGGGTTTCCGTCCCTTGATGGCCCTCTGACCGGCTTTACACTTGACCCGGCATGAAGTAGGGACCTCTCTAAACACCCTACGTCCTTAGCGGCCCACCCATGCTTCCTGTTACCTTCTGGGACTTGCTTTCACGGTGCTGGTTTCTCCAGGGACTGGGGTCCTCTCCTTCCCGCTTCCTGCAGATGTGTGCTTCGTTACTGCTTCTGCAGCGATTCCACGTGTTGTGGCTCCTTGCAGTTTTGGCACTGTTAGAGGACTGTGTGGTGCACCTCCTCCTGGAAGTCGTGCCACTGCCTCGAGTGCTTTCAGCTGGGATTGATTTTGCCGATGTAGGACCTGTGACGGACTCCCTCAGCCACTTGCCGGCATCCTCTGCAGAGCCTTCTCCTTGGGTCGAGTTCGGACTTCGAATTTCCTGGGTTCTTCGTTGAGACAGGAAGACGCCAAGTCCTTTTTCTCTTTCATATCTATAGGCCTTACTCCGCCCAAGTCTAACATCAACACCTGCTATCAATGGCTCCTCGGCACTCCTCATGCCACCTGTGGGCCACCTAGTCTCAGTACTAGCACAGTCAGCATTCCTCATGTTTTCTGTGCTCTTCTTTGTGCTAGTATTTTCTGTCTTGGCTGTCTTGGCTGTACCCCAGGTACTACAGAAATATATTGGTCTACTCTCCTAATGGTGGTTTGAAATGGATGGGGGGGGCTAAGGTATGTGGGGTGTGATGTTGTTCAACAGGCTGTACCCCAGGTGGTCATCCTTATGCCCAAAGGGGGAGTGCCTCCCCACGAGGGCCTCCCACATAAAACCATCCCTAGGGGGATTGTTGGGTAGCAGCCGCACATAATATCTGGTGAATTGTCATATCTGCCACTCAACACCACAGTGGTTTAGCAGTGGCACGGCTTGCCTGGCGAGTGGGTAGTGCCTCCCCAACTCGGCCTGTGAGAGAATGGAAAAGGGCAGCAGAAGACTGGAATGGGTAAAGGTGGAGAAAGGTTCCATGCACATAAATGATTTCTATAGCTAAAAACAGAAATGAGGGCTAGTGATGGAGTTTGGAATAGTTTGCATGCCCGTAGCGGCAGTGTAGAATGATCATTGCATAATGTTGACCGGAAAGGGGCAAATGCTTAATGCTCCTGTGAATGAGCGCATACCAGTGTGGTCAGTTCTAGCACTCTGAGAAGTACTGAAATTGCTAAGTGGTTGTTTGATGGGCTTGAGGTGTGCTCCAATGTGCCAGTGAGGTGCGGAATCTTTAAAGTGGCGTGATGAGCTTGTGGTTTGCCCAAGTGTGCCCCTGGAAGCTTGATTGTCCGCTGTGTGTTGCCATAACCTGCCAGATTCCAGAGAGATCAGTCTGGGATTCACCCGCAGACTGCCACAAGTGGCAGAGCCTGTGTGCAAGGCGAATTACGTGTACACGTGTACACACACGCACACACACGCACACACACACACACACACCACACACACCCCCCCACCGGTATGTGGTCCTTCTATCTGAGTGCCATTCTTGCATGGCTGCATAGTGAGGGACAGGTGCAGTGGGAGGAAATATTGTAATATGTTGGTAATATATTGTAAAGTGTTGTCTAAGAGGGCAGTCACTTTCCAGCTCAGACTTTCTGTACAGGGGGCATGGTGTGTTACATGACTGTCACCACATAAGGATATGACACTCTTGTTGCTTATGTTCCTCCACTTTATCCCACAATCCGGCCCCCTCAAAGCATTGCGGAGGAGCAGCGGGGTGGGAGGCGTTGAGTGCCCCCAGGGCTCTACGCTGGAGGATCCCTCGGCTCCGAAAGGTCATGACCGACAAGTTCCATAGTAGTGATAAGTGGCTGACCCTGAAGATACTTCCATGTTAGGGTGACCATTGCTAGGTAGGTTCCATGCTCAGAACACAGCCCTGAGGGATGATCCCAGGGCATTCTGGAGACTGTTCCCTCTTAGGCATTTGCTGGGGCCCTTTGTGAATAATCTGCATATATGTGACCCCCTTCCCAGCCACTTCCCTGAGCTGCAGTTGCCTAATTAGAGAAGCCAGATGGGAAACCTGCCCAGTTTATTAAACATTTGCTCCATCTAAAGCGCTGAACTGGGTCAACAAAGTCGCAGGAGAGTGATAAAGGTAGCGGGAAGGAAAAGTATGGGGCGGCGTCCCACAATCGATGTGCAAAACCTACGTGGCTATCATGGTGGCTATCATCGGAATCAGGGCGGGTCCCACGTAGTGGTCTTGATATGTTCCCCTGAATCACTGGGTTCTCAATGCTTTGTATTTTCTGAGATGTCAAAGTAGGCTGGGCAAAGAGCAGGGCTGTCTCCAAGCCCAAAGTGGAGAAAATGGCACTGAAACACAAACCGATTTGCTCAAAAACGCACACCTGTTGAAGAGAAATTGTCATCTGTATGGCTGATGCGCCTAGAAACCCTTCAAAGCACAGCCAGGATTGCAATCATATCTGAGAAAACGGAAATGCATTTGCCCCATAGTAGCCTCCAGACTAGAGACTGCCAGAAGCAGAGGAAATGGACCTTTGGCGGTGGATCTGCTTTGACATCCTTCCCGAGCCCTTTAAACCATTCACAAATCGAGTGGCGGGGAGTGCATGCAGAGGGTCAGGGCAGCTCTGTGGAGTCACTGGTTTGCACCCCTTGCCTCTGTCCCTGTCTCATACGCTTAATGTATGTTTGCTTGACCGTCCGTATGTCTCGACTAAAAGTGACCATGCAGATAATATAGGTAGATTATGTCTCGGGAGGCTAGCCTACGGGCAAATTGCTCGCCTTGGAAGCAAGACGACATGGAGCAACACAGGTTCGATCCCTGCGTCCGCGCTTGGAAACCTCTGGGTATTAAGCACGTTATAAGTAACCTATCATGTCATTATAAAATGCTCGTCTCAACAAATGGAGGCAAACCCTAGTGGCCCACCATATTTATCTCCCATGTGACATCACAAGAGATGAACATGTGACGCAGAGCTACAAGGAGCTGCAAGGCCATGTCTTCCCTGCAGTGTCAACTGGAGGGCCATTGTTAGGATGATGGCACTTTGCATTATGGGAATTGTAGACGCATGCTTCTAATCGACTAAAGCCAAAACGCATGCCCAAGCACGTTCCTGTGACTTATATGCTGGGTGTGATGCTGGAAATGCATCGGAGGGACAGGGCCTCCGTATCCTTGTCCGTTACTGCTTTCTTTCGTGTGTTCTGTCGTGTTTTCCGCGCAGGAGTTCATGTGGGACTCCTGGCGGTGCAGCTCTCTTTTGGTTTGGTGAACGGACCCATGGGATACCCTTATGGCACCCATGGGTAGGGGTACAACCTTGTGCCCCTAGTGTATGTTTTTGGGCACCTGTGAGTGGCCGGCAGACCAGGGTATGGGCTGTGGCAGCTCCATGCTGAATTTGACAGGTGCGTGGAGTATCCTCCATTTTGGGATACCCCGGCCCTGGGATCCGTTGATTCCTGATGGAAAACAAGATGGCCCCGGTGGCCTCCTGCTTTTAATTACCCATTACCTTGTTTTCCCAAAGTCCTGGGAAGCCCTGACTCTGTCCCTTCCCCCTGACTGGCTGTTGGGTGGAAATGCCATATATGGTGTTGTTGTGAAGGCCCGGCCAGACTAGCTGGAGCCTTCCCGGTGATGTATGTTGTGGGTACCTCCTGTGGGTGGGACCTGGGTGAATAGAGTGTATGACGAATATGCATTCTGTGTTGTGGGTGTCTAGTATCTGGTGGTTGACACAATGACTGAGACACCCCTGCCCGAAACCGGTATGAATGCAGCTTGCAGTGTTGAATGGCTCGGTACTTGTCCCAATACACATAACTTGTTGTGAGTGTCTGGAGAGAAGTGAATGGCCTGAATACCTCGTGTGCCTGATTGGCTGCCTGCCTGCATGAATGCCTTTAGTCGTGATTGGATGCTTGAGTGTGACCCAGCGGAATGAATGGGAGATCAACAGTATATCTGGGGACCTCTCACTGCTAGGAATCGTGTTCAGAAGCTGAAGTCCACTACGACGAGTAACTGGATTAACTGACGCTTGACCTTGAAGCCCTGCTGGACGAGAAGAATTGCTGTTGCTCTCCTTCACAATCTGAAAGCTGCTGTGCCTCCAAGGACTGACCCAGAGAGGACCTGGTAAGGCGCCCTCTTCCCGAGCTACGAGGGACCATCGTGCACAGCTGATCTTTGCCAACGCTCCCTGGTAGACAGACCTTCGACAGGCTGCCGACCCGATACGGGGACTGCTGCGGAACTCCAAGAAGAAGTACTTGGACTGTTGTCCGCCACTGTCGACGACTGCTGTCGCCGACCGGAGCCGCCGTGCTCCCGTTTGCCTAAGAAATTCCATTGATCATCGGACGCTCTTGTCTGCATCGTCACCCGCTTGTCTCCCGCTGGAGAAGGCCTGACCGTCGACGCGCCAAGGAGCATCCACCAGTGGGTTTCCCGCCACCTAAGGACCACAGAGACGCCGACGACTCGACGCCCTTGCTGGGCCACAGTTCTTCATCATCTCTTTGCGGTCCAGAACTATCATCACTGAGGTGCCCCGCACGCCTCTTCCTTGCAGGACGCCAACGCTCTGTCGTTGACGAGCACCGCTAGGAACGAAGCTGCCACTTCCCTGCCCTAGTTCACCCTGTTCACCGTCGGACGTTCGACGACCCGTGACTCCTGCCTTAAAGGGAGGGCACTCAAGAAGGGCCGTCGATTCCCCGACACCGAACGCCAAGTTCCCCGACACCTCTCAACAATCCGTGGCTCCCGCCTGAAAGGGAGTCACTCAAGAAGGATCGGTCGACGCATCGTCGGAGAACTCTACTCCACCAGGTACATTTGGGGGGTAAAACCTTAATAGGAGGAAGTGAGACTATTGAACATATGGACTGGGCTTGTGCTATATATCTTTTATTTACAGGTTGCCCAAGTGGGGGGATCTCCACACAGAACTGTGCCTAGCGGTAGGGGTCAGCATTCTGCCTATTGTTTCAACCATCTTACGTTCCTGCCTATCTCTATTGCAGGTTTCCGCGTTATTAATCTGTGTGACATTTTAATCGTACAGTTGATGCACTTTAATGAGATTCGATAACATTAGTGGTACCACTTTGGAATTGTATATATTTATCATTATTGACTTCCAAGTACAAAGTGCGTTATTGTGATCGTGCACATACCTTTGAATATTAATTATATAAAGACTGTGTTTTCAGTAATACAGTGTGTGGACATTCCTTTGTGGGGGTTCGGGACTACACTGTACTTAAGGACCAGCCCGCATCACCTCCTGAGAAGCTAGGCCTTGATTGCTCATCCATTGCTACCTTATAGAGAATCTTGGCTGGGGTCTGCTGTGCCTCTCCTCTACCATATAGAGAGCGGAAGTACAGACACCCCCTACCAGTCTTTACACTGGGCACCTGACAGGGTGGGATCAGTTGGCAACTCTGGGTATGAGAAGCAACCACGGACGGAGGGGAGCACTTACCTGGTTCCACGCAGGCAAGATGGCAGCCTCCAGCCTTGAAGAGTCTCGGAGCGGCGGGGTTCCCATGTGGCAATGCCCCCGTTCCGAGCCTCCTCATTGGCTGGGAGGCTACCTCCTCACCCCCCAACCTTCGTAATCGTAAATATTGTATTTGTTAGCCAAGAGCGTGATAATTTCTGAAGCAACAACTCGAACGGTTTCCAAGCAGAATCTCGAACAGTGCACTTCACATTATCCCTAAGAGGCACGATGCTCCCCTCTCGCCCCCCTGCTCTAGCATCGCTTCCTTCGGGCCGCTCTGACCCTGGGAGACCACGTGTCTCTCGGTTACTATTCCTGTGCCACTGAGCATGGGCAGAATAGTTATGGCGGGAATCCACGTCGTTAGGCTGTCACCACTTCCGCTTCCCTTCAGTAGGTGTTAGCGATGGCAGCTAATTCTGTGAAGTGGGGGGCGGCGGCGCGATCACTTGGGCATCAGCAGTGTCATTACTTTATGAGCTTCCCAGAGAAGCAGCTGGCGGAGACTACCGGGTCTGCCCATTGCTGGAGCAGATACTCAGGGGGGGTTGTTTGAGGTAGCGCTGGGATCACTACCCAAAGGTTCACATTCTTGGATTGGTGCTCCCAGTTTTGGACTGGCCTCTTGCACAACAGGACAGTGTCCGAGTGCAGGCCCAAAACACTAGTGTGGGCCAATTTTTTTTTTTTGGGGTTGTAGTAGGCCATTGTTTTTGCCAAAGTGGCCAAGTTTGATGAGTTATTTTCTTGTGCAGCTAGTAATTTTGCCCGCTGTTACTGAGCAAATATTCTTTAAAATTGACAATTGGGACTCATTTTACACAAAGGAACTTTTGTATATTACCAGAATGATTTGCCATTCGCGACTGTGGGACACGTTTTCATTGGTGCTCGAGCCCCTTTTTTCCCCAGCCCGAGTGCGGTGATCACAGAGCCGTGTACTCCTCAGCAAACAGGCTCCTTCATACTCTGCTCCCCAGCATGCCATACACACCTCTCACTTGTACTTATAGCCAGTGGTGGAAATGGAAAAAAATGGGTGGGGGATCCCATGGGGCATAGTTTGGAGGGGGCAGTGCCCGAGGATGCGTGGTTAAAGGGGGCGGAGCTCGCAGTTGACCTCCGATCAAAGGAAATGTCCAATTAATAGTTGAAAACGGCGCAATTTCTTTCTTGCTGCTTCTTTTGCAAACTACATATCAATTGCACTTTAAACCAGTTCCATGGCACTGGTGATAAGTTACTTTACTATGCAGAAAATAGTTTTGACAAGTGTTGCTGAGTAAATATTCTTTAAAAGGCACAAACTGCATTCCATTTTATTACAAAAATCTTCCCCTTGGGTACTATTCAAACACAGTGATTTCTGTTCGCCATAAGCAATGTTTTCCTTGACTTGAACCACACCCGGCACAGCTCCTGCAGCTCCCCTCTGAAAGCAGTTGGGTGGCTGCATTGTGTGTGTGATGTTAATAGGGGTATTTATTTATGCAATGTTTGTCAGATGCAAGTATCCAACAAACATTGCATAACTAAATAAATAAAACGGGTCGTGGCTGAGGACTGTAACTTTCTCTTGTGACCTCAAGGGGTTACCAGAAGAAGTTACAGTTTTCTCGCATGTGTTTTTTTTTCTTCTCCCCAGCGCAGAGCAGGTGTTTGAGGCGGCTGACTCTGGCCGTATCCCGAGGTCCAGCTACACGTCTGGTGCCGGGTCTCGGATCCGGCGAGAGCCAGCCCAATGACCAGCCCTGCTTATAGCATGTTCTAGTCGCACATGTTCACTGCATGCATCGCACATGCATGCTTCTCAGGTCTTCTTTGCAAACCAGCCCTCAAACAACCATTACTGCGTGCTCCTAGTGTGTGAACATGTTTGTGACATGAAACACAAGTGTTGGCACTAGGACAGTGCATGAAAACTGTGCTGGATTTTGGTACAATGTAAGTGAAACACAAGTGGGGCGTCGTAAACTCCCTGCTGCGTGTGTCAAGAGATGGGGGTCTACCATCCTCGAAAGATTAGGACAACTTAGCAATGTTCTTTGACACAACTACGCTGGGGCAAAAAGGAATTATATCTATCGTTACCATGTCAGTATGGTTCATAGGAATAAGGTAACATCACACAAAAAAGTTTTTAGTAGCACAAACATATTTATGTAACATAATTATATGATATGATATGGCATTTATAACGTGCCTGTACACAAATGTTTCTAGGCGCGACAAGACAAGGAGGGGAGGACAAAACAACTATCTTACTAGCCCTTGTGTCATTCAGATTGTGCAAGAGCAGGGAAGGGAGGAGGGGAGCAGTGCCGAAGGTGGGGGGGAGGATGGAGAAGTGCGGGACAAAGAAAAAAAAAGCAAGCGTGCAGCCATCGTGTGGTGAATAAGTGCAAGAGAGGGGACTGTAGGGTTACAGATACAGACTACAAGTGCAGGGAAGCCAAGTGGCAATGCTGGAATTGCAGCTGGACAGGCAGGGACCTGGGCCCAAATTCAGAGGGTGCCCAGGTCACCAGTGCATGGATCAGGCAGGTGATCAGCAAGGGAGAGGAAGAGAAAAGGCGGAAGCAAAGAGGAAGATCTTGAGTCGCTTCCAGAACCGGAGCTGGTTCTGGTCAAGTTTGAGAGGCAGGGAGGCAGTTCCAGAGGGAAGCCCCAGCCGAAGAAAGAGCTCTGCCCCCAACTCTGTGCTTGGAAAAGCGACTGACCCTCAGAGAGTTGGAGGTGGAGGAATGGAGAGCTCTTGAAGACAGATATTTAGGAAGAGAGAGTTGGAGGTAGTGCGGTCCCAGGCCCCAGAAAGCCTTGTGGACAATGCAGAGGGTCTTGAACTTGATCCATGCAGCCACAGGGAGCCAGTGAAGAGATTTCAGAGCCGGAGCAATACGATCCCTGGGCTTGAGGCCAAGGACAAGTATCGCAGTCCTGTTCTGGTTGAGTTTCAGAGGACGGAGAGTAGAAGCAAGAAGATTTAGGAAGAGGCTGTTGTAGTAGTCCAGCCTAGAGAGCCTAGAGATTACATAATAGAACCCGAGAATCTGTGGTCTGCACACATGTGCTTTGCTTTATTGCAGATTGGCCACCCGGCCTTTTGTATTTCCTTAATACTTGGAATACCCTTATCACAATCTTAGCCCTGACAAAGACCCAGGAGGGGTCGAAACATGTGTTGGCGGTTATGTTTTGCACCATGTAAAAGGAACATTGTTAAGTTGTTTTGTTTCTGACACAGCTTCACTTGAAATAAATAAATAAATCCTTTAATTGCTAAGGGCGTCTGTTTGTCCTGAATTCCCATAAGAAATCATTGTAGGCTTATCCCACCCCAGAACTTCACTTTAGACTCAAATGCCAGTCATGATTGCCCTATGCAGTGTTCACCCATGTACATCGTGCATGCTGCCCAGGGGCGTTGCTAGGGGGGGCTAAGGGGGCTATAGCCCCTGATCTTTTGGTTGTAGCCCCGGATAGAATCTCAGGAGCTACAGCCAAAAGACTAGCTAGCCCCCAGTCCCAACAGTTCCGACATCAGCGTAGCCCCGGGTCTTTTCCAGACCTAGCAACACCCCTGATGCTGCCAATCCATGAGCTTTGAATATGAACTTCTCATGTACGGGAAACATGACCATTAGTCTTGCTGTGGGGATACAGCGAGTATCCTACACTGTTCATGGTGCTACAGCTATTGCAATCCACATCTAAAGACCTAATTGGCTGCCTGTTTATAGTTTTGGGGAGTCTCTACGAGGTCACAAAGTGAGCCCTGTCCAGAGGCGTTCCCAATGAAGAAATGTTTAGATAAATGAGATGTACAGTAATTATTATCATTATAATAGTATTTTTTTATATAGCGCTTAATACAGAAGAGGTTTCTAAGCAGGGCGGGATTTGAACCTGTGTTGCTCTGCGTCATCTTGCTTCCAAGACCAGCGCTTGCCATTGAGCTATACTACCCCTTATTAAGGGAATTCTAAAGGCTGTGAGGTGCAATGTGTGATAAATCCATTATGAATTAAAGGACTCAAAACTACCACGCATCTAAAAAGCAGCCGCAATGATTTTAGCTTTCAGACTTGGCCACCCAGTGACGAGTCAAAAACTAAGAGAGTAGAGTATTCCTGGGGAGCACTCAGGATCGCAAGATATTCATTAAAAGGTCCAGACTCCTGCTCATGACTTGATCCTATGAATATAAAAATACCAATTTAATTCCCATATTTACTCTTATTATTTTAAGTGTTCCCCGTGGGCCCTGTGATGCTGCTGCCCCCCTCTTACCAGCTGGAGGCAATTCTTATGGCTCCAAAGTGTCTTAGAACTGGGCACCAGTGCCTGCCAGGTGGCATCACTGGACAGGTACCAAGATCTGCCTGTAGGTCAAACCCGTGAGGCAGGTAAGTGACGGGGGGGGGGGGGCATTGAACATTTTAAGTAAAAAATATGGTAATTCTCTTTTAAGGTACTCCCACAGTCAACTCGCTTTAATTGAATGTATCCCATTAAAAAAGATCACATGTGACCGGGCCTGTTACAGACGCTGTCAAAGTAGGGGGTGGGTGGAGCCGTACTTACTTTGGGAGATGGCGGCATCCCCGCCGCGGAGGAACACTGGGGGACGGCGCAGCCTGCAACAGGAGGAAGTCGCTGGAGCAACAGAGCAGCAAGGGAAGCCAAGGATGCGACCACACCGGATAGCAGCGGCCGGGACAACACCGGCTGCCGTAGGGGGAAAGGAGCCTATGCCACCAGGAAAATCTCCCCTGCACCAGCAAGGATTCCTCATAGGAATCGGGGAATACACTAGGCCACCAGGGAGTGGTTCAATAGAGAAAAAACACCGGTGGACCTTTCCAATACCACTAAACCACCAGGGAAACCTTTAGTGGGTAGCTGCCTCCAGGGAGGCCTGGAGGGATACATTCCAGGCTCTGGGTAAAAAATGCAGCAAGAAGGGGGTGGGGCTTACTGGCCACTATGAAGCCTCCTGAAACCCCTCCCCGTCACACCCCCCACCTCAAGGAAGGTAAGCTATTGGATAAGGCAAGTGTCCAATCCTGGGAGGGGTGGGTATATAAGTGAGTGAGTGTGTGTGTGTGAGTGGTCTAGGGTGGGTCAGTTGGGTGAGGACAGGAGTTGGTGGAGGAAGTCTGAGAGACCAGGGGAGGAGAGAGCGACCAGAGTGCAGATGCTATTGGAGTGTCTGTAGAGAATTGGTGTGAGTGGAGAGTGTGAGGAGTAGAGGTAGAGTAGGAGTAGTAGTGCCGTATTGATAGCAGGGGTCGTAGTAGTTGTGGCAGTGGTAGAGTGGTAAGAGAAGTAGGAGCTGTTAGTTGGTAGTAGTGGACGGTAGTGAGTCTTAGTGAGTGGTGAGATAGTAGTGATAGCGGAGAGGCAGAAGTAGCAACAGGGAGTAAGAGAACAGGATTAGTGGTAGGAGTAGAGGTAAGAAAGGAGAGGCAGAGTATTAGCAGAGGTATAGTAGGAGCGGGGACGTTTCCCAGGAGGGAGGAAAGTATACTAGCAGAGGTAGCAGCAGAGTGGTAGTTGGGGTCAGATTGATATTAAGAGCAAGAGTAAGAAGAGAGGTAAGAAGAAAGGGTGGAGGTGGAAAGGCAGGTTGAGAGATCGAAGGGACAGCAGTACGGCGGGAGGAGAACATCTGTCAGACCAGTGTAGTGAAGGGCCAAGAAAGAACGTGTGTGAGAGACGAGGTGTTGTGTGAGAGACGAGAGAGTGACACCGGGCGAAAGAAGGCACCATCCCTAATCCCTAACGTGTGTGAGAGACGAGAGAGTGACACCTGGTGAAGGAAGGCACCATCCCTAACCCCTAATGTGTGTGAGAGACGAGAGAGTGACACCGGGTGAAGGAAGGCACCATCCCTAACTGCTAACGTGTGTGAGAGACGAGAGAGTGACACAGAGGGAAAGAAGGCACCATCCCTAACATGTGTGAGAGACGAGAGAGTGGCACCGGGAGAAGGAAGGCACCATCCATAACCCCTAACGTGTGTGAAAAGGAGAGAGTGACACCGGGTGAAGGAAGGCACCATCCCTAACCCCTAACGTGTGTGAGAGACGAGAGAGTGACACCGGGTGAAGGAAGGCACCATCCCTAACCCCTAACGTGTGTGAGAGATGAGAGAGTGACACCGGGTGAAGGAAGGCACCATCCCTAACCCCTAATATGTGTGAGAGACGAGAGAGTGACACCGGGGAAGGAAGGCACCATCCCTAACTGCTAACGTGTGTGAGAGACGAGAGAGTGACACAGAGGGAAAGAAGGCACCATCCCTAACATGTGTGAGAGACGAGAGAGTGACACCGGGTGAAGGAAGGCACCATCCCTAACCCCTAACGTGTGTGAAAAGGAGAGAGTGACACCGGGTGAAGGAAGGCACCATCCCTAACCCCTAACGTGTGTCAGAGACGAGAGAGTGACACCGGGTGAAGGAAGGCACCATCCCTAACCCCTAACGTGTGTGAGAGATGAGAGTGTGACACCGGGTGAAGGAAGGCACCATCCCTAACCCCCAACGTGTGTGAGAGACGAGAGAGTGACACCGGGTGAAGGAAGGCACCATCCCTAACCCCCAACGTGTGTGAGAGATGAGAGAGTAACACCGGGTGAAGGAAGGCAGCATCCCTAACCCCTAACGTGTGTGAGAGACGAGAGAGTGACACCGGGTGAAGGAAGGCACCATCCCTAACAAATAACGTGTGTGAGAGACGAGAGAGTGACACTGGGTGGGTGAAGGAAGGCACCATCCCTAACCCCCAACGTGTGTGAGAGATGAGAGAGTGACACCAGGTAAAGGAAGGCACCATCCCTAACCAATAACGTGTGTGGGAGACGAGAGGGTGACACCGGGTGAAGGAAGGCACCATCCCTAACCCCTAACGTGTGTGAGAGACGAGAGACGGAACCCCTGGGAACACTAAGGGGGCTAGGTCAGGGAAAGCTTAGAAGGCCCCCAGGGAGTCAGCCATCGGTTTAGGGAAGCCACTAATCGAACTAGGTAGAAAATCCGGCGAATATGAACATCCTTGTAAAGATCGTATGGGCTCGGGAGGGGAAACCGGCAGGATCTAGTGAAAGAGGGACGGCTCAAGCACCAAACTTCCCTAAAAGTTCCAATAGGCCCCGAAGACCATTCTAAGACCCTCCAGCCATTCCGTCTTATAAATAAAGACCCTTGGACTTGCCGTCACCAGTCAGAGTGGTTATCTGTGGCGGCCACCCCGTCACACCCAACACCTTGATTTCCTTTACCCACTTTCCAAACACCACTGCAGGAGATTGTGCATACAAATGCCAGCTGCTACCCTGCTTGGCATGGAGTCCAAGAACATGTGGCATATAGAATTGAAGTTCTGTTATTGTGAAAGCTGGAGATTGATTCCAATCGGTGTTCTGGGCAACATCTGCTGGACAGCGAGGGATCCCCGAAGTGAAATGCACCCCTAGTTCATAGGTACCCATCTACAGCTCTGTGATGCTTCTGGCGCCACTTGCACTTTCCCCTTTGACCAGTGGCACAGACGATGAAGAGGGGTGGCTTGAGGGGACCATGCGTAAGCGATTGACAACAGTGATTGGTAAAAAATATGGGGTGTGCTTTCACCTTAACACTCCCCCTTCACAATTGAACCTGTCCCAAAAGATACCTGGCTTCCTGCTGCCCTGGATCACCTCCCTAGTATGGTCCTCCCGCAAAAAGGAAAAGGGTGCTTTCTGCCCACTTACCTCATCTTTTTTTCACTGAATGTGTTCCTCAAACAGCTGGAGCCGCGAGCCCATCACAGGCAGGCTCAGGACTCCAGTACTGCCGGAAGGCCCGGCTGAGCGGTTCTATGGCAGAGTGAGGCCAATTCATGGCTTCTGCGCTGCTCTCTCGGGCTGTTTCATTAATCGACTTCTGGCTACAGTTCGGCGAAACTGGTCCAATTCGATTTGCAGAAAAATATGCGAATTCCGGGCCAAATTCGCCTGCTTTGACAATTTTGCCCACTGAGCGCAAATGGCATTTTATCACTTTTTCGCACTAGAAATAGCCTTTTTTCCCCGAAATTCGTTTAAAAAATAAATTCGAGGGAAATAAATGAAAATTTCGGACATTTTCATGTCTGAATTTTTTTTCCGACAGTGTTTTATAAAGACCACACAACTTTTCCCGGGAAATAAAAAATACAAAAATGAACTGTTGCGAGGAAAATGCAATTTCTAAAAAAAGCCCCACGAAATTTGGCCAAAAAGTAGTGACACGGGTACAAATCCACCCTACATGCGAAATGCAATTAGAGGCGAATTTCGTCTATTTCGTTAAGCTGGGGGTAATGTCAGCCACTCCCGCCTATGACTCCTGGGAGTTAAGAGAAGAGTGCCACTCTGGACATTTGTGGAGGCCTGCTGCCCAGTAGGAGAGCACACACAGCCTTTTTTTTTAATGTATTTGTACATTTGTAAAGTGCGCTTGAACCCCCAGGCAAATGGGCCCTCATTTGCTTCCTTGCATCCTGAGGATACAAAAATAAAATGGGGTAACCAAGCTTATTTGTAAAGCCCAATCTTCACCTTGGGGTACCGTGGTGCTGATTAGACAAATAACAGAAGTGTGTATTGTTACTAATTCACTGGTACCCATTTTATGTGACATGAGCGGGGATTCGAACCTGTGACCTTCAGGTTACACACATCTCTGGAATGGATGCATTCTCCATTGAACTATGAGACAGTATTCCTCTTATCTGGAATACCCCTTAGTGGACTATGTCCTCCATATTGCATAGGGGTGACCCAATACAGCATTTAGAAAAGCTGATGTGTTACAGCTTCCTACAGCAGCCAATCACAGCACAGGAGGGCGTGGCTGTAGGCGGAGCAGTGCAAGAGGCGGTGCCTGGAGAAGGCCTCACATCACTGCTCATTTCACACTCACTTGCAATAGACATAGAAGCCTACGTGCATCCCCGTCTCTGGGATTTGCCTGCACATCTTGCAGAAGCCACACACATCCATGTTTGCATGTTGTTATTATATGCAAGGACAAGGAGGTTTCTCGTTCGCGAGTTGTTCTCAGTGTGGTGGGGTGGATTCCAGTGAAAGCCGTCGCATGAGAACCAGCAATGAAAATGTTAAGGAAGACACCTCCTGGGACTTAGAAATAGGTAAAACATATAATTAGAGCTTCCCAGAAACCCCGACAGGCTCAGCTGTGAGCCCATTGCCCGACTAAGACTCTCGCTGACTAATGAGCATTGCTCAGCGCCTAGGGGCGCACTCTCTTGAGCTTCATGGCTGCTCCTTAAGGCCAGTATCAAATACCCTTCATTCATAACAACCTCCCTGCCTGAGACTCCTGCCTGGAAGGGAACCAAAGCTGCTGTCCTCATGTTTCATGCACCGAATTGAAACATCCAGGGTCGGACTGGGGACTGGGGACTGGGGGGGGCACACAAGTGTCTCGTGCCCCAATGAAAAAGTGGCCACAGTTGCAAATGGTAAATTCATTCCTTTTGTGACATACTGTTTGAATTGTACCTAAGAGGGAGTTTTTTGATATAATGTGATGCCATTTGTGCATTTTAAATAATATTTATTCAGCAACATTTGTGAAAACGACTAGCCACATAGTGAAGTAACTCATTGAACGTGCCCACATTGGCCAAAAATGTGTCCCACTTTGACCCAAAAAACGGGCCCACAATAGCATTTTGTGTTTTTGGTTCGGGCATTTCCCTATAAGCCAGTGCGAGGCTGGGAACATCTGTGGGGAGTGTACCCCCCTGTTGATCACGCTAGGGCGTTGCTTGGACCTTGGGGAAGAGTTACTCTGGGTTGGAAAATCTCCATTAACAGAGCCATTCCTTTGCCTTCCAGGAGCATCCTGAAAGAGACTCTGCATTCAAGCCAGGACCTGACTGCAGGCCTCAGAAAGCCCACCCTTACATTAGTACTCCTGGTGGTGCATGCTACTAGCCACCCATGTTGTGCCCTGTTTGACAGGTGCAGCTTCTCTTGGTGTTTCTGCTCAGAATCTTCATACAGGAGGCCCTTGCTTCAGGAAAACGGTGGCGTGTGTCTGCAGTCACAGAAGACCATAGAGCATGCTATGTTAATATGATTTTATACTGTACCAAATCACCACTGTAGTAGTATCAGATTGTCTAGGCTTATCCATGCATTGGCGTACTGTGCCTTCACCAGTTGTATAAGGGCTTAGTCTGCTGGATGCCTTCGTTCCCATCCTCAGATGAGGATGGGAAAGTGGGCAACAGATGCTATGAACTCTAGGGGGATGCATCGGGGGAATAATATTTTGTGATAGTCTGAGCGCTTGTCAGTCCTGTTGGACGGACCATGGTTGTTCTCTCCTCCACTCCAACTTCACCTGTTTTTTCACTTTGTCTCTTTCCTTTACTTCCACCTCTTCCTTCTGATGTACTTTTTTCCTCCTTTACCTGGTCTTTCACTGCCTCTCCTCCTTTTACTTCGAACTCTTCATCCTCCTGGCGCACTTCTCTCCTCCACTCCACCTTCGCCTGGTATTTCACCGTCCCTCCTCCTTTTACATCCACCTCTTCCTTCTGATGCACTTCTCTCCTCCACTCCACCTTCACCCGGTCTTTCCCGTCCCTCCTCCTTTTACATCCACCTCTTCCTTCTGATGCACTTCTCTACTCCACTCCACCTTCACCCGGTCTTTCACCGTCCCTCCTCCTTTTACATCCACCTCTTCCTTCTGATGCACTTCTCTCCTCCACTCCACCTTCACCCGGTCTTTCATCGTCCCTCCTCCTTTTACATCCACCTCTTCCTTCTGATGCACTTCTCTCCTCCACTTCACCTTCACCAGTGTTTTCACTGCCTCTCTTCCCTCTTCTTTTTCATGATGCACTACTGAAGAGGGATGGGGACATTTACCCCCTCACCCCTCCTATAAGATACATGACACGGAAAGAAGGCCAGGAGACACCGCGATCGCCCATCCTATTTCGGACCAATTCCCAGTGCTCCAATGGTTGATATGTATGTTTAGAGGTCACCCCTCAGCCAGCCTTACAGGCAGGTGTGGTACAAATCTACCCAAGTGTGGACGAAGAGCCTCAGGCTGCAACCAAAGACACTTCAATTGTCAGTATTGATTAAAGCGCCAGAAACCATGCTGCTGACGTCGATAGAGACACCATGACTTAGCAGCGTTAGACATGAAGCACACATGCCATCCGCACTTCGGGACATAAACAGCCCTTGAATACACGAAAACACAAACTTACAGTTCTATAGATAGAGGACAGATACATATGCATACTGTCATTGCTTTATTATTTTTCCATTAGCTAAACGCAGCAATGCAGAATCCACAAGAAAAAAGTGATCCTGAGCAAAGCTTGCAGATGCTTACATGCAAATAACCTTATGGAACTGCAGCAGCGCCTACGGGACCTGACAGAACCAAGTATGATTAACCTATGGAGAATATAGAATAGCACAGAACAATGTAGAAACCACATAATGGTTTAGGAAAATTACAGCAGGCCACAGGCCTCTCAGCAAGAGCTGAGTTGAGCTGAATTCAGGCTGAACGGAGAACAGAATGTGTGAGACAGGACCACTGCCAAGGCCACAAGATATGGATGACATTCCACTCCATGAATGAAAGGAACACCAGCTGCAATGAGTGCAAATACTTCTTCATAATTCAGAGCTGCACAGCTCCATATCATGGTCTCCAAACACGTGGCCAACACAGAAAATGGACAGCGACCAGCGCTGGGAAAGGGAGACGATCTCACGCCGCCAGACAGTAGACCGCAACAAAGATGCTACAGTGTGAGACAAGTGTTGCACTGTGCAAAAGAGCACTCTCACAGACTAAGGTGGTACACACAAGTTACAATGCAGACACATAGTCATTCTTGTTACCTTGAGAAGGTACACCAAGAGCTGAGAACCTTTGCGGATCACAGGCCTGAGGACGTTTGCTCTAGCCAGTCACATTTTAGTATCCTAGGGGTGAGTAGCAACGGGCAAGAACCAATGGTCAAGACCCTCCCACAACAACATAGTTGTAGAGTGATTTGGGGATGGACCAGGTCAGCCACCTGACATGCGAGGGCCAGTTGACTAACATGTATAATATCCACTATAGGTGGACTATTGCTCCGTACCCAATTCAGTGGTCCGATAGGTTTTCTGGAGAAGGGCCCAGGTTGTAGCGTCACTCTGACATCATTCAGGTATTCAAACCTGAGAGGCTGCGGGACCCTTGCATATTTCGAGAAGATGGGAAAACACGTGCCCGTTTACAGGTCATCAGGAGCCCTTTGTGAATTATCATGCCCAAAGTCAGCGAGTTGTCCAGGCAGACCAAGACAGGGAGGCGAGCGCCTTGATGGGGAGACAGCAGCAGAGCAGCGCTAGCACACCACAGAACATAAGTATTCATCCAGTCTAATGACAACTGTGGGTGTGAGGAAGGGTACTGAGTATTGTGGAGTATTGTTTAGTATTGTTATAGTGAGTAGAAACAGGAGCAGAGGTGGAAGTCCTTTTTCTGTGTTTAGGGCACACTCGGTCTTGGAGGAAAAAAGGTTCTGGTGAATAACCAAGACTATTGACTTGAGGGCTTGGATGACAAAAGTTATGTAAATAAGGCATTCCTGTGGGTTGTGCGTTTTAGCTCGGGTCATAGATGATGGTATCCCTGTCAAGGTTAGCAAAGGAGCTGGCCTAGATTGCGGAAGGTTAGTCGACTCGTTAAGTCTCCTGGAGTAGGTGTTTCACACATTAGGTGACACAGCGGGTGCAGTTCGATCACAAGAGAATATTGGTATACTCTGCCTGGAGTGCAGGAAGACAGCTGCAGGGTTGTGTGGGTTTGGGAGTAATGGGTAATGGGCTATTACAGTGTGTGCATGATATTTGATTTACCTATGGTGTTCTGGTAACTTGGTGATGTCACCCTTAGGTTTGCACATAGGACACAGAGAGTTTGAGACGGTGAGGAGCTAGTATTGAGAACTCGGGATTGGCAGACAAGGTGAACCAGTGGCGGAGCGCGGAAGGCACATGCGCAAGATTGTGGGAACCAGTGGCGGTGCGCGGAAGGCACATGCGCAAGATTGTGGATGTGCCAGAGGAGGCAGCAATTGTGAAGGAGGGGCCGTGCACGGAGCACGCCTGAGAAGTTGTAGAGCCAGAGAGGCTCATAGAAACTGGAAAGTATTATCGTTATATTGTGCTTTTCTCCCTAAACAGCAGACTGTCTAAACCCCTGACTTGAGGTCAGTTAATAGGTGTTGATATGTATCTAGGTAAATGTGGGGGGATACACCCCTTCAGCATCTGTGTAAGACACTTCCACCTTATAAAGAAAAGATATGCAAATATGGTCCAAAAGTACAGAGGGTAAATTAACCAAACCATGGTCACCTTGTGGAAGTTTCTCCAAGGATGTACATTAATCACTATTGACACACATATAGGCTAGCTAAAAGGGGAAGACGTTTAACAAATGCATGGCCATATTTGAGTTGTGGCACATGTTTCAGGAGGGAGAGGGGGATGCCGCGGGGCGTCAGTGGTTGCTAAATCAGCATGAGGGAAAGGACCGATGGACCCATCCGTTCGACCTCCCCATGTCCCTGAAAGTGTAACATCCGATGATACAGACGATGAACAAGGGATGCATCTGATGAGGGAACTAAGGGTAGCATAGGGGTATTCAAATCCGACATATAAGCCACCACCATTCACTAAGGAGGAGAAGCCAAAAGGTGCAGGGCAGCCAGCTAGTGATTTTGGGATGAGCAGTGAGGCGCAGCAACGCGTGAATGAGGAACTCGAGGGCATAAGCACGAATGAATGGATAGCAGTGCAGGTACTCCTAAAGCTTCAAGGGAAGACAAATGGAGAGGCAGAAAGGGGCGACCGGGGTGATAGAAAGCCTGAAAAGGGACAGTGACATGACAGACTGGGCAGAACTATGGATGAGGAGGATGGTAGGGAGGTCAGATTACAGCGCAAGGACAGAGAGAGAAGGAGAGAGGGGAAACTGGAGCGGGAAGACAGGGAACGAAGAAGGGAAGAAGAGAAGGAACACTGGGAAACGAAGCAGGAAGAAAGAATAGAGAGAGATCTCAAGGAAAGGAAGAGAGTGGAAAGGGAGTGATGAGGGATAAAAGGGAGAAGGGACTGGAGAAGGCAGAGAGATGGGGAGAGATTGCAGAGCAAGAAAAATGCAAGTTAGCTGAGCGGGAACAGAGAAAGTTGAAGTTGGACAGACTGGAAAGGGAACAAGCATGCAGGGAGGAGGATGAGCGAGCTATAAGGGCAGTGAGGACACAGGCAGCACTGGATAGGGAAAGGAATACATTTGAGGACAGATGGACAGAACCAGACAGCACAAACTCTCGGGGCAGGAGCGCAAATGAAGGAAGTGGAGCAGGCCTAGGGGCCTGGGCAGGAGGAAGTAGGGGTCTGGGCAGGAGGAAGTAGGGGTGACTTGAGAGACATTGATCTCAGCATTAAACCCAACACAAACTTGACATCAAGGAGACTGGGTTTCGCAGATGACTTTTGTAGCAACATGGACACGGGGTCTGAAAATGAGGACAAATACAGTGGGGACGAGAGGGGTGAGCAATGCCAATCACAGTCCACGCGTTCGGGGACAAACGGGTGTCATGGAAGTTCAGGACACATACACAGGGAGAAGAGGGAGGTGGCTCAGACGAGCAGATAAAACAAACGGATGACTTGTGCACCTCACACAGCACATATGTTAACATACTAAGGTATCTCCAAGGACGTAGGAGGGGGGGGGAAGACGGCCATAGCTTGTTCGAGAGGACGATTGACTAGAGCCTATGACAACAGGAGAGTACCTACACTGGAACCAGTAGATATATGCACTGACATTGAGGTTGAGAGAGGGCCTCAACAAATTATACTGACTAGGTGGTCACTTGAGAAGACAGCATACACAGAGATACCTTTATTGGAGAGAGGAGGGTTGAGACCTCAGTATGTGCCATGGAAGCACACAGACCATGAGAATGTGAAGTGTAGGTTACCATCATTGAGCGTGGGTGCAGGGAAATGGATTTATGAGATGGAGAAGATGACGCTGGCCATAGATTAGCAGTGGGTGACGTAAAGGGACTGTTAGTGTCGATAATAGGAGACACAACTGATGATGTATGGAAGAGGGCGGGGTCCCCAGGGGTGACAACACAGAACACAGCGCAGGATGGGGCACCATCTGCGAACTGCAGGGCAACAGTATGGCAAGCATTAAGCACACAATACCCAGACACGTCAGACATCGGACGATTACGTCACATAAGAGGGAAGATGGAGATCCTGTGCAGTACATTCAGGAGATTCAAGAGCTTTGGCACCTCGAAACTCAAGAGTCTTGGGACAAAACAGTAGCGATATTTTACCATATATTAGTACAGGGACTACTACCAGAGGCAGTTCAGAAGAGTTTGAAGAAACTTTTAGGGATGGAAGCGAAAGGATGGTCAGAGATACAGCTCATGATAGTGCATGATTGTAGACTATGACCTCCAGGCACCGCCAAAATAATCTTCTCGCCTCCATCACTGTCCTTCTCACTTCCTCTCTTTACAAACTCTCACACCATCCCTCAAAGGCCCTTCCTTTTGCAGTACATTAACCCCACTTTCCACCCTCTCTGGCTTTATGGAACCCAGACGTGTCTCCCTATTATATTGGCACAGAGACTGGTTGACCTGCCTGCCCCCATGCGGATGGCTTGCAGCCAGTAGCGGAGGCAGCTAGGGGTACCAGCGGGGGTGGGTAATGGGGCACCAGCGGGAGGCTGGGGGAGTACACTGGGCACCAGTGGGAATTCAGGGGGCAGCCGGCTTCCTGACTCCGCCACTGCATGCAGCTTTGATGTGCGACTTGGTGTTGGTTAATCGCTCAGGGGCGATGCTCCATCTGCTTGCTGCATCCTGGCTCCGCCCTGTGGGAGGATTCCTTCAGCCTAACAGGCATTGGTGTATGTGTTTGGGGAACTTGTGATGTGACTGGATAATTCATTGAGTTGCCCGTCTTAGTTCCATTCTTGCTCCTTCCCCCGGTGGTTTACCCGGTGAGCGGGGCGGCGTTTGCAGGTACTGCCCCTTATAACTGTTTTCCTTAAAAGCCAATGCTGACTGACAGATGTGTAGAGGTCAGGGAGTGGTCCTCGGGGGACACTGACGGGTTTGCAAGTTCCAGGCTATACGTTTCCTTGGCTTGGTAAAGTGTGCGTCCTCTTGTGTGGTGCAGAAGCTGATGGCCAATTTATCGTGCGTCTGTTTTTGTGTGTGCTTGTGTGAAAGGAGCTAGAGGAAGGAAGAAACTGTCGTCCAATGTATGGAAGGAAAGTTGGTTTGAAACGAGTTGCATCTACTGTAGGATGACCAGACGTCCCGGTTTTCCTGGGACAGTCCGGGGAAATCACCCTCCGTCCCAGGATCCCGGGAGAGGTTTGCATGGTTGAATGGCTACAGTAATTAAAATCGTAATTATTTGTCATAACACTTTCAGAATTTTGAAGTTGGAGGTTTGGTTCCAACCCCCAACCTTTCAGGCACAAGTCACAACACTTACTGACTGTGCCACAGAGACTGGCTTGCAAATTGTTGTACAGCAAGCCATGTAATATCAATTAGAGCGAACGCTTATTTTGAATTAACATGCCAACATTCACAGACAAAACTGCACAAATGAGATCATTTACAGTTTATACAAAGGAGAAGTGCTGGAAATATGGTTGGGGGTGGTTTTCGGGGCGTGTTGGGGGAGGGTGGTAATTGGTGGGCTGGGATGGGGTAGTCCCTCTTTTATGTTGTTGGTCGTCCCGGTTTTTCATTTTGGAAATCTGGTCACCCTAATCTCCTGCAGTTGGTGACATTGTAGAGAAGGGCAGTATTGCTCTGGGCTTGACACCACATCTTGGAGGCCAGGCCACCAGTGGTCAAATATATGCGAGGGGGTGCTTCCCCCCGCTTCTCTTTTGCTAAATGGAGGGCAATGAACCCCCACCAACACCCCCCCCCCCCCATTGCGGGCTGGCAGCTGCCCCGGGTGAGCTACCGGTATGAAGGTTGTGCTTGGTTGGCGCCGAGCATAGTCCAACCAGCGGCGTTTGTTTGAGAGCAGCAGGGCGGTCGTTCCGTCTGATGTCACGTGGCAGCTGTACGGCGCACAGCACGAGCCTGGCCCCGCGGCTTTCCACTTGCCTTCCGTGGCACGTGCAGTTCATGGACGGGACCCCACCTCTTTGCAAAAAAAGAAATTGGTCAGCGCGCGTGGCCCGTCTTGTCTGGAACCCATCACAAAAGTAGTAAAATAATAATTACTGATGTTTTTTCTCACGTGCTGAGATATTAAATCGTCAGCACCAGCTGCGGCCCGGCACGAATCAAAACGCGAACGTTCTCATTTTAGCGAGGAAAGGCTGAAGCAGCCCCTGTTGCTATTTAAACTTGCGGCCTTGGCTTTGCAGTGCCTGCGCTCGCTGCATTAACCGGCTGAGTTATTTTTGTTTCTAAAATACATTCGGGGTGGTGGAGTGGGATGTGGGGGCTGTTTGCGTTTTGTTTCTTAATGCCCCTCTTGAATAATGGGTGCATGTTATACGCATGAAACATGTGAGAAATAGTACCCGGCTATGTATCCAGAAATGGTATACCCAGTCCTCCGATCATCACGGCCATTATATAGGTGTCTAGGACATCACAGCCATTATATAGGTGCCTATCCAGAAATGGTATACCCAGTCCTCCGAACATCACAGCCATTATATAGGTGCCTATCCAGAAATGGTATACCCAGCCCTCCGAACATCACAGCCATAGTATAGGTGCCTATCCAGAAATGGTATACCCAGTCCTCAGAACATCACAGCTATTGTATAGGTGCCTATCCAGAAATGGTATACCCAGTCCTCCGAACATCACAGCCATTATATAGGTGCCTATCCAGAAATGGTATACCCAGTCCTCCGATCATCACAGCCATTATATAGGTATCTAGGACATCATAGCCATTATATAGGTGCCTATCCAGAAATGGTATACCCAGTCCTCCGAACATCACAGCCATTATATAGGTGCCTATCCAGAAATGGTATACCCAGCCCTCCGAACATCACAGCCATAGTATAGGTGCCTATCCAGAAATGGTATACCCAGTCCTCAGAACATCACAGCCATTGTATAGGTGCCTATCCAGAAATGGTATACCCAGTCCTCTGAACATCACAGCCATTATATAGGTGCCTATCCAGAAATGGTATACCCAGTCCTCCGATCATCACAGCCATTATATAGGTATCTAGGACATCATAGCCATTATATAGGTGCCTATCCAGAAATGGTATACCCAGTCCTCTGAACATCACAGCCATTATATAGGTGCCTATCCAGAAATGGTATACCCAGTCCTCCGAACATCACAGCCATTATATAGGTGCCTATCCAGAAATGGTATACCCAGTCCTCCGAACATCACAGCCATAGTATAGGTGCCTATCCAGAAATGGTATACCCAGTCCTCCGAACATCACAGCCATAGTATAGGTGCCTATCCAGAAATGGTATACCCAGTCCTCCGAACATCACAGCCATTATATAGGTGCCTTGCAGCTTGAATATTGCATGTTGTAGACATTTAGTATAATTGTATTACTAAGAGAAAAACACAAGCGATGTTCCCACCAGGATAAAAGATCTCAAATTATTATATATGAGAAATTCTAGGAATAAAATCGAATTTTACTTTTCAGGTATATTCGACACACGCATTATTTGAGCACAATCTTAACACTTGGATTTAATCAAACACGTTTTTTAATTCAACATATTTTCGGATTTAAATATTTAGAAAAGAAGTACATAGTTACATCATTATTTACACTAACAAACCAACACATGGGGTGCGCATTAAGGGGCATGACATGTGCAGAGACACAAGACAAGGTGACAAACACATGAGAAATGATGACACAGAATGAGCTAACTGCAATGCGTCTTAAAAAGCAACACAGTTTAGTTGCGAAGTAGTCGACGCAGAGACTCCACGTTGCGTTTCGGCTGGGGTAGAAACCCCGCCTTCTTCAGGACAGGGAACCCTGGTAGAGATAAGCAGGGTGAGAAGAGAGAAAGTGCCTTATGCTACAGGCTGTGACCTGCAGTAATAGGCGCTGGATGTCTCACCAGTACTTCCAAGGTCCCAAAGCGACCCAGTGACAAGTGGCGGGTCCTGTATTGTGTGGAACTAGGTGGTCTCCTAGGGCAAGCGATCGCTAGATATCAGGGGCCCCCTCCCTCCTGTGAGATTTATTACTAAGGGCATGAGTTGATTTTAAAAGCATGTGTAGGAATAGAACAATGTTGACCCATTTATTTTGGCTCGAGGGGGGGGAGCGCTAGGCAATCAAATGAGGCAAAAAACCTTTCGGAAAAGAAAATAAACGTGGGATTTTCTTTCTTTCGCCCCCCCTACCCCCAATCCATATATGTCAGCAGCATGAACAGTGGCACATTCGCTGTTTTGTCTAAATTCCTAGCACATTACAGTGATGTTAAAGAGGCACTTCTGCCTCCAAAAACAGCTGCCTGGAGGATAACGGTGGGCCACACGAGGGAGGCGATGTTTGTTCCTCACGGTATAAGAAAATCCTATAGTATATGCAGTGTGATGCTAAACGGTGCTCGATTTCAAATAAATAAGTCCTAGATCTAGATCAGTGGGTTTTGTGCATCCCGCTGACATCTGTGAGGCACCCGCCGTAACGGGTTGCAATCTTGCTAGGACAAAATCAGCAATTCAGGTAAAAACATTCAGTACTATTTAATTATTAGGTAAAAGTATCATTTGTAATTGTAGTGCTTTGAAGAAGGATCGGTTAGGATGAGGAGCAATACAGAATGGGAGATCTCATTATTGATTTATAAGGAACGATAACAAGTAGAGCAACACTTCTGCAAGCAGGATTTCGTTTCTGTAATGTTTTTAGTTATTAAGTTTGCTCTTCCGTTCCACACACTGCAGACAGCACTTGTGGAGCTTCGTGCAGGTAAGGGGAGGGGGGTGGAATAAGTTTGATGAAGGTCTACTGCTGCTTTGCTTCTGTAGCTCTGCTATTGGCGTTTCCTTGTCATAGCTGCGGCCATTTTCAAGGTCTTTTGGCACTTTAGTTGTCCTGCTTGGGTGGAAAAGACCTTGGGGCCTCTCATGGTGGTTGCGGCCCGGTCTAATGCGTGCATTTGCCTTGCGTCACTGCTTGAAATGACATACAAATATGAAGTAAGTAGATTGAAATTGTTTATTTCTTTAATAGTTCATTGGTAGTGAGGGCCAAGCCACACAACAGTGGACCGCTGTGCAAAATTTTACGTGTCCAAAACCACCAAAATAGCATTGTTTCAGTGATTGTTTAACATCCACAATAATTAAAAAAGAACACACATTTAGATAATCAAACAGAAAGGAAACGAGCATTGTCCAAGCTAGCCGGTTTGCCTTTTGCCTGTTTTGTCATGCGCCTGCACTTGGAAAACGCTCTACCACCATGTAGCAATGATGTCAGCATAGGAAGATGAATAGTGATGAGTGTGGGGAATATTTATTCATTGACTGTACGCACTCCGCTCGCTCAGCATCAGGGATACAGCATTGGTGTGGGTGTCCTCCTTCCTCAATGGCCAATCACAGGCTACCCATGTGTCCACTTTCTCCTCAGCCCCACGCCCTATCTCCGGTGCGCCTCTCTATGCCCCCTGCTCTTTGGCCTCCACCTGGGCCCCTTCCCTGCTTTTGTGCAGTCACATGGCCTGTCCTGCTGCAGCTTCGCAGATGATGGCCAGATCGTCTTGGAGATCCCGAAGACCTCAGGGCGGAGGTCATGGTCTGCCGGGGGACTGCCTTCTTCCCCCACCCACCCCGTGGCCGTCCTCTCGGGGCCCTCCTCCGGCTACATCCAATTTGGGTGCAGATCTGACAATTTCACACCACATCATCTCTGTGTCTAAATCGTACTGTGTGCACCTTCGCATTCTCTGATGCATCTTCCCCTGCTTCTCCTACCCTTGCAGAGTCGCAGTAGTTACGGTTGTCACCCTTTCTCGCCTACACTACACTGACTCTCTGTGCCTGGGTGCTCCTGCCTCTGAGCTCGGGAGGGTCTAGGGGGTCTGGAGCACCGTTGCAGGGCTCCTCCTGATGCTTGGCCCCAGAGGGCACATCGCACCCACCCTTCGTGTCCTCCTCTGGTTCCCTTTTGGGCAGCGGTGCACTTTCGAGGCTGTAATCATCGTCCACTGTGCTCTGCACGGGGCGGGCCCAGAGTGCCTGCAGTGAGGGTTCGCCCTGGCAGGGACATGGGATCGGGCGACGCACTCCTCATCAACCATCCCATCAAGTCAACCAGAGTAGAGGGTTTTCCTTTTTTTGTCTTTGCGCCCACAGTATCGAACGTGATTCCCCTCAACATCCGCTGCTTAGGGGATTGCCTTGCTTGTTTGTTTGTTTATTTTATTTATAATGCGCACCAGACCCAGGGGCATCAGGGCGCAGGACATAAGGATACGTTCAGCTTGGTTACATAGGTACAAGAAATACGAAGACATAGACCTCCCCTCCCACTTCCTGGTCCTCCTCTCCCTCCCGCCTCCCTGCCCGCCCACCCCCCCCTCTGATTGGCTGTCTGGCTGCCTCCCTTCTGGGCTACTCGACGCCCACTCCCCCTGCTCGCTTCTTTGTTGAGCTGAGCGTGGGAGAGCGGTCGCCGGTAGCCAAGAGGGAACTGCAGGCCAGGAAGCCCTGCCTGGCCCTAGCGGGCCTCTGAGAGTGATTTCTGTGTTATTTAAAAAGAATTTTGCATTTGCGCTCCGAGCGCGTTGTTGTGCCTGCTCTCCCCTCCCCTCCCACTTCCTGGTCCTCCTGTTTAAAAAGGACATCCTGGTCTCCAACCCAGGCCTCCCTATCGCTGACACCTACACTAGTGCCTGCTCTAAGGAAACTCACTGACATCCGCTTTTTCGTGCCTTCACCTGACCTATGGACCCTTCATATGGTCTCTGTGCTCTCTCCTTTTTCCTCTTCTCCCATTAATGGTGGCACCCGTTGGGATGTCCTCTTGGATCCCTTCCGCTCCTCTAAGGCCATCATTAATGTCTACGCTAATGGGACCGTCTTGGTTCAAGGTCCTCAGGCCAACCTTCACCTCTTTGATAGACGCTTCCCTCGCCTCATCAACTTCCTTTCCTCCCCTGCTGTCCCCCCCCTGTCTTCGGCTACCTTGCCTCTACCCTCCCTCCCTGCCCCCTCTCGCACTCCCTCTTCACCTCCTTCTTCTACACCTCCGCAGGGCGTACCTCTGATCTGTACCCCTCCCCGGAAGTCCTTCAAGGATGGCAACCCTCTCCACTTTGCCACTCTTAACTCTCGCTCTGCCATCAAGCATTCCTCCGATATCTGTCGCCTTCTTGAGGAACTGGACCTTGACGTCCTTGGTCTCACTGAGACATGGTTCACAGCCAGCTCTGTCACGAGCTTTGACACACTCCTACCTGAAGGTTACAAGATCCTCTCTGTGCCCAGGCCCAACCGTGCAGGGGGGGGTGTTGCCCTTATCTTCCCTGAGTGGATTCCTGCCACTGTCACTCCTGCGCAGACCTACTCCTCTTTTGAATGTCTTGTCTGCCGACTCTCTCTCTCTCCTAGCCATTCCCTTACCGTGGCTACTATCTATCGGCCACCTGGTCAAATTTCCTCCTTCCTCTCTGAGTGGGCTGACCTCTCCTCCTCACTCCTGTCCTCTACCACTCAACTCCTCTTTCTTGGTGACTTCAACATCCACCTAGATGCCTCCTGTCCCCCCACTGGACTCTTTCGTGACCTCTGCGACTCTCTCTCACTCTCTATTCTCCCGTCTGGGCCTTCTCATTCTGCAGGGCACACTCTTGATGCTCTGATCTCTTCTGACCTTCCCCTCTCTGTCCCTCTCTCCAAGCCTCTCTCCTGGAGTGATCACTTTCTCCTATCCTCCCACCTCACCCTCCCTACCCCACAGGCAAAGCCACCCTCATCATTGCCACCCACCTTCTCGGTCATCCGACCCATGAAGCGCGTGTCAGTTGCGGCTTTCGCTGCCACCTTCTCGCCCCGCCCTCCCCCTTCGGCTGACTCCCACCCTGACACAGCCCTCTCCTTGCTCCACTCTGCTATATCCGATACTCTTGATATCCTTGCCCCTGTCATGAAAATCCGCCTGAAGCCCAAAGCCAAATGTAACTCCTGGTTTGATTCGGATCTCGTCACCCTAAAACGCAAGTGCAGGGTGGCAGAGAGGAAATGGCGTGCTTCATGTTCATCCTCTGACAAACTGGCCTGCCGCCTGCTCCAAAGGCAATACTGTCTCTCTGTTCTCACCAAGAAGAGAGCCCTTATTCAAGCCTGCATCTCTGCGGCATCTAACAACTCGGCTGAACTCTTTAAAATCTGCAAGGAGCTTGCCAACCCTGCTGCAGTCTCTACCTCTCCTGTCCCCTCCCAGGCCCTCTGCACTGCACTGGCCTCCCAATTCATCTCTAAAACTCAGGACATCCTGTCCTCACTCTCCTCCTATCACCTCCCCCCCTCTCTTCCCTGTTCTTCCTCTGGCCCTTCTGCAGCCACCCCTCCTCCCTCCTTCTCTGCCTTTCCCCTTTTTTCTGCTGACGAGGTTTCCAGACAAGTCCAATCTATGAAAGTCTCGTCTAAACAGATTCTCCCCTGTTCCTCCAAAACTATCAAGGACCACATCGACTCCCTGGCTCCTGCCCTGGCTGACTTTTGCAACCACTCCTTCGCCTCTGGAGTCTTCCCATCCCCCCTCAAGCACTCCCTTGTGCACCCTCTCCTTAGGAAACCCTCTGCCGACCCCTCCTGTCCGGCTACCTATCGCCCAATCTCCATCACTCCCTTCCTGGGCAAGCTCCTGGAGAAACTGGCCATCTCCCAGCTTAACCTCCATGCTGAAGCTGTTGATAGTCTCCATGACCATCAATCTGGCTTCAGAGCTGCCAGAAGCACGGAAACTGCTCTCCTGAACATCCGTGAGGACCTGCTCTTGAACCTCGACTCCAACACTCTGTGTGTTCTCATTCTGCTCGATCTCTCTTCTGCCTTTCACACTGTCAACCATGCCATCCTGCTCAACCGTCTCCGTGATAACCTGGGTATCACTGGTCAGGCGCTGGCGTGGCTGACCTCTTTCATTTCCAATCGACCCTCCCAGGTCCAACTTGGGTCCTTCCTCTCTGACATCTTTTTCTCCACCTGTGGCGTGCCCCAGGGATCTAATCTCTCTCCCTGGCTGTTCAACCAGTATCTGGCACTCCTTGCCCACCGCATCGCCGCCCTCTGCCCCAACTTTCAGTGCTATGCGGACGATACCCAGCTCATTTTCAGGCTACCCTCGGCCTCCTCCTCTCCCTCCCTCATCTCTGACTGTCTGTCTGCTATCCAGGAATGGTGTGCTGCCAATGACCTCTGCCTTAATGCTAGTAAGACTGAGATCCTACTCATCGGCACACCCACTCCCTCCTTCCCTGCAGCTCTCTGGCCGGCCTCTCTTGGCCCTCTTCCTGCTCCTACCTGCAAGGCAAAAAATCTCGTGGTCATCTTCGACTCCACACTCTCCTTCTCTCCTCATATATCTGACGTCTCTAAGAAGTCACATTACCAGCTGCATCTCCTCAGAGGTATTCTTCCCTTCCTCTCCTTCCCCCAGAAGCTCACTGTCTCCCGAGCCCTGGTTCTCTCGAAGCTGGACTACTGTAACAGCCTCTATCTTAATCTGCCTGCCTCCACTCTTCGCCCTCTGCAACTCATCCAGAACAGAACTGCGAGACTTGTCCTTGGCCTCAAGCCCAGGGACCGTATCTCTCCAGGACTGGAATCTCTACACTGGCTCCCAGTGGCTGCGAGGATTAAGTTCAAAACCCTCTGCATTGTCCACAAGGGCTTCTGGGGCCTGGGGCCTAAATACCTTCAACTCTCTCTTCCTAAATATCTTCCTTCCCGAGCCCTACGCTCATCCGTCTCCAACTCCCTCAGGGTCAGCCGCTTCTCGAAGCAACGAGCTCGGGGTAGATCTCTCTCCGCGGCAGGGGCCTCCCTCTGGAACAGCCTTCCTGCCTCCCTGAAACTTGAGGAGAACCATCTCCGGTTCCGGAAGCACCTCAAAACCTTCCTCTTCACTTCTGCTTTCTCTCTCCCTCTCCCCTGCTAAATTCTTCACCAAAACTGCACTGATTCTGCAACTGGGCCACTCTCACCGACCTCGGTCCTGGGCCCAGTCACTCTTCACTTGCACTGCCTCCCTGGCAACCCCTGCACTGCGGGACTGTCTCTGTGTCATACCGCCGAGTTCCTGGCGTCTATGGAGCCGCTGGCGACGCGGAACCTAGCTTCGTTCGCTTCGGCCACGCCCCCTATTTCCTGGTTCCCTTTTGCTGATTCCGATTGGCTAGACGCTCCGCGGCCCGGTGTTTTAACCGGCCACTTCCGGGTCACGGACGCGTTGCAACGCTTCCGGTTTCGTCCGTAGGCTGAGTTGCTTGCTACCTGTGGCTTTCGTGCTGCTCTCTCGCTTGCTGCTGGTCGGGTCCTCGTACCCTGTCTGAACCTTTCTGTTATTCTTTCCGCTGTACCTGTCTGCCTTTCCCTTTCTCTTTTGGTTCGCAGTATTCTCCCTTGCCCTCCTTCCATCTTGCTTCCCCTCCCACCTTCCCATCTTCACTTACCGCCTTTTTCCTTTTCCGGTCTGTTACTCTCTCCGCTCTTCCTTCGCCTACCTTCAGTATTGCTTCTGTGACCTCCCGTGTACCAGACTCCGGCCTGTTCCCCTGGACTACCTTTGCTTGCTGCATTAGTACTTCCTCACTTAGCCTGTGTACCAGTTCCTCGGACCTCTTAATGGACTGCCTGTGTTTCTGAGTCTTCACTCCACGTGTTGTCTCCAGCCACTGCTACCAGATCTTACCTTATAAGTACTCCTGGTTCCACGTCTACAAGACACCCAACGATACTACAGGGGTTTTTTGTGCCTAAGGCTTTTTCCCCTCTTGGTCGATCCCGGGGGTGGGCCCCCTGTTCTCCCTTCTTGGGGAGCACGGTGGCTTCCTTCCGGGGTCGTCCCTATCTTCATAAAAAAAAGGTGTCTACTCGAAGAAAAGAAAAGAAGGGTTCTTGGAAGGAAGAAGAAGGTGAGGAGTCGGGGGAGGGGGAGATTTCAGAAGCTACACTTTCGGACAAAGATATCACCGATCCCGGTGACAGTTTGCAACGCCAAAAAGAGATGGCCACCCCACAGCAGGTACAAGAACTCGTAGCCGCTGTACAAAGTCTAAGTCTAGAGATGCAGAACCTTAGGACTGCTAACGCCACCCTTCAACAGCGTATGACGGACAGAGAAAGACCTTTAGCCGATTTACCTCCACTTCCCCTAGTATCAGGGAAGTTTGATGGATCCCCAAAGAAGGTTAAAGAATTTCTGGACGCATGCAATCTTCATTTTACCTTTCGCCCTCAGACCTTCGCCTCAGATCACGCCAAGGTGGGGTTTATGATCACCCACATGATCGGAAATGCCCTGGCTTGGGCTACCCCTCTAGTAAACCAGTCAGACCCGGTTTTACAGGACTACGATGCCTTTAAGGCCCTGATTCAACAAACCTTTTTGCGAACAGAGAGTACATACTTGGCCTCGGAGGACCTCCTTGACATCCGTCAAGGGAATTCTGATTTACTGACCTACATCACCACTTTCAAACAGGTGGCTGCAGAGGCAGGTTGGCAGGAACAGGCTCAGTATGCCATATTTCGGCGAGGTTTAAGGGAGGAATTGAAGGACGAACTTGCCCGAATAGAAAGACCGGTGTCTTTCGCCGAACTTCTGACAGCTACCCTCCGAATTGACTTCAGGATGACGGAAAGACGTCAAGAAAAGAGGAAGAACAGGCTAAGCGTACCCCCTCCCATGGAGACTCCTTCACCAGCGTCTATACCCTTCCAACGGACAACTAAAGAAGAACCCATGCAGATTGGAACCACCAGAGCCCCACTGACACCGGAAGAAAGGAAACGGCGCAGGGAGGGTTCCTTGTGCATGTACTGTGGATCTTCATTACATTTATTAAGAGATTGTCCGGAAGTACCACCCAGAAGATCGGGAAACGCTCGCCCTCGGTAAGCATTGGGACGCATTACCGAGGGGCTGCTTTTAGTCCCTACGCACCACTTTCTGTATCCTCTACAGAAACATCTGAGGACTCCCGGTTGATGGTGCTCACAGTTTCTCTCAGAGTAGGCCCCAAAGAAGTAACCGCTTTAGCACTACTCGACTGTGGAGCAGCAGGAAACTTCATGGATACCCATTGGGCAGAACGACATGGAGTCAAGAGGATAGCCAAAAACGAAGATCAAAAGGTGGAAGGAGTTGATGGCGAACCTTTGAGCTCGGGTTTGATCACTCATACCACTAAAGCCCTTACTTTATCCATCCAACAACACACCGAAAGTATCACATTCGATATTATCAGAGCTGCTCACTTCCCTCTTATCCTGGGTATCTGTTGGTTACGCAGACACAACCCCTGTATAGACTGGTCTAGAAACCTACTTAGCTTTCAGTCCTCACTATGCAAATCGGAATGTTTGCCAGAACCAAGATTCGAGACCGTCAAGACCACTAATAGCTGCGAAGTCAAAACGGTGCACTGTCTTCCCCACTATCTGAAGGAGTTCAATGAAGTGGCAACTGAAAAGATACCCGTAGAGCTCCCTCCTCACCGGCCTGAAGACTGTTGCATCGATCTCACCCCAGGTGCATTGGTACCCTTCGGTAGGATGTTTCCACTATCATTAGAAGAAAAACAATACCTCCGAAAGTACCTGGACAGCAACATGGAGAACGGGCTAATTAGGCCTTCCAAGTCCCCTGCAGGGGCATCACTGTTCTTCATCTCAAAAAAAGATTCTAAGGAGTTGAGGCCGTGTATAGACTATCGCGGCCTAAACAAGGTTACCATAAAGGACCGGTATCCTATGCCATTGATAACCGATATCCTACAAGCTGTACAGGGTGCTACCATCTTTACCAAACTCGACCTGAGGAATGCGTATCACTTACTCCGGGTGCAGAAAGGAGATGAATGGAAGACAGCATTCCGGACTCCTTTCGGACTTTTTGAATACCAGGTAATGCCGTTCGGATTGGTAAATGCCCCGTCGGTATTCCAACGATTTATGGACAGACTATTCTCAGATCTCCTGTGCCAAACCACATTGGTTTATTTAGATGACATATTGATATACTCTCGTACACCTGAAGACCATGTGGAACATGTTAGGGAAGTATTCAGAAGACTACAGAGAAACCAGTTGTCGGTTAAACTCACCAAATGTGTGTTTTCAGCCTCCTCCATTCCTTATTTAGGATACATTCTGTCAGACCACGGAATCTCCATGGATCCAAATAAGGTGTCTTCCATCCTTGAATGGCCCTCACCCACCTCAGTCAAAGAGATACAAAAATTCCTGGGGTTAGCAAACTTCTACCGGAGATTCATCCCAAATTTCTCTCAAAAGATATTACCCATCACCTCGCTCTTAAAGAAATCTGCAACTCCATTTAAATGGACAACGGAGGCAGAAGACAGCTTTGGTACTCTTAAAGAAGCCTTCTGTTCAGCACCCATTTTACAACAACCAAACCAACATCTACCCTTCATTCTAGAGACGGACGCTTCTTCAGCCGCAATAGGGGCTGTGCTGCTTCAAGAAATCCAGGGTACAGAACATCCGGTGGCTTATTTCTCGAAGACCCTAAACTCCAGCCAAAGGAACTACTCGGTTATTGAGCGAGAACTTCTAGCCATGAAAGCGGCCTGTGTAGAATGGCGTCATCTACTTCAAGGAGGAAGGTTCCCGTTCACCATAAGGACTGATCATAAGAACTTACAGGTTCTCAAACAGTTCGAGTGTTACAATACTCGACAGGCCCGATGGGCTCACTTCTTCGCCCAATTCGAATTCAGCATAACTTACATCCCGGGAAAGAATAATGTTATAGCCGACTCTCTTTCCCGCCGGTGTGATTACGTGTCAGAGTCAGAGACGAATCTTGAACGGATGTTTCCCCGGTCCAGGACTATCGGAATAATTTCTAAATTCCTTCAACAGGTACAGGAGGATTCTGGAGGTCGTTTTGAAATTGAAAAACACTCTAAAGATCTGGCCTATGAAATCAGGAACGGTCTTTACCTAGTAGGAGGAAAACTTTATCTACCCACTCCGGCTTTTCGTAAGACCGCACTTGTCTGGTGTCATGACTCTAAACTAGGAGGACACAGGGGTGTGGCTGGTACTCATGACTATCTTCAAAGACATTTCTATTGGCCTACAATGAGAAAGGATGTAGAGCAGTACGTTCAGTCATGCATCATCTGTCTGAGGAGTAAATCATCCCGAAAAAGACCAATTGGTCTACTGGAACCTAATGCTGTACCCAAGGGTCCCTGGAGCACAATTTCAACTGATTTCATAGTGGATTTACCTCCGTCTGAAGGATGCACCTGTGTCATGGTAGTAGTGGATTCATTTACCAAATTGGCTCACTTCTCCCCATTACCTGGCGTCCCTACGGCAGCCAAGATGGCGGAAGTGTTTCTCCAAGACATATTCCGGTTACACGGTCTACCTAACAAGATTATTTCAGACCGGGGTAGTCAGTACACCTCCCAGTTCTGGAAGGCCCTGTGTAGCAGACTAGGTATTGAAAGAGCTCTCACCTCTGGATTCCATCCACAATCCAATGGGCAAACTGAACGCTTGAACGGAACCCTGGAGCAGTACTTAAGATGCTTTATCAACAACCAACAAGACAACTGGTGCACATTACTCCCTCTAGCTGAATTCTCTTATAATAACTCCACACATGCAGCTCTGGGGTTCAGCCCTTTTTTTGGTACTTATGGTTTTCACCCTCGCTCCATTCTTCCTGTCTCGGGCCTTTCTACTAACGTACCTTCAGTAGATTCTTCACTCTCCCTCCTTAGAGAGACACACAAGAAGGTAGAAGAAGGCCTTAAGTCAGCCCAAGCCCGATATTGCATTCAAGCCAATAAACATCGTAGACCTGTACCAGGATGGGATGTGGGTACCCAAGTTATGCTCTCCACTAGATATTTACCTCGTTGGGTACATCCCTCCAAGTTATCTCCAAAATATCTAGGGCCATATGAGATCATACAGAAAATCAATCCTGTGGCTTTTCGCCTAAGACTACCCAATAACCTAAAAAGGGTACACCCCGTTTTCCATGCTTCCCAACTTAAGTCATTTCATGCTGATACATGGGCACGACAGGTTAGACAGACTCCTATTCCCCAGGGTTCCACTCGAGCTGAATATGAGGTCGCCCAACTCTGTGACTCCAGGTATCATAAGGGCAGGCTGGAATATTTGGTTAAGTGGAAGGGCTACCCTTCTTCGGAAAACTCTTGGGAACCCATCTCACACATTAATGCTCCTGTCCTACTTCGCAAATACCACTTTTTCCATCCAGGGAAACCCGGAGGAGGAGCGTATAGGAGGGGGCATACTGTCATACCGCCGAGTTCCTGGCGTCTATGGAGCCGCTGGCGACGCGGAACCTAGCTTCGTTCGCTTCGGCCACGCCCCCTATTTCCTGGTTCCCTTTTGCTGATTCCGATTGGCTAGACGCTCCGCGGCCCGGTGTTTTAACCGGCCACTTCCGGGTCACGGACGCGTTGCAACGCTTCCGGTTTCGTCCGTAGGCTGAGTTGCTTGCTACCTGTGGCTTTCGTGCTGCTCTCTCGCTTGCTGCTGGTCGGGTCCTCGTACCCTGTCTGAACCTTTCTGTTATTCTTTCCGCTGTACCTGTCTGCCTTTCCCTTTCTCTTTTGGTTCGCAGTATTCTCCCTTGCCCTCCTTCCATCTTGCTTCCCCTCCCACCTTCCCATCTTCACTTACCGCCTTTTTCCTTTTCCGGTCTGTTACTCTCTCCGCTCTTCCTTCGCCTACCTTCAGTATTGCTTCTGTGACCTCCCGTGTACCAGACTCCGGCCTGTTCCCCTGGACTACCTTTGCTTGCTGCATTAGTACTTCCTCACTTAGCCTGTGTACCAGTTCCTCGGACCTCTTAATGGACTGCCTGTGTTTCTGAGTCTTCACTCCACGTGTTGTCTCCAGCCACTGCTACCAGATCTTACCTTATAAGTACTCCTGGTTCCACGTCTACAAGACACCCAACGATACTACAGGGGTTTTTTGTGCCTAAGGCTTTTTCCCCTCTTGGTCGATCCCGGGGGTGGGCCCCCTGTTCTCCCTTCTTGGGGAGCACGGTGGCTTCCTTCCGGGGTCGTCCCTATCTTCATAAAAAAAAGGTGTCTACTCGAAGAAAAGAAAAGAAGGGTTCTTGGAAGGAAGAAGAAGGTGAGGAGTCGGGGGAGGGGGAGATTTCAGAAGCTACACTTTCGGACGAAGATATCACCGATCCCGGTGACACTCTGTATCCCTACAGCCACCCCCCCCCCAGCACTTGTCTGCACTTACCTTGCACTTGCCACCAGCTGGCCCTATTTATTTATTATTTTATTTATATTCTACTTATTTGTACTGCACTCCCCCCTCCCCCTCCCCCTTCCCCTTGCACTTTTTCCCTTCCCCCTACCCCTGCACTTGCGCGGTCTGAATGACACCTGGCCTAGTAGGATCGTTGTCTGTCTTCCCCTTGTTCCCCCCTCCCTGCCTCGTCGCGCCTTGAAACACTTGTGTATAGGCGCGTTACAAATGCCATATCATATCATAGATAGGTGCATGGGATACAAGATATATATACGATGCGCAATTCTTGAGCGGCTGGATAGATTTATCCCAGTGCAACACAAAATATAGAGGGTGTCCAGAGGGGACTAGCACCGAATAGGCGACTCAATGTGCGGAAGGATATGCAGTGATGGAACATATGGATAGTCGAGTGTGTGTTAGTCAGGAAGTTATTTATCATTTACTTTTAGCCAGTCTGTCAGATCTTGTCTGAATTTAGAGAAGGATTGGTGTTCTCTAAGACCAGGGGGTAGGGAGTTCCACAATTGCGCAGCCTTAACTGGGAAGCGGTGTCCCCCATTAGTGGGGAGTTTGAAGCGTGGTACTTGGAGGCAATTAGAGTTGGCAGTTCTGGTCGGTCTGAGAGAGGTGTTTCTACTGATTCTGTCAGTGAGGTATGGCGGTGCTCTTTTATTGAGGTACTTGTATGTGAGTGAGGCAATTTTAAGTTGAATTTTATCGAAGGTAGATAACCATTTTTATTGTCTTCTCGTGAAAGAAATGTGTTTCTTTCTGTTGATCTTAAGTGCTGCTCTCAGGGCATTGTTCTGGAGTGCCTGTATTTTTGGATAATCTGTTCACACCAATGTAGAGCGTGTTACAGTAATCCAATTTAGAGAGTATGAGGGCTCTGGAGAGAATAAGGCAGCTGTCAGTGGAGAGGAATTGTTTACTAGCTCTGATTAGTTTGCATGTGCATGCGGTAGCAGAGGCTAGAGAGTTAACCTGTCTAGTAAAAATCATGGTAGCGTCTAGATAGAAGCCTAGGGTCTTCACATCCTTAGCTACTTTTATGTCATTTCCATCAATGGTGAAGCTAGCATAAGCTGGGTTTAGCATAGATAGGTGGATCGGGGTTCCTAGGATAATAAGCTCAGTTTTGTCATCATTCAGACATAATCCATGGGTGGCCATCCATGACTGAACGATGCCATAAATTCTATTCACCAGAGCCAAATCCACAATGTAATCTCCAGTAAGAGGTAGGAGGATTTGGGTATTGTCTGCATAGTTCGTGTAGGCGATACCCAAATGGTCCATTTCGTCGAAGAGGGGCTTGGTGAATACATTGTAGAGTGTTGGTGACGCACAAGATCCCTGAGGTACACCGCAAGTTATCGGGCTAGGGTCTGCTGATGCCAATGGTGAGAAGACTTGCATGGTCCTGTTGCTCAAGAACGACTCAATCCATGTTATGGCCTCCTTAGAGAAGTGAGCTGCAGAGTCTAGGTTGCTGCATAAGACTTTATGGTCAACCAGGTCGAATGCAGCCGAGAGGTCTAGTAGGAGGAGTAGGGCTCATTTGCCGTTATCTCTGAGCTCATCTATTTGAGTCTTAAGATCAAGTACAGCTGTCTCTGTACCGTGTTGAGGACGGAATCCGGATTGGCGAGAGCCTAGTAGGAGATTAGATTCCAGGAAGTTCTGTATTTGGATGTAGGCCACTTTATCTAGGATTTTTAAGAGAAATGACACAGTCGTGATGGGTCTAAAGTTAGTGGGTATGGCGGGGTCCAGGGTTTGCTTGCCTTCAGGACCTGGCTTTTCCCGCCTGCGTCCTGATGAATCCATTCCGTCCCTCGTTTTAATTTAACCCCTGTCTGATGGGCTGGAGAGGCAATGAGTCCCACAAAGAATGTACTGCGCAATGCATAGAAAGGACCCCAACAGACCATGGGACAGGATCAGCAACACGCCAATGAAACAAGACACCATCGAGGACACTTTGTCAATGGAAGATAGCCGTAAGCATGTCCACCCAACCACACTCACCTGCAATCATACGCTACTTAAAAACACATCGCACAACACCTCTGGTATTAGAATGTAGCTAAGTCCCACGACAAAAATTCAGTCTAGCTGAACACATAACAGATCTCCTGGACTCGCATACTCTCCCGACAACCTCACAGCACCCATCCACAAGCCAGCTCGACCTAGGTCACTAGCAGGGACCTGTACACCCCTGCCTACCTTTGTTTTAGCTAAAATGCACATACACCTTCTAAACTCCTCTGATGAATCTCCCATACCACAGACTTCGGTCCCGCGAGGGCCTTCCCCTACAGTGCTTTGAGGCCATACCATTGGTAATAGGTGATATACAAAATTACTTTACATTACTTTAAATAAGATAGCCGAAAAGGGTAGGTGTTCAGCTTTCTTTTTTTTAAAGGAGAAAAGATTGGCTTTTGGTAAAGCTAATGACTGATTGGGTTCCAGAGGCACAGTGCTAGAATGCTGAAGCATCTGCCTCCCCAGGAGCCATGCTACTTTTCACCGTAATTAACAGGAGGTAAGTAGGGGATCTGAGGGCCTTGTGGCAGATTACGTTTGGCATTTTTATGCTCAGATCCATAGCTCAGTGGTGGGCACAACATATAGAACGTGGAAGTTGAGTCTAGGTGGCACCAGGAGCCATTGAAGGGGGTGGACTGCAGGTGTAGGCAACCCCTACCTCTGGGCAAAGAAGTTGAAGGCAGGATAGAAGGAAGGCCAGGAGGCCCAGATACAGCCTGTTGCCGATTCGGGAAAGCACCTGAGTAACAAAACCTGGGTGGGGGAGGGTCTCTGGATCCTTGTCCAGAAGACGAAACCACATAAGGAGCCGCAAGCGCTGCTACAATCCCTATTGTAGGGGTCCCAGCAAAAGGGTAATATTGTGAACATCAGCAAGCCAGTGGGTGAGCCCTTCAATCCAAAACAGAATGGGGGCCCTCGGCATGAGATAGGACAACATGTAAAGGTCATAGGCCAAGGTTGGGTGCTGACAAATGTCCTAAACTGATGGGGCAGTGGAGGCCGGTCCAGACAAACAACCAATTGAACAAATTTATAGCATCCTTAGAGGTGCTGTCTGACTGCACTACCAGCAGGGTACAGCCACTGGCTGACCACTGCTGCAGTGTGTGCCCTTTGGGCAGCACAGTCATGGGAAACGCATCTTAAGGATGTAGGTTATAGCCCAGGCATGCTGCTTGCAGGGAATGGGTGCAGGCTATAGCGTGTGCCTGGTGGATACTATAGCAAGGTTGCTGCTATGGGCAAATGGCCACTCTATTGCTTTGTGTAACCAATAGAGCATGACCAATGGCTGATGACTCGGGGCAAGGCCACAGGCTTATCCCTTTATGCAATTCCACAAGGACATTTCACGGGCCATACCCCGTTAGTAATCTCAGCAGGAGTACTGTGCTAAGGGCATGGTCACGAGCCATTCCCAGTTAGTAATCTCAGCAGGAGCACTGTGCTAAGGACATGGTCACAGGCCATTGCCAGTTAGTAATCTCACCAGGAGCACTGTGCTAAGGACATGGTCACGGGCCATTCCCAGTTAGTAAACTGAGCAGGAGCACTGTGCTAAGGGCACGGTCACCGGCCATTCCCAGTTAGCAATCTCAGCAGGGGTACTGTGCTAAGGGCATGGTCACGGACCATTCCCAGTTAGTAATCCCAGCCGGGGTACTGTGCTAAGGGCATGGTCAAGGACCATTCCCAGTTAGTAATCTCAGCAGGGGTACTGTGCTAAGGGCATGGTCAAAGGCCATTCCCAGTTAGTAACCTCAACAAGAGTACTGTGCTAAGGGCATGGTCACAGGCCATTCCCAGTTAGTAATCTCAGCAAGAGTACTGTGCTAAGGGAATGGTTGTAGGGAAGGTTCTGTGTGCTGTACTCGTAGGCCATGGCCATACATATGTCATGAGTGACTTTGGTGCCGTCTCGAGATGAATTCAATATCTACGTAACCGCAAATGTGTGCTTATTAAGTTACGCACTGTCATTGTAAGATTGCTACTCTTCACCTCTGGGAAGCATTCAAAGACATTAGTGGGATCCAATGAGGGTCCGACATTGGGAGCATATTATACCTGTTCATCTTAGTATTATGTCTTCTTAGTACATGAGATCGTGATAGGACCTCCTCTAAACCATTCAGACTGTCCAGAGTGCAGTCAATAACTACTAGTATTGACTGCATTCTGAATATTCTGTCTTCAAAAGCAGACTGGGAAAAAACAATGCAATGTCCAGGTAAGATCTCTTTCAACAAGACACTTCCACTCTGGGAGGAACGTTTTCCTCCCTCCAGCATCCTATTTAGCACACGAACGAGAAAGCAAACTCATGGGCAAATCTGCTCACTTTCTTATAGGGAAACTGTTTACTTTTTCACATCTAATACATCCTCAGGTCAAACCCACTGCAGTTTAACCAAGTTGCAATTAAAATGCTCAACTCCTGAAAACAACCTTGATTTTTAAATACTACAAAATATAAGCACATTTAATTTGCTAAAATAGCTTTTCTATTTTCTTTACTCATTATTAAAGTAGCGTTTTTACCACCAAAACTCCAAAGCATGTAGTGCTACTAGCAATATGTGCTAATGGCCTTACAGACCTCTGGAGGGGTCATTATCGCTTGGATTAATGACCATTCCCCAGCGTATGGCCTCCTGCTTCGTCTCGGGCTATAACTTGGTTGTGGGTCATTATTCTACGATAATGACCCCTCCTTCAGTTTATAAGGCTAAGTTAATAGGGCACGTCACCTGTTGGCATTGCAGGTATTCTCACTTGTCTATACAAATCCTGCATTCAAAGGTCTACGTGTATTAGATTTTTGTTAGCGGTACGTTTATTTGCACCCTTAGGGCGTGTGGCGGATGGGGGTGTTTGTTAGTAATGTTAACATGGGCCTAAAATGCAGTGCATGCCATCGCATATAACATGTGTGCACCCCAATCAGAAATAATGTGGAAATCTGTTGGGGTTTTCTGATTACCTCCGAGAACATGTGCCATTTCTTTTCCCTAAATGAAACCATTTCATCTTCTCTACAATTGTAAACGCATGCGGTGTGTATTTTGTTGGGCATCTTTTGGTTCTCCTTTAAGTACACACATTCAGACCGACTCTAACCAAGCACATTGTATTAAGCATCTGTGCTTGGGCTGCTTCCTGTAAACCTCAAGCGAGCACTCGTAAATATCCTTGTAGCGCCTCGATGCCCGTGGCTGTAGTGCGCTCCACAAATCCAAAATAAATAAAAATAAATATACTAAATCTGGGGTTAGCATCATTTTTTGCAAAAAAGCGCACAGATATGAAATAGGTGAGAAGCGCTATCAGAACTTTGTGATGACTGTTCTGTTTATAGCGCTTGCTACCCCAATTTTGCCATTTTGAAGCACTGGAAAGCATTGGTGTTATTACCTAATTTATCACCGAGCTGTGGTTGGGGGCGGGGGGTTAATTCTTGTTACCCATTTGAGCAGTTATATGGCGTCCACATCTTCAGAAATTAAGCAGTTAAAGGCTCCGATGTATCGCCCTTGGAAGGTTGAAAGGCTGAGCCAGCCATTTTCAATCCATGTCAGAGTGGGAGTTTAAACTCAGCGCGCTATCATTTAGCTGTGTTTTACTTTCATCAGTAAAATGTGAGCGCTTAAGTGTGCGGGTGTTTGGAAGGGTGGGGAGCATAGCAAGTTCCGGCTGGATCGTCACGGCAAGTACCCGTAAACACGGGGGCGTTTAGGAAGGCGATCCTGTGCAGCCAGAGATTACAGCCATTGTTTCCCCGCTTTATGGACTTCATGCCCCTATAGTTGCTTGCGATGCTGACACATCACCTTTCCCAGATAGCAGCCCCGCGCGCTGACATCCAGCAGGGCAGATGTGTTATGCAACGAGGAAACATGTCATCCCTTCCTAGTGAGTCGCGCAGCCGCGCGCACGCTTTGATCCGCGCTTCCTGCGGCCTGGGTCATTTCAGGGCCTTCGGGGTTCTCTGCTCGCGTGCACTGAGCTGGGACGCTTCTGCCAGGAGCCTGCAGGCGCGGGAGGGCATTAAGGCATCGCGGAAGACCTGGAATAATGGGATTGCCTCTCAGCCTGCAGCAAGCGGAGAGGAAATGAGCCCGCTCAGTCCCGAAGCATCATGGCGGCCCGGAGGGCCACGGTGATACTGCGGAGAAAAGGTGTGTTCCACACCATGGGCTCGGACAACACATACTTGAGGAGGCATTCGTGTATGTATAGGTAGATGTTTATACATAACTTGCCTGTCTCGTATATAAAGTATATATTTTAAAATTAGACGGAATAAACACCATCGTAGGCAGGGACGGCGTCAAGGTCTTTTATCTTTTTCATTTGAAAGGGACCTCAACCTCAGGGGGTAGCAAGTGCCCCCATGTTACCATTCAGCAGTTTTCGAACACGGCAATATATTCCTTTCACTCTGGGCTTTACATTTATAAATGTGTGCTTTGCAGCTCTCGCCTTACAAGCTGCTTTTTCTTAACCCCTTTCCAGCTGTGACTTCCCTCGATTTATACAGGAGTGTTATCTCCTTGTTACTTTTTAACACCGGTTCCTCCACATCAGCCGCTTGCTGACAAAGAATGATTTTTAGCTTTTCAGTGGGCATTTATTGCTTCAGCTGGCTGGCCATCTGATGATAATCGGTAGGTGTTAACCCTTCGGCTGCATTTCTTTGTCTCCATTATGATGTTTGCACCCCACTGAGGGCCCAGACTGCATTCATTGGAGCAATACGAGCCCCCCTTAAACTTATAAGCCCCCAGAACACCCAGAATCACTGGGCTGAAGCCTTTATCCTGAATGCACGTGCAGTAGTTGTGTTTCTGCAAAACGCAATCTTACACATGTTTCCTGATGGATCCCCATACATCTGAATATTTTATTAGCCCAGTCAATTCCCTTTTTCAGGGCCCTAATGTGCACTCAACAAAAATATCAAAACAATAAGACTAAATAAAGATTTATAACAATCCTTCCCATCCACTGGGTGTTTTCAACTAGATGCAAGACATTTTTTTTAATTCTTTTTTTCAGAATGGAGGAAATGGGCAGGGGCGACTCACATGGTCTGGCTGGAGCATGAAACGGTCTCGGGCACCAATGAAAAAGTGGGCCACAGTTGCAAGTGAACATTCATTCCTTTAGTCTCAGACCGTTTGAATAGTACTCAAGGGGCTGTTTTTTTTGTTAAACTGTAAGCAAATTGTGATATTTAAAGAATATTTATTCTGCAACATTGGTCAAAATTACTAGCTGCATAGTGAAGTAACTCATTAAACTGGTCCACATTGGCCAAAAAAGTGGCCCATTTTGACTGGCCCACACTAGCATTTTGCATTTTTGGTATGGGCATAGCCCTATTGCCCTATAGGCCAGTCTGATTGCCCTATAGGCCAGTCTGAGCCTGGTGGCTCATCCATATTGGTGAGGGGGTGTCCATCCACTGGCCCCACTATGGAGGAGCCAAGGAGCTAGCCCAGTGAAACACTGAGCACTCCCTCAGCTGCTTTTACCAGCTGAGTGAGTGCTCCTGGGCTGGCTGAACTGTCAAAGGGAAACACTGTTTCCCTTTGACAGTTCTGTTCAGTTCCCCAGCAGCACATGCTCACTGAGCCATGCAAGGGCTGGGGCCGTTTTGCTTCGTCAGCCTTGCATAGCTCATTGGAAATGCTGGCCGGGGCACTGCATTTCTGTATGTGCGAGGGGGAGCTCCTGCACCTCCTGGCACATACAGACAGAGCAGCCTGGAGTGGGGTGTTTCAGCACCCAAGCGCAGGCCCCTGCAGAAGGTACGTTTATGTTAATTAATTTTTTATTTAAATATGGGCGTGTATGCGTGTGTTATGAGTGAGTGTATGGTGATGGGTGCTCATGTGAATGAAAGAGTGATTGCTGTGTGAATGTGTGTGTTTATTTTGGTCAATTGAGCTGATTTTGGCGAGTGGGGGGTAGAGGGAGGAAGGAGGGTCATACAACAAAGGCATTTTAAAAATGCCTAAATGCTTTTGTTGCACAACCCCCTACCCACCTACCAAAATCAGCTCTCCTTCTGTGGGCTGTGGAACCCAGGAGACAGGGATGGTGTTTATTTTACTGGATTTCTATCATAGCTGTCCAGTAAAAAGTTTCATGCTTGCCCCTCCCCTCCCGTTCCCCCCAGCACCAATTGGAAACTGTTTGGCTTTTTATGCATTCTTTTTAAAGTATGCTCTACAATGTAACATATTAACTCATTATTGTAAAAAAATAGATGGGGAGAAAACCCCCCAAACCCTCCTTGATTAGTTTGGACATCCTCGCTGTGCTTGTTCACGATGGCATATTTTGGGGAAATATTTATGCCCCCCACTTAAAAAATTCACCAGCTGCCACTGGCCGTTGGACTGTGTTGGGAACAGGGTGGGGGGAGCCCAGGGACTGTGGTGGGAGCAGGATGGGTGGGAACCATGGGATAGTGGTGGGAGCAGGGTGGGGAGAGCCCAGGGACTGTGGTGGGAGCAGGATGGGTGGGAACCATGGGATAGTGGTGGGAGCAGGGTGGGGAGAGCCCAGGGTCTGTGATGGGGTGGGGAGAGCCCAGGGACTGTGGTGGGAGCAGGATGGGTGGGAACCATGGGATAGTGGTGGGAGCAGGGTGGGGGGAGCCCAGGGTCTGTGATGGGAGCAGGATGGGGAGAGCCCAGGGTCTGTGATGGGATGGGGAGAACCCAGGGACTGGGTAGGAGTGGGATGAGGGAGCCCAGCAACTGTGATGGGAGCAGGTGGGGGAGCCCAGGGACTCTGCTGGGAGCAGGTGGGGGAGCCCAGGGACTCTGCTGGGAGCAGGTGGGGGAGCCCAGGGACTCTACTGGGAATATGATGCGGTGATGGTGTGCAATAGTTCAGAGCCATTTGTACATACTGTCCATTTGGCATTTTTAGGGCTCCCGGCTTGCCCAAATTTTGCTCAGGAGGGCCCAGGCCAAAACTGTTTGAAGACTACTGCTCTAAGGAGACTAAGTGCAGGGGGAAGGGGGGCAGCGTTACAGCTTTCCTAAACCCAAGGCCGGCATATGACTTTCTGTGAATGGCGCTTGGAAGTCAGTCAGTCTGGGGTTTTCTACGAAAGCTGGGTATCAGTGTGAGTGATTTTCTAACAGTAGGGATATTTCCCTTCCCTGCATTTGGTGTGTGAAGAAACGGGGAGCCACATTTGGTAGCCGGCTTGGGCTGGTTCTGGGATACCAGAATGTGGCTGGTGGCCATGTTCATTGGCTTAGGGGGGGTCTGGCTTTGCAATGCCTTCGTGGAACATATACAATAATAATCTTGCATTTTGTTCATAGCGCTTCTTGATGGATTACTTCAGCAGCGAAATACTGTAATCATATGTCTTATTATGAATTTAATAGTACTCAATAAATTGACCTTCGAGGTCTGAAGGGGTGACCCGACCCTGCTGAGAGTCGAACTTGCTAAGAGCAGGCTGACCGGTGTGAGGTGAGCAGTTACCCAGCCAGACAAGGGCGTCCCCATTCCTTTGGGTGTCCCACCTTTCCCGAGTTCTCTGGTTTAGCTTTATAAGCGAAGGCTATGTAGTGGTTCCCTGACAGCCTAGTAGGGCTGTTGAGCATGACTTGGTGGTAAAGGGTGATCAGGGCCACCTAGTGCCTTCTGCAATGCAGTGCTTCACCGTTAGCATAATATACATCAGGGGTAGAGGGTCATATTATCTATAAATCCAGTCCTACATGTGATGATGTGACGCAATGCCATTTACAAGGGTCTACTAGCCCGAGCTATTTTGATTTTTGTAACAAAATGATGCTGGGAATTCTCCTTAGAAAGTGAGCTCTGATAATGAGAATGACCTTTGCAATGCTACGTGCTGCAAAGTGTAGTGCACACATGTGTAACTCCAGGGACTGTCTACCAACACCCCTGGCAGCAACCCTGTAGAGTGGCAGCATGGCCGTTACTGAGTAACATGTACATTCCTGAAAAATACCTGCTGGAACCCAAAGTTCCAACAGACAAGGGCTGCCTTTAACCAAAGACAACCCTTAACCCAAATGATATACATGTGACTTCCCCAAGGCCTGGTGGCAGATTCATAAATACATATAAACCATATTTGGTTTGATATGGTGGCCTATGGGAATATACAGTGATAATGGCCTAAATCCTTTTGATGTCATTTTATTGTCAACCTGGTTTCAGGGGACTCTGTCAGAGTTTTGTGTAGCACAGAGGAGTGGGGTCTCAGTTTCACCCAAAACATACCATTGGGTGCAGTCCTGGAAGCTTCCTTTGTTCACGCCTGGGAAGGTGTGACTCCTTCCCGGGATAACAGGCTCTGCCCCCAGCTGCCGGGTGGGAACCACTGGTTCAAAGCCAGCTCTGCCAGCACAATAGTTATAGCACGCCAGGGAGATGATGGGCGCAGTGTCTTCAATGTAGGGTAGACAGGAGAGGTGTACGTTTAGCAAGCCCAAGAGGGAAGGCACAACCAAGTGGGGGCTTCCACCATCTTGGAATTTTCAGATCATACACTCTTCCTGTGCCCCCTCCTCACTTCCTGGAGTTAAAGCATCTGTGACTGACATCACGAGGCATAAGACTTGTCACAGCTGCCTGGGTTGATACCTTACATATGTTTTGAAATTGACCAATCCACTTTGGCAAAATGGCAATATAAGGGGCTATGACTATGTAAGGGACTACGACGCCCCTCACCCCCTTAATGGAGGATGAATTTTGCTGGAACTTTATTGGGGTACAGTCCGTCCAAAGCCTTAATCCATTGAGGCCATGACTAAGCTTGCCAAGGAAGGAGCAATATGTTAACCACAGTCACTACAGGGGTACCGGAGTATGGGAGTGACTTGCTGTTTGGTTTGAAGCATGTTGAGACCACTGGTAACCAGGACTTTGCATCACTGCACCCCCGGCCGGAACTAAAGAAGCTGCTTGTGGCCCTAGCTGCAATTTCAGACCTCTTGAGAGCTTGTGAGCTATATCAACCCAAACCTCGCCTGCCAATCTCTACTTGTTTGTGCCGAGTGCTGTTGCCGCTTGTTTACAAACACTGTGTGTTGGACCCAGTCTATTTGGAGTAGTTCTGATGCCCTGGCCTGGCCTAAAGGGCCTACTGACATTCAAGATGCCACTCCTTTTTACGAAATGTACTTTGAACTTGAACATTCCTGCAAAGACAATTGTCTGAATACCCGTCTTCATATGCAAAGTGACCCTTTCATCGAAAGGTCAGTACATTTTCTATATTTGTTTAATTGTGTGTGTTTTTAGTTTTATTGAAGACTTGTATTTTGTGTATAAATCCTTGGTTGCACACTTTTATTTTGGTGTCACAGTACTATTATCGTTTGGATGCTTATTTGCTAGTTTACACCCCTCCTGAAGAATTTAGCCAGCCCTCTAGGCCCACTTTACTCTAAAAGGCAAAGGAGGTGGCACATTCAGGTGGCGCGCTTCACCATCATCATTGAGATCACAGCAGGTCGGGCAGAATAAGTCATTTTGTCTCAGATGTGTGTTGTGTTTTGCAGCATATGCCATGCAGGCGTGCAACGTCATTGAGCTGACTGGCTGAAGCCCCCCCGAAATGTTAGCTGGGGGGCGGGGCTTCCATGCCTTTAACAGTTCAAAGGATCAGGAACATGCTTCTGGGCGCATTGTGTTTCTTCTGAGGCAAATCTGTCTGCATGGCTCGGATGATCAAGCACTGCTGTTTCCCAGAGTCACAGCCCCCCTGAAACACACAGGCTGCGTCCCAGACTCTGCAGCAAGTGCCGCAATGAACACAACAGCACCTTTCTTTTGTCATCAGCAACATAGCCTTTCTTATGCATGATGGTAAATTTCCAACTGAAAGACCCTCAGTCACCTTGCAAGCATGTTACAGTTAAAGCGCGCAACACAATAAAGCACCCTTTGAAAATGTGTTCATACCCATAATGTCTAATAGCTTGAGATGCTAAAAAGACAAGTTTGCTTTGATGTCCTTAGTTGAATGTTCTTAAACAATACATAACAACACGCTGGAGGTTTGTGACGAATCTGCAAACCTAAGTGAGTTGATGACACAACTTATTTTATTGTCTATTAAAGCGCTGAAAATAAAGTGGGTAAATATTTTGCCTTTTGCATCTTATAGTTTTCCGTTCAGGATGTGGAAAATAAAGGTACACTGATATTATTTTGACCCAACATGCTGCTCTAAGGATTTACATGTTATAATGATGCTTTACTATGCAATTTGTGTATTTTGCAAGTAAACTCTATAGGACAGTATTATTGTAGGTCTTGGCACCCAAAACTTCAATATTTGTTCCAAGTAAAGTGTGGAAAAATTTGGTTGTGCCCAAATTGCAGAGTGGGTTAAAACTCCTGCTTTGCTGTTTAACGTAAGTGTGTGATCCCGGGCAAATAATGTAATCCACCCTGACTTTAACTGCAAAAATTGGATTGCTTATAAGTGATTACCTTTACACCCTTACAGTAGGACAGTTTTAATAAGTGTAGGGACAAATTGGTGTACCCCGGTGCTCCTCTGCTAGTGGCTCCAATACTGTCACATAGAATTTCATTATTGCTGCACTGGCCCTCCACCGGTCTCCTATCACTTGATTTGACAGGCAGACATAGTCTTGCCAGCCAGTCACTGCACCAGAGATTCTAGTATAGCAGACTAACTGTGGTAGAACCAACATTACATTTTCTACCCTGTTGCTCCCAGCCACTGAAGTTGCTCTGCCCGTCCAGAGTACTGCCCCACGCTCTGCAATGTCCTGTTATGCCAGGATATTGAGTCTTTCATCGCACAACATCTGCCATTTTCACACTTTCTGGGACCTTCAGGATCTGCAAGTAGTGGGTCTTTTCAGACTTAAAGGAGAGAGTTAACTGATTGTAACATTGAAGCAGCACTAGAATAATCTCATTACAATGAGTAAAGAAGGATGCTCCTACATAAGTACGTTTGCCCCTCTCCCACCGTCTCTGATGTTAGCGCCTCTCCCAACATTTGAACGGGTAGGCCCTGCCTATATTTTAGCCTAGGTGCACCGCTGCACACTTGCATTTTGTTAGGCAGAGAGGTGAGCGAAGCCTTACCCCGAAATTGGTTGCGTGTGAGTTTTACTGTGTTTGTTCAATAAAATGTACTCGAACAAACTCAGTAAAACCTTAAAGCTGCTGCTTTCAAGAAAGACTTCCATCGCCTCTCTGCACATTGCACTTTAAAATATGCTATTTGATAGTTGACCCCCACACCAGATCATGGGGGTGGAGCCTCCAAGTTTGCCCCGCCTATTTTCTGAAGTGGCCCCTCCCCTCACCACTTAGCCCCTCCCACCCGAAGTGTAGGTTTAGTTTTGCCCCTGATGCCAGGTGTGACAGTGATTGTGCAGTTCCATTACGATGTTGGCAAAGTGCATGGAGCCCAGTGCTGGATTTCGCATTACTGAAGGAAACCTAGATGGCCTCAAGTCGCCCTGCAGTAAAGGTCCATGTGGCAGAGCTTAATAGATTGCTTGATAAAGGCTCCTAGGGTTAACTGGTTCGATCGTTTTAAATCCGGGACAAGGCCTGCGGAGCTGATCATGCAGCTCCCAGAATCTTTCGTAATTGGTTATTTATAACGCGCCTAATACCCAGAGGTTTCTAAGCGCAGACACGGGGATCGAACCTGTCTTGCTCCCGTCGTCTTGCTTCCAAGGCGAGCACCTTGCCCCTGAGCGTCTCCCTCGGTGGCTGCCTGTGCTGAAGGGCTGTTTTGCGGGACTTTGTTTCTTTAGACTCTGATGAGCTCTGCTTTTTACAGTTCCTCTGGCAGGACATCCAGTGCAAACACACGTTGTACATTACACGGAGTTTCCCACCCCTGCTTCCTGACATCAGACGTTTCTGTAAGAGTTGCAGTGCACTTTGCTAGGCCCAGTGCCTCAAGCAGCGATTACCGGGCCGTGACATGTGGCACCACGACATTGCCTTGATCACTGTGACTGGCACGCCGCAGCGCGGGTGCCGCGGGACGCAACACATGCAGTCCTTCGCATTCGGTTTTAGTGCAGACATGCGCAATGGGGTGCAAGCGATGACAGACTGCGTACATGGCTGCACGCGATATTTCGGACACATTGCGTGGTCAGGTGACAGTGAAGAACCCTAGTAGATTGGTTATTCAATTTTATGCCAGAATACAGATTTGCAGTTGCTGACGAATTCAAGCTAGGTCTCGCTTTTTAGCAAGAATTTTATTTGATTAATTTGCCTTCTTTTTGTATTCAACTACCAAGTGAGTTACATCCCCAGCCCTCAATTTTCCCAAAACCTACCCTCCTCTCCTGCTTTACTCAACCCTCTTTTTTCCCTTTTTCTAAATTCACCTTCCCCCCCTATTTTCTACTGAGCTTCCACTCTGACTTCCTACTCTACCACTCCTGGTGTTCCAGTCTCGAGGTGCTGCAGCCGGGGGTGCTTGAAGGTACTGTCTCTATCACGCCTGCATTCCAGGCTGGAGGAGCTGCAGTCGGGGGTGCTTGAAGGTACCGTCTCTACCGCTCCTGGCATTCCAGGCTGGAGGAGCTGCAGCCAGGGATGCTTGGAGGTACTGCCTCTACCACTCCTCGCCTTCCAGGCTGGAGGTGCTGCAGCTGGGGGTGCTTGGAGGTAATGCCTCTACCGCTCCTGGTGTTCCAGTCTGGAGGAGCTGCAGCCGGGGGTGCTTGGAGGTACTGCCTCTACCACTCCTGGCGTTCCAGCCTGGAGGAGCTGCAGCCGGGGGTGCTTGGAGGTACCGTCTCTACTGCTCCTGGCATTCCAGGCTGGAGGTGCTGCAGCCGGAGGTGCTTGGAGGTACTGCCTCTACCACTCCTCGCGTTCCAGGCTGGAGGAGCTGCAGCCGGGGGTGCTTGGAGGTACCGACTCTACCACTCCTGGCGTTCCAGTCTGCAGCCAGGGGTGCTTGGAGGTACTGCCTCTACCGCTCCTGGTGTTCCAGTCTGGAGGTGCGGCAGCCGGGGGTGCTTGGAGGTACCGTCTCAATCACTCCTGGCGTTCCAGGCTGGAGGAGCTTCAGCCGGGGGTGCTTGGAGGTACTGTCTCTATCACTCCTCGCATTCCAGGCTGGAGGTGCTGCAGCTGGGGGTATTTGGAGGTACCGTCTCTATCACTCCTGGCATTCCAGGCTGGAGGAGCTGCAGCCGGGGGTGCTTGGAGGTACCATCTCTACCGCTCCTGGCATTCCAGTCTGGAGGAGCTGCAGCCGGGGGTGCTTGAAGGTACGTCTCTATCACTCCTGGCATTCCAGTCTGGGGGAGCTGCAGTCAGGGGTGCTTGGAGATACCGTCTCTATCACTCCTGGCATTCCAGGCTGGAGGAGCTGCAGCCGGGGGTGCTTGGAGGTACCGTCTCTATCACTCCTGGCATTCCAGGCTGGAGGAGCTGCAGCCGGGGGTGCTTGGAGGTACTGCCTCTACCACTCCTCGCATTCCAGGCTGGAGGTGCTGCAGCCGGGGCTGCTTGGAGGTACCGCCTCTACCACTCCTCGCATTCCAGGCTGGAGGTGCTGCAGCCAGGGGTGCTTGGAGGTACTACCTCTACCACTCATGGCATTCCAGTCTGGAGGAGCTGCAGCTGGGGGTACTTGTAGGTACCCTCTCTTCCACTCCTCGCATTCCAGTCTGGAGGAGCTGCAGCTGGGGGTACTTGTAGGTACCCTCTCTACCACTCCTTGCATTCCAGTCTGGAGGAGCTGCAGCCGGGGGTGCTTGGAGGTACCGCCTCTACCACTCCTCGCATTCCAGGCTGGAGGTGCTGCAGCCGGGGATGCTTGGAGGTACTGCCTCTACAGTTCCTGGCGTTCCAGTCTGGAGGAGCTGCAGCCAGTGGTGCCTGGAGGTATCCTCTCTACCACTCCTCGCATTCCAGTCTGGAGGAGCTGCAGCCGGGGGTGCTTGGAGGTACCCTCTCTACCACTCCTGGCGTTCCAGTCTGGAGGAGCTGCAGCCGGGGGAGCTTGGAGGTACTCTCTCTAGCACTCCTGGCGTTCTAGTCTGGAGGTGCTGCAGCCGGGGGTGCTTGGAGGTACCGTCTTTATCACTCCGGGCATTCTAGGCTGAAGGTGCCGTCGCTGGGGGGTGCTTGGAGGGACCCCCTCTATTGGCCTTACCAAGGAGGCACAAGGATCCTATTTTTCTCATCGGTCAACAGTGGTGAACCTAGACTCTTTTGACTGGGGTGGCCCAAGTGGAGCACTGGCCTATGCAGGGGTGGCATGAAGTACGAGCGCGCACACAATGATCATAGTTTAGGATAATGGGGTGGCACCTGGAGTTAGTGCAGGCCTTAGTGGCAGCAGCGCCCCGGGCAGAAAAAGAACCATTTCACACCCCCCCCTCTCCCGCTGCACCACTTTTAAAATGGGGGTCGAGGGAGTGGTCTTTTTTTGCGCCAAATGTTTCTTTTTGTGGTGGGATAAGTGTCATTTTAAAATGAAATGCGCTCACGGGAGCCGGCACATTTAACAACAATAGGGTGCTGCGGCACCCTATTAAGATGATTATCGCCCCACTCCTGCGCCCGAGCAGGGTGGTAATGATCTCAATAGGGTGCCAGCCACCTGTTGTTAAATGCGCCCGCTCCCGCAAAGGCTCCCCCGAACTTGCCCCTTGGGGGACCACGTCGCCCCGGCGGTCGCCCGGCTCGCCCTGCCCTAAGGGCGGCCCTGCCTCGAGTGGCCAATCAGATTCCAGGGGTAGCGCTTGCTGCCACAGGCCACTCCCTGGACACGGCCTCTGGTGGTCAAATGCTGTGACTGGTTGGTCGGAGGTGTATTCATGCTGAAAATTGCTTAGCACAGCCTCTCGGGGATAAACGGAGAACTCGATGCCCATTTCACAATATGCACATGATGGCCGGCACGGGTGGGCTTTCAAAGATTGGGGCCAGTTCATGTAGAGGCTCTGCGGATCATAACTGAAATGTGCATTCAAGCAAAAAGCACCCTTTTTCTTTCTGGTGGTGTTTTTCGTGTAGTCTCTGATTTGTGTATCTGCAGTAGTCCTCCGGCTGATGGAGGACCCGGGTGATGGCAAGCCCGGCCGCATACATTGTTTTCTCTCTCCTCTCTGTTTCTCTTGGCTGACCGCGCAGTCCCCGCGTCCCGGGAAACCCTCTTCAGTCGTTCCCACTTATCCGCTCTCTGTCCCCGCGTGGGAGCTTGCCCAACTCTCTTGACTGCGGCAGATGTTCCTGCTTTGGCGAACAGTGGGAACTCCGTGCGCCTTTCTTCCTTCATTTTCTCATTTCCTCCCAAACGATGAGGCCAGCACTGCTGGCATCCTGCTATTACTTTTAATATTCTGAATATTATAGGTGCTCTTTTTTAATATCAGCAACAATTCTTAGCGGTAACCCTGAATATTATTTTATTTTTTGTTGCTTATAGCCAGAGGCGTAGCCAGGATTGTCTGATTAATGGGACCGGAAGCAAGTGTAGTTGGGCCCACAGCAATGGCATTACCATCTGTAAATGCCCACACTGCGCTGCTGAGTGGGCATGTACAGATTTTCAGTGGGCATTGCCCGCTCAGGCCCCACCCTGTCTGCGCCTCTCCGGATAGCATTGACCTAGCTCAAGAGCAGTGCCGCGCTTAACGGGTGGGTGCTAGCACTGGCCATGAGATCGTAGGCATTGGCGCAGTACTGTTGGCGGAGGGAGGGCAGTATTGAGCCAGGTCTTGGTGTTTTGTGGAACTGGAGCATGGCGGGGGCATTTGGAGCCTCTGCCGGGATTGAGTTCTAGATGGTGAGGACGCGCACGCGTGTTTTCTCCCCCTGCTAGAGCACTGTCTGCGATTCGGCCAAAGCTTGAATAATCTGCTACACTGAGCCATTGCAATGCAGCGTAATGGCCGCCACTATTCAGGTGTGACCATAAGCTCTTCTCGGGGCGGCTTTGGCACCTGGTTTTTCGAGCCACTGTGCATTAATTCCTTGTGCCACTCATTTATTTCGTTGTGGATGGGGTTCTCACGTGACTGATGTTCCCCACTCATTTACTGTTTTCTGGACCCGGCACCCTCCCTGCCCCCCAAGGCAGACCTTGCTGTTTGTCCCTTCGGTCATATTTTTCTCTCCTTGCTCCTCATCTCTCCCTCCTCGGCCCAGCCTGTATTGTCCACTCTTCAGCCTGGCCTGCTTCCCCCCCACTCTTTGGCCCAACCTGCATTGCCCCCCCCCTGCATCGCCCCTCTCTTTGGCCCACCATGCATTCCCCCCTCTTTGTTTGAGTTGCCTCCTTGAACTCCCTGTGTGCTAATGCTGTATCAGCAGAAAGGGGACGATGGGGTGGCAGTGATGCAGATGGGCGTCGCCTAAGCAGGTTTGGAGGCCAAATTCCTGTTTCAGATTCAAGAGGGGTGGGGAAGTCACCGGATAACCGTAACATCCCAGCTCTTCACCGCCTTTATTAGAAGAAAGTTAGCTATTCATTTGGGGAGACGTGCGTGACACGTGTTGACAACCAAATGTAGCAAGTGAATACCCAAACAATAACAAATAACAACAAATGGAAAATAGAAATGGACACCAGACTCCTTGTGTAGCTATTTTGTTGGAAGATCTCTGAATAGCCAAGCGCTTGGATCCAAATGGATTGCTAACTTTAACCAGTTACTCTTTACAAATGAATCAGTATGTATAAGCATTTAGCACCCATTTGTAAGCTACTTTATTAACTGTTTGCAGTCCATAGGCTGCGTCCCCAGAGCCCGGACTCACTAAAGGGCGCGCGACTTGCAGTGCTGTGCGCTTCCAGGGACTAAGCCTGCAAATCATCAGCGGAGACTGCAGACCACTCCAGGAACGGGGTGGGGGACCACACGGCGTGTCTGCATAGTTGAGGTGCCTGGAGGAATGGGAGAGTATCTTTCTGAAAAAGGCTGGAAGAAGGGGCAGGAACAAAAGACCGACCTCGAGGGGGCCGGCTGGATTCTGAAAATTCGGTCTTTTGCCCCGGTCTTCGAACCATGAACCTAACGAGAAAGTGCATTTTCCAATCAACAAATGCAAACCAATATCAGAAGGGACATGGATAGCTGACCTCACTTTGCTAGTAAAGTTGAACTCTGCTGTTGTCCCATCACTTCGTAAAGTAACTCATCAGAGGATGCCTTATTTGTTCAGTCAAACAGCACCTGTGGGTCACAGATACATGGTATCTTGAGAGAAGTTTGACTTGACGTAGCAGCTGCTCAAGAATTGAACTACCCGGTGAGGTATGGAGAATTTGGGAAAGTGCAGCGAGTGGGAATTTGGTTGCGCTAGAGACACGATGTGTAAATTGGCATTCAACTTCATTATCAAAAACTGGACAGGCTAGAAGTAGTGGGCTCCTGGGAGCTGCAGAAAGCCCTTGCACTACGGGCTACGTATCCTCAAGGCCTGCGCGTCTCGGAACATTGCTTTAATAAGGATGTACAGCAGCGTTTTCCCATGGCAGAGAGTCCCCAGTGTGGTGGGCTTCCGTCCTGCTCCATTTCATTCCCAGCTATTGGGAACCGTGAAGTTTAAGATCTGTAAGACTGAAGACCACCCAGTGGGTCCATCCTACGGGCCCCGGGCCTGGACTCGCTCATCTCGGCCGGGTGCCTCAACAGTCAGTGCCCTCGTTCCCATTGAGCACTGAGGATTGGGGCGTATATGTCACAGACCTATTCCATCGGTGTTGGGGACCAGGTTTGACTTAATAATAGTTACCAGTGGTTTTTCTTTTTTCATGCGTGTCCTAATACACAGCTACCTTCCTGATATGTGCACAAAGGTCTAGCTTTAAGGACACTGCACCCGTGACAAGCTAGGGACTCGATACCGACGCCAAGTTTTCAGGATAGCCACTGACTACGCAAATAACTCCCATATGAATGCACTGCCTGCCGAGGAATTTTGTGTGGATATCTGAGAAACCTGAGTGGTGTTCTTTCTTGAGCACCCACTTGGGGACTCTTCGCTTGACTCTTGGGAGGTCAGCTCTATGGTTCTGAACCTCTTAGAGCCGGGTTCTGCTTCCTGTGGCATTGCCCCCCCGCTTTTCGGTCCACTTTGTTGTAGTTTCCGGAAGGTGGGCGCACTATGTGAGAAATTTTCTCAAATGGATGGGAGATGCTTTTAGGGGCTACTCGATGAATCTGCACTTCAGTCTTACATTTATTTGAGCTACCAAAGGTTAAAAGTACAGGCATTGGGTGTGGAACGAGGTGGTGGCAAGTGCTCCCTGGGCTACGAAGGGTTTTAACTCATTTGCCCTGAAGCAGATTATTAACTCAAATTCCCAATTCTGAGCTCCGGGGGACCTTTCTTAGTAAACAAGGTAGAGAAACGTTTCGCCCGTCAATGTACGACATGCATGGCGATGAAGAGTATCCGCAAAGGAAGACAGACCGGTGCAGTGCATGAGAGGGGTCACCTCATTGTTGGGTATTGGGAAGGAACTTCTAAAAACCTTGGATCTGGGTAAATCGGTACACCTCATTCTGCGAGACCTCAGTCTTGCCTTTTGTGCATTTGAGCCTAAAGCCCTATTGAATCCCCTGTAACCATCTCCTAGCTCTGAATTGTGGTGGTTGCCCGTACTAGTATCTTATCCCTCCCAAGCCGTACAGAGGATCTTGCAGTCCGCCGCAACCGGGATGACATTTGGTTTGCCACATGTCCGAGACTGATCAATGTGTGTCTGGTCCAGCTTGCTCATGTCATCCAGGCCTACGGAATGTCACCATATGTACACAAATGAGACACAGTCCTACTTGAGCCCGAAAACAAGGCGGTGGTAGATGCTATGCAGACATTCCTGCTTCCCTTTGGACTGACGAGGACAAGATGCGGGAAGCAGAATGAGAATTAATCGCGATAAAGTTGAGAACCTCCTGCTAGATACACCGGTGGACGGATGATCGAAAAATTGCAGACGTGCAAAAGCATTTTGCGCACGCACCAATAGATTTGAATTAATGCAGATGCCATTTGCAGTAGCGCATGCAAAAAAAGTTGTGTTCCCCAATGCTTTTGACTGTATGGCCACTGGTGCACAGGAACTTAGCCCGGTCACACATTGATAGTCCACCATGGCTGATTAAAGCATTCCAGTGAAGGCCCTTTGAAGTCACCCGGGGCCAAATCACGTAAAGAAATCACAATGCAAATTTCTTTTGCTCATGCACAGTTCTGTCGCATTTTTTCCCTTATTTTTTGGGTAATCTGACCTCCTGATGGCAATAGCATCCCATTTCCATGTCGGATTGCCACCTCCAGTAACATAGGTGCAGTGTTTGATGTGGATCGGTCGCCCATTCTCCAAGTGGAGATGATGTCACCGATCTTCCATGTGCTATATATTGCTAGGGGGAGTAATTCCACCCACCGCGTCCATTGGCGTGGTCTCCAGGTGCTCTGGCGGACCTGGCATATCGTCAAGCGTTACTGCAGTGCATTGCCTGCATTATAATCGGGATTCATGCAGCTGCCTGCACGTTGGGCACCTCGCATTGGAATGGTGGCAAGATGGTTGCAAGCTAGCCTCGTGGGGCGGGGGGGGGCAGGGTTGACAAGATTTGACTACAAGTTTGGTGGTAAGAGAATGGGGGAATGTATGCCGGTGTTGGAGGCTAATGTGCCTTCTTTGGCTCTCCACGGCAGTAAAATATGGGGCAATACCAATTGGGCATTCCTGGACAGTAAACAAAATCGATTTTTGAGGTGCCATAATAGGTCTGAGGTCCTCCTAGCTTAGGAGGATCATCCTCATGATCAGACTAAATGTTTTACCGCGGAAGGGAGGAATGAGCTGGCTTTTAGGCGCTTAGGCATATGCTAACAGGTCAGGTTTCCGTTGAGTGGCTTAATCAAATGAATTTCTGTCCATATGTTTTTTATAAAATGTATACATTTTCTTAGTGAATGCAACTTAAAGTATGTTGTCAAAGTGGCATCCCTGTCTTGGGCCTTTTATGTTATCAATGTTGAAATACACATTTTGTTCACCTGGAAGATGAACTTGAAGTCTTCTTATTGTATGCACAAGGCAACAGCTCCCTCTATCGGTGATAACTGGTGAAGCGGGCAGTCTCTACTGTGCAACTTGCAGTCTTATTGTTGTATGCGTAAGGCAATAACTCCCTTTAGCGGAGATAACAGGCAAAGCGGGTGCATGACGGCTTCAGACAAACATACCTGAGCCTTTTAGTGTATTGTATGTGATGGCTAATGCTGAAACATTGATTAACTACTACTTATATTATAATGTAATCTCAATTATCCTACTTCATGAGTTATATAGCAACCACTCCAGTGAGTGTTCAATGCCGTGGCAAGTATGACGTGCAGATTTTAGATTCAAGCATACGTCACACTGGCCAGCATCGAGTTATGCCTGCTCTGCATCGCTGAAAGTGTTCTGTCCAAAGTCCTGTGTATTACGTACCAATACCTGCTGGAAAAATGCATAGTTTTCAAGTGTCTGTAACATAACGTCATCTTCATGTCTGATACACCATCACTGACCACCTCTTACACTACAATCAAGAAAATGTGTTATGTAGGCTGATCCCACACTTTGTGTGCGATCTCGTTCTGTGAAGGGCTAATTTCTGAAATGATGGACCTTCCAAACCAATGCATGTTTTAAAAGCAGCCCTTCCTAAAGCAGAAACAAAACATTTGGTTAATTCCCATTTTTGTTTCCCTTGTATTTCTGGGTTTCGTGTACTTAATACTTCCCCTTTGTGCATTGTCTCTATTGTGTACTGCTGTGTCTTGTTGTCAGCCAAATGGTAAACATTTAGTACTGCATGAGTTCAGAAAATGAAAATAAACACACGACTAAGAGGACGTGCTTGCTTCCAAGTCAACCTTCCCCCATGTTTACGCCCCCTTATTCGAGTGCTTTGATCGAGAAGATTGTTCAAACACCACTTACCAACCCTAGTGGACCTCAGAATGTTGTATCTCTTGGCTGCTTTGGCTGGTTCACTTCCAAGTGCTCTAGAGAGGCCTTTGTTGGGTGTCCATCCCTGGAGCCCCTTCCCTTTTGTTCACCTCCAGTTCTGGTCCACTGCTCAGGGTCAGGTAGACCTGCTGGAAACCGTTAAGGAAGCGTGGTATCAAAGTCAGACAGACACAAGTGATCATAGCTCAAGGGTGTTTATTGAACTCTTATTAAGGGGTGAAAAATGCCTATCTAAACCTAAATCCAAGATAGGCACAAGCTACGACCATCAAAATAATAATAATACGGTCCTAGTGTAGTCTTCGTCAAAATAAAAATGTCTATACTAAAAAAACCTATTGCCAATCCTTACCCCTACGTTTTCAAATAATGTGGGGGAATGTTCATGAAAAAGAAAGAAGTGTTCACAAAATGATAAGTCAGGCTGTGTAGGCCATTGGCCTCCCTTCCTCACGCTTTCAGCACGGGACAAGGCGGGTCACTCGAGCACAGCACACTCCTGAGCTTCTTCTACACAAGGACACAGTTCTATCACATGCACCAGGGCCTTCTAGGTCCAAGTCTCTCGTGTTATCCAGAAAGTCTCTTGCCTCAGTGGGCTTGTTGACTCAAACAAACGAAAAGTTCCTTCTCACATATTCATATAGGGTGATTTACTCTTCACCCGGGATCCCCCTCAGTCGGGCTCCGATGCCCTTCCCACAATTCCTTCTTGAGTGACTCTCGAGTCCCCCCAGATCTCCCTGAGTCATGCTCAGATCCCCTTTACACAATTAGCCTCCCTTAGTTGTGCTCGGACCAATTACAGTTCGTATTTAGCAGTCAAAGAGTTTCAAATGTGTATGGGACTTTGGCTTAACCTGTTACAGGACTACTTCGACTTTACGGTACACAATTTTACACTCTCAGTTGGATGCCTAACAGAGTCCTTCGAATGAGCCCCACATGGCACCGGACCACTCTGTATATGGCTTCTACCTTGGTTTCAAAAGTTCAATCATTCCTTGGATATTCCATTATACTCGAGTCGCTCATCACATACGCCTTGCACTCGGTTCTTTGCAGAATTCCTCATGCAATGTTGTCGATTGCAACTTTGATTCTAATACAGACAGGTCTGCTATCAGTCTCCCCGACTCACCGGCTGTGCTGACCTTACTGGAATGGCTTTGATGTGGGAGCCAAGGACAGTGCCACAGCAGAAATCAATCCTCCATGCCTCGGCTATCGATGCAAGAGAGTCCCGGGTACTTTCCACACACATTGCACCATTCTGCAGCTTCAATTCCTGGTCTTATGTTTCTTATCCTTGAGGATTTGTGAGAGTAGTGGTCTTCTTCCTCGGAAAAGGCCAAAGGCAATTCCCTCCTTGCAACCCTTTCTGGTCTTGACGCCTTTCTCCTCATGTTAAACTGCCATCTCTGAACTGCTGCTTCCGTATGCTTTAGTGCTCCACCTTTAATCCGTGTGGGGAAGTGTGATGGAAGTCAGGTGTGTGTAATTATCAGTAATTGCCTGATTCTGCCTGACCCTTGTTTTGGGACATGTAACGTATACGGCTCTAGTGGTAGTCCGTTGTTGCTCACGATGAACTGCCCGCGAGAAAGTGTTTGTATTGCAAAAAGAGGGTGTGAGGAGTTGAGTCTCTAGATATCCTAGGATGGGGAAAGGGTGTTTTAAGGAAGGGAATACCGCGTCTTGCCCTTCGGTGCCTCACTTCCACTCCCTGAAGACCCCCCATCCAGGTGATCCTCCCGCACTGGTCCACCACCAAGAACTGGATTAAATTGCGATGGCCGTTTCCTGACAATCTGGATGACAGATCCCCGGGGACTAGCGGGGGAGACACCTTCAGGTTTTCCACAGACCTTAAAAGCATCGAGCGTCAGGGCACACCCCCCCTTTTTTTCAGAGGGCGGAAGTCCCCCCCCCCCCCAGTATTGTAGGACTTGACCCCTGTAAGAGCGTTAACAGCACAATGACAGATTTACCTTGTTTGGCTAAATTGCCCTAAGCTAACCTACTCTGTCAGGGAGATGGCTATGATAGTTCTTGTGTTAACACAACTGTCCCCCACCACCCCACACCCTGTTGCGGGGGTCTGAGCACCTTTGGATTTCCAGATAGTTTAGACTACAACTCACATCAGCCCAAGGTGCTTAGCCAAAAGGGAGGCATCCTGGAAGCCAAAGTCCAAAAAATGTGGGCCGCCAGAGGTTGCATATCCCTGTCAGGTGGGTGTACACTGCCCTGGGAAAGGTGGTGACAGGGTATTAGAGCTTCAGAGCAGGAGACTTGCAAACATATACAATATTGTTAACTTCTGCCAGATCTGAAAGGTGACAGCAGCTTGACTTGCCTGCCTCCCTTTCCCCTAGCCTGGCTTGGTTTGTCTGGGTTTCTTAATGCTGTTACTTTACAATATAATCATCATTTAATTACAGTTAAAGTGCAAAGAATTAATAAAATGGGCCAAATCGGTGTTTCCGTTTTATTATAATTGTTTCTAAATGTTTGCTTTTTTGTTACCCAGTCAGTGCTTAATTTGTGTGGGAGTTTACCAGGGCTGAGACCCGGAACTTATTTCTCCCCCCCCCAGCACTTATTTTCTCAGACTTAGTCTGATAATGATGTTGTGTTTTGGCAACTTTATTATTAAATCTCATTCATCAGTTGTCACACAACAAGCAACAACAGTGTGCCTGGGCCACATTCTCTTCAACCTGTGTCGGCGCATCGTTATTCCTGCACCTAATGACTCACGTAGACAGCAAAGTGGTAGTTCTCCATTTTCATTGATAAGAATGAGTTGGAAGGTGACAGTGCTGTGTGCTTGTGCTGGCCACGCCCATGCACTTCTCCAGTCCTCCTGCATAACATGGGAGCTCCTACACTACTGTCATATGCAGCAACACTACAGCATTAGTGTGGGTTGGCAACAAGAGGACAGTCTCCAGCCACCGAGCACCAACAAAGGGGAAACGCCAGTGCGTAAGGAAAGTGCCTTTCATGAATGTCAACCTATACACCAAGGTTTAACTGCAATGTTTGACAGACATGTCTAAATAGTCACTAATCATTTTTCCTCCATTTGTCAATTACTTTTACTTAGTAAGAAAGCAGATTTGTTCATTTTTCTGTGCGCCATCTACACAATCCAAGCAAATTGTTAACAATCATGAGGTGTTTAAAGAAGCACTTAACACGTGTCCTAAACTAGTATGTTATTCTATGTTGTTTGGCGCCTGTAAATTGCACATCTATCATGGCTAGTGCATCCATCACCCAAAATAGCCAGTCGTAGTTGCAACATTAACCCTTAATATGCTGGCAATGTGGGGGAATAATCATGGTTGTTGGCAGCAGTGGGCCGGGAGTTGCCTGCCAGATGTGTCCCAGGTGTGCCAGAAAATATTTGGGTGGGCACTAGCACTTATTATTTTATACATTTGTTGTAGCAAAGTAATAATGCATGTAAAATGAAATCCAATTGGTTTTTAAAATAGCTCGGGGGGTTCATGTGCTTGTTGCAGAGATCTTAGCGACCGGCTTGAATCCCAGTAGGTCTGACTCAGATTTCCATCCTTGTTCAGGTCGAATCATCAAAATGAGAACCATTGAGTTTGGTAATGGTGATATCTGTTATTGTAGGGGGTTATTTGTAAGAATTAACTTTTTGATTTGCAAGCATTCGATATGCAAGCATATATTTTCATTTCACTGTTTGCTTTTTTTTTTGTTGGAGTGGGCAGTACTGGTTTAAACATGGCTTTACTGTAGCATTGGTGTCTGATTATCAGTGCTGTTCTTGGCGGCAGCAGCACCCCGGGCATTGAAATATATATTTGGTGTCCCCCCTCACCCTCCCGTGCACCCCTAGTCAATGCCGGGGGAGGGAGGGCACATTTTCTTTTTTACTCCCCACTCCTGCCCCGGACCAGGGAGTTAATCATTGGAATAGGGTGCTGATGCTTTTGCTTATTCTAATGAAAACCGCCACTCCTGCTCCGGAGCGGAGAGGTAATCACCTATAGGGTGCTGATGCAAAAGCATCAGCACCCTATTGTTACTAAATGCACCCCGCTCTCGCGCTGGAATGCCCGGCGTCAGCACAAGAGCAGGGTGCATTTAATTTCAATAGGGTGCCTGTGCCTTCTCCCACCACGTCAGCTGGGGGGGCCTTTGAAAGGCTCCCCTGAGCTGGCGTGGCGGGGGCTAATGAAGCCCGGGCGGTCGCCTGGGTGGCCCTTCCCTAAGGCCAGCCCTGCTGTTTTATCAACTAATGTCTTACAAACTAAAAGGACTCTGAAAAGCGACCTTCAGACTACACACACACACACACACACACACACACACACACACACACACACACACACACACACACACACACACACACACACACACACACACACACACACACACACACACACACACACACACACACACACACACACACACACACACACACACACACACACACACACACACACACACACACACACACACACACACACACACACACACACACACACACACACACACACACACACACACACACACACACACACACACACACACACACACACACACACACACACACACACACACACACACACACACACACACACACACACACACACACACACACACACACACACACACACACACACACACACACACACACACACACACACACACACACACACACACACACACACACACACACACACACACACACACACACACACACACCTCCAAGACATAACTCCGCCTCTAAAAGTCGGTTTACTGTAGAGCCTCATTATCTGCCAATGTCCTCAAACTAATGCAGGAGCTAATGGCCCTCTGAGGAAAGGAAAGCTAAACACAATAATTACAGATTATATAAGACCCAGAATAAAGTGAACTTCGAGGATATGAAGAAGCCTAACATTCTCCTTAAATGGAGAAAAATGAGATTTTGAATAGCCTTCAGAATACGGTTTCCTGGATTCCAGCTTTGTCGACTCAGAGTGTGTCATCGCAAAATGAAACCCGGGCCACGAGTTGTATAGACAGGCTGCTCCAACCCGGATGAGTAGTTACTGCTCTGGGCAATATCGGCGCTGCTGCATGCACCACGCCAGAACCTTTGCTTACTGTATTATATTGTTAGTGAACATTCTGCAGGGCGTTATCGTGAGATAATGCCCTGGCACCCAAGGTGTGCCTCCTTTTCCAAATATGTGGGTGTATAACATGGGTGAATGGCAATTACTTCATAATAATATCCTCTTAAATGTTTATTAAAGATTATTAGACTATGCTTTCATGATGCAGCACACTTATTTTTTTAAAGGTACAATAAACAGAAATATTAGATCACAGGTTGTTCAGGGTGCGATTACGATGAGTAATTGAAGGCAAGCTAAGCAGGAGCATCAGTCAGATTCTGATGGATTGGGGCTGCATTATTACAGCAGATCATTTCGAGTTTTGGAAAATGGGCCTTTATCACCTGCTAAGGCTCACTTTCTAATTGGTCAATCAGTGCTAATTGTTCTGAAAGTAAATGGGCTTGGTGATGACATATTCCTAAAGTGACGTAGGCCACTCTTCTGGGCACATCTGAAGTAGGATATGCAGCGCAGCACGGCCAACAGCCGTCATCGCCAATTGCAAGCGGCCAACTCTCTGCAAGCAGCAGATAAACAGAGGGAAGACACAGTGGCCCTCATTACGACCCTGGCGGAGATCCATGGTGCAATTTGCACCGTGGTCCATGGCGCTAAGCTGCCAACTCCGCCATGGTGGTTGGCGGACTTACCGCCCCATTCCGACCTTGGCGGGGCGGTAAGTCCCCAATCCCCATTTACCCTTCCCCATTCCCATTTTTGCCCCATAGGGTATAATGGGAGTGGGGAAGGCGTTAATTACGCCACCGTAAATTACGGTGGCGTAATTAACAACAAGTCCCGTAGCGCCATGGATTTTTCCGCCTGCAAAAAGCAGGCGTAAAAATCACCATGGCGCTACGGGAACTCGTAGTCAGGCGGAAAGGTACGCCATGCTTTACGCCGGCGTAAACCCCTTTCCGCCAGGGTCGTAATGAGGGCCAGTGTCAGTAGAACTGCACAGTGCCCGAGGTAGGAAAAATCCATAGGCCAGTCACAACTAAAACACATGAGAAATTGGCATTTAGAATTTCTGCACTCTGGGCCCCGGGGAATCGGTGTAGCCGTTCTGTGTAAATATCCTTCCACAGTTGATATTGAGAGAGGTGACAGCCCGAGCTGGTTCTGCTTTCAGTAAAATAGTGGTTTATGTAATGATTTCATTCTATGGAATATATCTACATTTCTAACGTTTGCTTCCTTTTGTGGAGAAATTTCCCTGATGCCTATCTCCAATGACAATGCCACTGCTCAATCGCAGACAAAAAACAAGCTTTTTTAAATTTGAAAATTCCGTTTTATTTAAAATGATGAAATCAACAAAACTAAAGGTGAAACCCCATCATTGCTGGAGAAGTCGCCCGCAATGTTCCACAGGCAGCCTCTCCACAGAAACAAAAGGCAACCGCCCTGCTATTACCTTGCCAATGTTTACACATCCATAGGTATCAAAATAACTCGGAATAACTATTATTCAAAAGAGTATAATTTTCTTAGATATAAACATGCTAATTATCTTCGGTTGTTGGATTAAACAAAAAAGATTTTTATAATGCATTTGACAAGAATACAATTCACTTCGTTTTCTCTGATAACATCGACAAGTATTGGCATCAGAGAAAAATACGAACTTTCCTTTTTTAGCGCCGGTTTTATCTCTAAAAGGTTGGACACCATTGGTTTCTAACTAGGACATCGATACAATAATGTTTGGTAGGTTGACTTGGTGACACATTTTAAGGGCCTGGGTTCATGGTACAAGCTTTTATTTTGGAGAGCGAAATATCTTGATGTATTAAAGGTTCACAAAAGCATGAAAATATAAAATTGAAATAAAAAAAGAATTTGTTAACTTTAATTGGCATTAGTCGTCCAATAATTTTGTTCAACAAAATTATTTTGAAATATATGGGGCATGGGGTAAAGCGTGGCAAGGGGTGGGGAGAGGTGGGAAGGGGGTCAGGGTGGGGTTTGTAATATAGGGAACAGAAAAGGGGGGAACCACTCAAACACAAAAACAATCTTTGCATTTTTTGGGAATAAGTTTGAAAAAGCTAATGTCAATGTAGGGACACAGAACCGAATAATTACATTTGTTATTTAAATTTACATTTTTGTGAGGAGAGAAAGTAATATCCATCCTATTCCACTTTGAGGATGCACTAGTAAGGTCAATAAGTGTGCAAGTCCATGAAAATCTGGCCCCCGAAATGTGCCTCTAAGAAAATCTGGTTCTGTCTTGGGAAAGGCTTCTGCATTCAACTCCCTTTGGAAAAGGCCCCCTTAATGAGAATTCTGTCATTTATAACCCCAATCTTCTTTTCTCCTCTCAAGCAGGGTCTCGTTCTGTTCCTGCTTTCCCAAAAACTCTCTCCCTTTTTTATTTATTGAACTTTAAATAAATAGCAAACTCCACCCACGTAGCATCATTTTCTAGAGACTAGAATGCATGCCCTGTTTGTCCGAATCGAAAATGTTTTAATTCCCCTGTTGAAATTCCTGGGTTTTAGGTACCGCAGAATGGCAACTATTATTTGTTGCTAGCACATGACTTGAACATGTTTGGTTATTTGGAAAACTATATTCCTGCATTTTCAAAGATTAGAAACTCCTCATTTTTATCTGTTGTGGAATGTATGGGTTTGATTGATTGTTATTTATAATGCGCTTAATATCCAGAGGTTTCTAAGCGCGGATACAGGGATGGAACCAGTGTTGCTCCGTGTCGTCTTGCTTCCAAGGTGAGGACGTTGACTGGTAATGTCACTAGCAAAATGTATGTGATGTAATGATACGTTTTTTAGGAATTGTATATTTTATTATGAGATTTTAAATATCTGATTCTTATGGTGTAGTGGATTGTGTGCATTATTTTGTATTATATTACATTTGGGCTTTTGTGTGTTCTTATTGGTTTATGAATGTTTGTGATGAAATGTTTTAGGAACTGATGTTCGACTAAACGATGATGCTGGTTTGCCACAGACACTGCTCGGAAGACAGTTTCACAGCCAGGCCTGCTCCTTTGTGTTTACCTGGTTTCAAAGGTAAATCTGCATAGCTTATACCCAGGCAGACCTGCCTACATTTGAAAAACAACCCCAGAGATTTACGCCACCCGATGCCCCACCTATGTGCATGCAAGACTGATCCCACCTGCCCCACTTGCATGTTTTAAACAAAAAGCCAAACTCTATGCTCTGTTGCCAGATAAGGGTGGGATTTGCACTCCATACTGTGTCTCCGACCTCACCTCCATGTGATTAGCCAGTAGTGGTCTGTTTGTAGCGTGGGCATAATTGCTGATACTGCTGGAAATCTCTGAGATGCCACGCTCTTCTTCAGAGACCAGGAGATGAGTGTAAAAACTGTTAGGAAAGATTTCATAATTGTATGTAATTTTCCCTCCATGTGTCAACCCCCAATCTTTTTGCTGCTGTTTAGACACCATTGACTGACTTTGCCAGAGAAGCACAGCCTTCAGCTGCACTCTTCTGGGCTTTCGCTCAGTTGTTATGGGAAAACTGACACGCCCTTAAGACAGTCAGTACTGGGAGACTTTGTTTCCCTTAGTCCTTTCCTCCTGTTGCAACTTTTGTGCCACATGTAACAAGTGTGTAATGTATGTTACCATACAGCACACTTGGGTCTATAGTCATTTCCAAAGGCCCTAGATATCCTCGCTGGACTTTTTATGAACTGTGCAGATGTGTCATGGGCAGGACTGGTGGCAGCTATCTTTTCGCATTCTTTTTAACCCTTTCCTGCCATGTTAACTGTGTTATTCGCATTTGGCACAAATAGGTAGCCTGGCTCCAAAATGGCCATGCCACGAGGTTCTTTGCCCTGTCCTTTGGCATCTTGCCCCTTCACCTTCCACAGGTCGAGTTGACCCAGGCCAGTCCTTATTTGGTCATGCACTTTCCCGCGAATCCCAATGTTTTTGCGGGCTTCTGAATGCCTTGTGTGTGTGCCTCCAGGATGTGGGCTGGAATGTCTGATTCCAATACACATCCTGGGTGCCAGAGAGTCTGGAGTGCCATGAATGCCTGGGACCACTGTGGTCCGTGATTCGTCCACGTATGGAGTGTGTGTTTGTGAGCAGGTCTCCCATTGGGTCCTCTCAGTTTTGGACAAAGGGAACTTTGGATAAGAGGAGGCTGAAAACACCACTACCATGTCGATCTCCTGAGTTCTCACTGAAAAAGGATAGGATCCAAGTATTCTGCAACTACGAAGTTGAGTCGAGGAACCGCTGGTGACCCGCTGGAAGGTTTGGCACCCGGAGCCCGCTGTCGTCCCATGGGACCCCTCTGCATCTGGCCGTCCTAGAAGGTCTGCGAAGACGCTTCGACCCATTGGAATAGTGGGACCAACTATTCTCGGCACCTTCATCAAACCCTGTAAGTAAGCCTCTTCGGAAGTGTCCCTTGGCCAACCAGTGGGCTGACCAGTTTACGCAGGAGGTTTGCTCTGTCACTGCTGCTGTTTTGAGGAGGCCCTCGAAACTTGGTATACTGCTAGCCCTGTGTCCCGGCACCCTCACACTGAATTTCGTACACTTGGCATTCCAAGGTCTGAAGTGAGACGAGTGCATCAGGACCGGAGTAAACACGGTTACTGTGTTGCCCTGCCACGGCAACGACCTGTGCAATTCTCACAAAATTTCATCACATCGCTGCACTTGTGACCTTCTTGCCCCTGAAGCCTGCTGCAGTGAAACTAGGCTGATTCCTCCACCCGGAGCGGAGAAATTGCCACTGTCCCATTTGGGAATCATCGCTGTATTTTAGGAACTGAAAGGTGTCGAGACGTCCTTTTTGCTGCTTTCGAAACTGCCAGTGAAGTGGACTGAACTGGCAAAGTTTGGGTCTGCTTGCGCCGGGGACCGGTGAATACTCCTTACCCCAACCGGTGGCCCCTAGCGCAAGAGCCAATTTTCACGCACAAGTGGCCCCCGGGGGCCTCTCTTCTTTCCACAACTATTGCGAAATAGCGTCTCCATCCCGCACTCTCGAACTGCCTCTGCCTTCAAGTCGAGGACCTTCTTGAATAGTGGGAACCTGTTCTGCATGGCCTCATCCATCTTCCTGAGCTGCTAGAGACCCTATTCCGCCCATTGGCACAAGCGCATGCATGTACTATTGAGCACAAGGCTCCTTTCTTTGTAGGGCTTGGACTGCCTCTTAGGTGAATTATTGATGTTGAACTGGGCCTAAAGATTAACTGCACTGCATGTTTCCTTCCCATATAGGTTGTTGACATATTTCGTGCAGTCACCCCTTTGGACCCCCATGGTCCTGTATATATATTTTGTATCGAGTGTTATGTATTGGTTTACTTAGTGTTACTGTGATTCTTTTGCTATGGTCTATGTTACAAAGGCTTTGTAATAAATGTGTCTATATTTTTAATAAAACACCTGTCTGGAGTAATTTGTAAGTGTCCTTGCTCTGTGTGCTCATTAAGGTTCTTCAGTCACCCTCACCCCTCATGAGACTTAGTCTTGACCGCCTGCAATCGCTACCCTGATTGGCCTGGCTTGTCCAGAGGGTACCCTGTCACAAGAAACTAGGTTGGCCTTCTGAACCTCTGCCTCTCCAGGTCAGAGTTCAGAAATCCATCTTAACAAAAACCCAGAGTCTCTGGGCTAAACCCACAGAGTAGGCAGATCTGTGTCTAGGGAAATGCCTGGAATCCAGACCCGCCCCCCCTCATCTCCACTACCAAAGTTTAGTCCTGGCAGTCCCTGTTAAATTGTAGTCCTGCTTTTATGTCGGTGGACTGTTCCAGTTTTTTATTTCATAAATCTGGTCAGCCTAGAACAGCTATTCAAACACAATACTCAATAGACAAATATTAGCCTCTTATTTAATTCTGTGTGAGTTTAATTCCACCACACACGTTAGTTTTCGTTACTTTTGTCTTAAAATGTGTTGGGAGCTGTATTTATGAGTTATGATTTCCATCCTACATACAGCGAGTGAGAGGCAGCAAAGTTCTTTCGGGTGTTTTTTGATGTACGATATCGTGCACCCCACTGCTGGGGGACAAATTTTAATGGGCCAAAGACAGTAAAAGTGGCTTTCACCCCTTTCGTTTTGTTGGGCATGGGCCCAATCAGCGACTGTTTTGCAGCTAGTCTGTGAGGCCACTTGACTTTTGAATGCTGTTTTTTAATCTCAAGAGGTTTTAAAACAGAGGTGCCCTTGCCCAGGTTCTTAAATGTACCTATTTGCTGTTCAGGAAGTCCATGCAGATTTCACGGGAAGTGTGGGAAATTATCACCCCCAAGTCAAGAGTCCTGAGACAGGGCAATAGTGGTAACTGCGTCATGTTTCGCAGGTGATGACTCAAGATTTACTGTTATGTCCAGAGTTTAAAAAATGGATCTTCAACTCCTTCATTTATTGGTTGGTTCAGGACATAGTTAAAAAAAAAAAATAATAACTTGCAAATTCTTTCCTGCTCCTCGCATTAGTGTTAACAACTGTTTAATACACAATAATAATATTGTATTTTATGTAGCACTTCCTGTCTTCTACCCTACGCTTTTTGGCGCTGTAATAATTGTTATAATTACTCCCTTTCATCACTCAATCGTTTGATATCTGAAGGGCGAAGGACTTAGTAGGCCCTGCTGGGATTCCAACTTGCAAACTGCAAGCTTGCTCCATGTCAAAAAAGAGCACTTATTCTGTGAGTTATCCACTCAATACATGTAGTGCAATCACGCAGATGTTTTTGTGGGGTAATAAAAGGAGAATATATCAGTGTAAATACTGTTCTTTTTATCAAATGTGGCTCTATTCCATGGTTACTCATTCTATGCCCCTCCAGATGGTTAGGACTATATTTCCCAGGATCCTTCGCCAATGACTATGCTGGCTAGGGCTGATGGGAGTTGAAGTCCTAAACGTCTGGAGTGCTACATAATTAGTAACCATACTCTATACACATTAGTAAACTATGTAAAAGATGACAATGGCTTTGTATTTGTAGTCATGTGCCATAGATCACCGGATAAACCCACCCACATTAGGTCAGTCTCTCTAATAGTAATATCATGATAATTAAATTAGGATTTTATATTCTGCTTGCTGTTGCATGCCCGCTGCTGTAGGGACATCTATACTGAAGAAACGGATGCAAAGAAAAATGCCATAGTTAAAAACAAACATGTGAACTACATCCTGCACAAAGCATTTGAAAAGGACACGTGCAAAGAAATGTGCAATGTTAGCTGCCCATTTAGAACAAGAGTATATGTCCACAGTAAATGACAAGGCCTAGCAGAGGTAAAAATGTATTCAACTTGCAAGCTATTAGCTAGCCATAAAAAGTTACTTGCCACCCCAATTATATACATACACGCAGCACACCATTTTGTACTCACCAAGAGTCAATTATCGGTAGTTAATGGCTAGTGTACATTTTATGCCTTCAGTCAAAGGAAATGTGTCCTTTCAGTTGCAAGGAACAATCTGGCAACCTTTATTAAAGGGGGACAGTCCAATCTGGGATAAAGTACAGCATTTTATAGAAAAAGAAAGACATTAGAATCAGCTTTGTATAAAGAAACATACAGAGACGTGAAATGTAAAACGTTGGGCGGGGTCTGATTGCAAGGATAATGCTATTATGTTGCCCTATGTTAAGTGACAGTTAATTGTGGACATGGGGAGAAGAAAGACACGCTGCATTGCAACTAAAACAGCAACACTGGCCTAGGACCTAAAATGGCAATTCATCCACAAACAGCTAAACGTTGGGGGCGGATTTCCCAAGAGAAATGAAACTCTGGGCCTGTGAAGCTGGTTTATAAAACCTTTTGACACTTCCTGGATTCAACGACAGCCCTAATGCTCTGTTCTGGTAACAGATTTTGCAAAAGAAAACACATGCCCTTTAAATACAGCAAATAGATTCTAAGCAGTGGTCTGGCCTCAAGTAATCTCATCTTCCCATCAGCCATATCCTTCCAGAAGGAAACCCTCCATACCTGCAGAGACCTGGTGCCTGACACATTGGAAAGGCGAATGGTGAAATTACTCTAGCGATCAGAACTGGGTCAACAAATGGCCCAAGGTAGCCTAATTCCAAAGAACCTTCTAACAAGGAGTCCCCTGGCAACCAGATTCCCAGGAGTCATACATGGGCAGCTCTGAGCGTCGAAGAGAATCCCACCAAATGTACTGTTGTCAGACAGGAGATGGTATGCCATTTTATATTGTGATGTATCCCATTACATGTAAGAGAAAACATTACACTATTTATATTTTATATATGGAATTACATTTTCATTAATATCTTTTGGCAGTAAGGTCATATGAACATACTTTTCTTTTAATTGCTCAGGGTCAGAAAATAGCAGATGGATGCAAAAAAACTATTTGTATGATAATTCTTTAATTATGCAAATTAGACATGTATATATACATATTTTTGTGCAGAAACTTCCCACATCAATGTTTCATATCACTTAGCTTCTTTGAAGGCTATGCCATTATTCTGAGCCGGAAATAGGATTTTGGAGTAAAGTATCAGACAATAAAAGCCACAAATCTGTCACACACACATCACGTGTTGTGGCAAAATCAGACTAACATCGTTGGATTCACCTGAATGATGGCAATCTGACAAACTGATTAGCAACCTGATTGCAAGTGAGTAACATGATGTTTCGGAAAGTCACAATTGTTTAATATAAACATATCCAAGATGACATTATATCAGAGGAGAGGGAACCCAGGTTTAGTAGTAAATCCCATTAGATGACTCTCTTTATTAAAACATTGATATGCTCTATGAGTACAAAGGGAATGGCTTAGCGTGATGACACTTTTGGAACATTGTCCAATCAGATACATTGACCAATTAGGTTAGAGAAATGATACAGGGTATTCTAATCTGTAAACGATCAAACCAGTAAATATATATTTATTATTCATCCATGTGTTTATTGATATTCATGAAACTACCAATAAGGAAAACAATTTGTAGCGATTTGGCCAAATGTAACAATGTGGAACAAGATAAATACATCCCAAATTAGATGAATTACCATATCTCTACTCCCTATCCCATACTCACTTCATCTTATATTAAAATCAAATATTAATTACCTAAATCCGAATCGTACACTAATACAAATACTTTTGCTTATTTATTTTGCTCCTTTATCTTTCTTTGTTGGCTTTGATTAATTCATTTGGTTTTGAAATTGTCATTATGCTTGTCTGTGTTTTTGTGTTCCTATGATTGATGCTAACTTTCAATGGTAATTCACACTAACATGGTTGTGGTTTTATTGACAACAATAGCTGTACTGGAAGAATTCATTTCTTTATTTATGAAAAAACGTGTTTGCTAATGCCCTGAAGAAGCTATATTGAGCGAAACACGCGCAGACCATGCATTGAACTTTGAAATATCCCCAAAAAAAATTGAATCTGAAACTTTTGATAAACACGTGTTCTTGTTTTGACCAACAATGCACCTTGGAATACAGAATATTGTATGTGGACTGTGACAAATTGAGGTATTTCAGCCCTTCTCCACCAGGGGGAGACCCCCTGCGAGGCTAGGGAGGTGAGCTTGTTCTGCAATATCCTCCCTAGAGGCTGAGGCATGTGGGGCCTCACTGGGAGAGACTCCTCCTTAGAGGACAAAGACCCCCCGTTCCCAGGAGGAACTCCTGCCAGCTGGACGTACCATGGCATACGTGGGATGTTTTAAAATGCAAGAAAATATGAACTGCCAGGACTGGGATGAAGAAACATCTAAGGGATATGGTTATCTTGTGAGATAAGGTTGTTTCCCTTTAAATCCAGACGTCCACCTTACTGGGACAAGTATGTTCAAAAGAGTGTCTACAAACAGGGAGGAGAGAGAAGATTGGGAAGAGAGAGAGTATCAGAGATGCAGGCTGTGGGAGGTCCCAAGCTGCGCAACACTGGACGAGAACCAAAATCGGGAAGCCTGCGAGTTTCAAACTCGCTTACAGCTGATACACGGGATGCCAATGCTATGGCAGTTCCGAAACGCGAAAAGCCAACAGGGTGGAGACCCAAGCCAGGGTGGAGGTGGTGACAAGATAATGGAGGCACCTCTGTGGTGAACCGGCAGTCCGAAGAAAGTTGCAGAGACAACCAACAACAGAGCATCACAAGGTGTCCATGGCTGCTTGCGAGCATAGGCACAGCAAGAGAAGGAGAGAAAAGCCAAATACACGAACGCTGTGGAGAAGACGGCATCCGCGATACAGAGAGAAACTCTGAGACCAAAACAATCTGACAACGCTCCCCTTCAAGAAAGAAGGTAACGGGGAGAACAGGAGGTGTGGGGTGATTCAAGAGGATCATTATATTGCACAACAAACTCATCACAGTGGAAGATATGAAACAGAGTTAGCTTTGAAGACAAATGGATATAAAGATTGCAAACCAAGAGAAAATCATCATAATAAATAGTTAGCTCGTCACAGTAGAAAATATTAAACTGAGTTAGCTGTGAAGGCAAATGGATGCAAAGACTGTGAATCAAGAGAAAATCATCTTTTTATGTATGCAGGTTCCCAAACCTTAAGGGTTGCGAACATCATGCTAGGCACTCTAAACAAATCATACATTTAAACCCATCTTATTTCGCTTTTTTCTTTTCGTTTAAACTTATTTTATTCTGTAATATAATAAAGGAAATTGGACATGTATTATATAATAGCACCCCATTTATAACACTCTTGTTGTCAGTGTGTATTTTACATTGTATTGAGCCCCTCAACTTTCTATTGCCTCATTGATATTCATCTCCATTTTCTGTCAACCTTCCTATATCACCTCAAATGTCTTAATTTGCCCATTGTAGGTGAACATTGTTTTCCTTCACTACTTCTTTACAAATATAAGTCCACCAATTGTCACATGTAGTGATAGCTGTATTCCTCCAGTCCTTGACGAGAATCCATTTAGACAAAACAATAGTATAGAAAAAACCACATGTTTCCCCTTTTACTACTATTATTATTATTGTCCTTTTTGTATTGCACTTAGGGATAGTCTCAAGGCATATAAACCTTTTCCAAATTAAGGTACCTTAAGACCCACCCAAGGACAGCAGGAGCATAGTCTGCTTACGATGCATCGACTTGAAAAAATTGTGATATAAGAGGAGAGGGATTTGTTGAAGTGAAATCTGGTGTGGAGCATGAGAAGGCGTGTAAGTGGGTGATTGATGGGTGACATTGCTGTATTGTACACATATATGTAAAATCTGCATGTGTAAGGGACACGAGATGTGCTCAGGCTATATTCTGGGCATGGTTGACCAGCGTCATCCCAATGGAAGGACAGGGTCTTTTAACCAGATCGGTAGGGTCTTTTAACCGGATGCCCAAGTGGGAGGACAAAGGTTCCATGTGATATTTTCACTGCAATAATATTGCGATGCAAAAATCTCGCCATATTTTTGCGGCGAAAATAACACATGGACCCTGCGGGGGACACCCCCGCAACCCCTGCATCATTTTTTTATGTGCGGGGGACACCCCCGCAACCCCTGCATCATTTTTTTATGTGCGGGGGACACCCCCACAACCCCCGCACCTAATATTTTCGCCACCAAAGATATCGCCTATGGCCGTTCCCGACGACCATATGTACGGCGATATTTTTGCTGGCGAAAATATTACCTGATACCAGGACAAAGGCCCTAAGCATATGTGTTTTTACATCTATCCAACCTATCCGCGTTAGAAGCAAATTAAATAAAAGATGATATAAATTGATGGACTATTCAAAATTCCCTTAAGTTAATGGTCAGAGGAACTGATGGAACTCCTGCCGCAGTCTTTCATCCATGCCAGGATACTTTCTAACCAGCGGTAGCATGATTACCTATACATAAATGGGGAGAGGGATGGATACCAAACCCTTAGGAAGAGTTGATTATAACCGCCTTGCCGAAGAAAGGTAAAGAGAAACTCCCCTGCTCTTCTTTCCCTCCAGTCACATTAGTCAAAGTGCTGGCATTAAGATTGGCAGGTAAAGTAAATAAGATTGGTAGGCCAGGATAACACGGCTTTGTACCAGGAAAATTCCAGAACGTAATGGATGTCTAGCCACATTTTCGATGCTGAAAAAGCATTTGATGGAGCCATTTGGGAATTAATTTGGAGGGATCTGAAATTACTGTGTATTTCTGATTACCTGGATTATAATGTCTGGAGCCTTTACCATATACTAAGATGTAGGATTTTGACGGGGATCATTGTCAGATAACTTCACAACACACCAAGTTACAAGATAGGACCGACCCATGTCATCTCTTATATTTGTTAGAAGAGCACAATGTTACCGAGATCAGCCAGGAGGGGCAATTCCAGCTACAGAAGTAGTTCCATCCAACAATTTCCCTCCTTGCTGACATGATTGTTGTGATGGTGCTTGTTCTTCCAAGTATTTGTATGCATTTTGGGGTATCCCGAACCAGCTATCTAGCAACAGACGTCCGTGATATAATGCTGTTATCTCTATTTATCTGTGGGTCGGAGGATGGGTAAGACGGGTACTGACCTACACATTTTGGGAACATGAACTATTTTACACCTATGTACATCAGGTCATGAAAGCTCATAGTGACACTTTTAAGGTTATACCGAACATAATTTGCAAATTAATACGCCCAATGGTTTCTTGAAGCATGTTCTCCCAAATCATGAATACTCACTCAATAGTCTTACAACTTGTGTAGATATGTATTTTATGCATCAGACATGGGGATAATCGATAAATGCAACTCCAATATCCATTTCGCCAATAACCCTTCATCGTCTGACATTTCATGTTTTGCTATCATTCTATAGAACATAGACAGGTTTCTTTGTAAAATGACATCCCAAAACTGTGGTGTTCCCTTCCACATTCCTTGTACATTTCCATGGCTTTCCGCCCAACATTCTTCAACCTGTAATAGCTTATGAAATTTGACTTACTAATGGCTTCTTTCCTCTGAAGCTATCCATAGAGTCTAGGTTGACTTTAACTGGGATATCTACTATAGTAATTATTAATAATCTGAATATGATTCCGTGGATTTAATTCTGAAAGGAATGATGGAATTGTCTGATAAAGATTGTCATGTAGTGAATATCTTATACTAAGGAGGACGCAAGACCAAGTACAGTCATTCTATATTTGCAACGGTCTTTGTGTGCTTGTGAGCCACCTTAAATGTAAAACTTGGATCTTCTCAAAGAAAACAATAATCAGGGTTGTCTCCTCCTAAATAAAACCATAAACAGAATGGTATTTTCAGCAAATGTCACACCTGACGAAATGTGGGCAGCTATGCCTTCAGGCCTCTGGAGCCATTGTCCCCGTCTGTATAGTTCAATGGAGGTTCCTTCACCTACCTTTCAAGGAGTGAAGGTTTTACAAGTTCATGAACCCTCTTACTGTCACAAACGACTTGAGGGATTCTAGGATCCCCGATCCCTAAAGATTAAGTCTTTCCAACAGTCTGTCAAAGTGGTGGGATACCAAGGAAATTGAGTGACACTGAGAGAGCTAGGGATCCCCTGGTATTTTGTCTCGGTAACTGGTACTCAGAATGTGGCCCTTCACCCTCTCTGCTCCTGTCATAACCTCATAGTCCCACTCTCGGTCTTCCTACTGCGGTCTGTGGCTGTTTAAGTACAAACTGGCCTACCGGAACCTGCCTATTCTTCCTGGCCAGGCCCTGATTTTCATCTGGGCCATACCTACTCTGAGATCTCCCTCACTGCCGCCTCCACCTCTTCCATACCACTATCCCCTAATGCCACAACTGGTTCTTTCTCACTCCTGGAGTGTTATGTTACCTCCACCCACCTCTTTGTTCTTGCTGTGCCCACCTCTTTCCTCTTCACTTCTGTTATTTTTATCACCTTTCCTCTGCTGTCACTGCCTCTTTCCGCTCAACTCCACATCTTTCCAGCTCTCACCTTTCCTCTGATATCGCCACTTCCTTTCAAACCACTCCAGGTTTTACCTCCTCCTTTCCTCTTCTATCTCCTCTTTCAAGTATTAGACAGATGTGACCTCCTCCCTCCTTTTCTCACTTCATTTGGGTTTTATAACCTCTTTTGCTACCACCACTTCCTTTGCTACCACAAACTGATTTTCTATTACCACCTTCTTCCTCAACGCTTCAGCTCTCATCACCTTCCACTCCTACTCTCTACGGGCACTTCTGCAGTCTCCACCACTCCTGTATCCTCCTGATCTTCCGCCACCTTCCAATCTCCAGCCTTCTACAGACACAAGTGTCTCCCCAGGGTTTTGGGCAGGTGCAGGGTTTTTAGTTTACGCTGCCCTAGTAAATTGATGTATTTGAGAGGATTGAGACCCCCCCCCAGGACTGGTCTGCAGTGGGGGCAATGTCACTGTCACCTGCCATATGCTGCAAACCAGGGTAAAGTGACCAGAGGTTCCTCCACAGATCACCCCTATCCTCAACATCAACTGGCTCTGGGTAGTACCCAGTCCCCTGAGAAACTGCTGTGGCGGTCCCCTGAACCAGCCAGGGGACTTGCTCACGGGTCATATACCAACACATTATCCAATGTGCAAATGTTTCAAAAGGTGGGGAACTTGTCAAAATGTGATGCCACCTTTCCCATATGTACCTCAATTACTTTAATTATAATTTCTTAAAGAGATACACTGAGTTAAATCTAAGTGCATTGTGTCACAGATGCTCTTGACTTCTCAACACCCGAAAAGAGAAAAGATCGATTCTCGGTCCATGCATTGGATTTAGCAAAAGTTCCATCACTTTATTATTGCTGCCCTGTAATATGTTTTCATTTGCAGAGGCCCAACTTCTCCTCATCTTCCTACTCCTGAGCTCAGGCCACCTGATCATTGAACCAATTAAATTGTACAAAATGGAAATTTAGAGAAAACAGTCTAAAATATTAATTGATTCACATTGAAATAAAACTAAAAAGGTAGAAAGTAACAACTTTTTTATTAGGTTAAGTGGTATCTAGTGAAAATGTTGCCAACTCAAATGAATGTATACTGAAGGAGTATCCCGAGGACTCTATTCAAGTAATGCGTATCAAAATTATTTATTTCACTTGATCTGAAAATGACAGTTAACCTGGATATTTCTTCAGTATACATTGTTATGGTAATACCCTGGTCCAGAGCTTAGGGTCTTCCTGTGTATTCAGTATAGTAGCCAACTCAAATGAAGTCAGTGAAAACACTGTGGAGAAAATACCTTTGGAGAGAAAAAGTCGGCAAGTAAAACGTAGTCAACAAATCCAGCTGCAAAGTAGCCAAAAATGCAGTGCTTTTTATGGTGTAGAGCTAGGATAGGAGATGAGGTAAGGCTAGGGGTTCGGGTTAGAGTAAAGAGTTTGGTTAAAATTAGGTTACGGCTAAGTGTAGTTGTTAAGGGCTGGCGATGTTGCGGTTTGGTTAGAGGTTAGGATAGAGTAAGGGCCTGGCTAATTGTTAAAGTAAGGGTTATAGTAAGTCTAGAGGTAAGAGGGTAAAGGTTTTTGTTAGAAGGGATGGGGATGTAGAGGAGGGATGGTGATGTGGCACAGTGTAGTGTTTAGGATAAACCTAGTGGTAACAGTATAGTATGGATATGGAAATGGCAGTCTCCCCATGAGGACTCCGGATACCCTTCACTTCTGCTTGTTTTTTTACATTTCATTTTACCAATGCATTGCGTGACTTATTTTTCCCAAATATATTTTCCATCTTGCACTGTATGTGACTGTAGATTAATTTTCCCTGCATATGAACCTACCCACTCGCACCCGACTACAGATTCTGTGCTGCTTATGCTTGTGGTTTATTTCTACCAAGTGCCTGCTGTTCTCCTGTGTTTGTATTTTGTCCTGTATTTGATTATTGCATTGACGCTTCACTGTAATTAGTCCCAACATTCTCTGCTCACTGCGTTTTGTATTTTTCATTATGATCTCTATAGTTGCTTGTTTTCTGGCACACTGGACATTGCCCACCGTTTACCCTGTCTTCCTGCACTGTATTGATAGCAGACATTGGGCCTCATTACGGGTCCGGCGGTAACTGTGCCGGTATTACTGGTGGGTTGCCGCCAGACCCGGAAATATTTACCGGCACCTGACTTGCTGGTAACACTGGGGTATTACAACCGTGGAGGTCCAGAAAGTCAGGCGCCGGTAAATAGTAATTCCCCATTCCCATATAGCCCCATGGGACTCTATGGGAATGGGGAACACGGAAGCAGCAGCACCATTATTAACGGTGCCAGCGCTTCCGTGATGGTCTGCCGACCGTGGCCGCTGTGTCCGGCAGGGTCAGACCTGCCAGGCACGGCGGCTCCGGCAGGCAGACCTGTAGTATGCCAGTCCACAAACAACAGTTCCAGCAAGCTTACCGGCACCATTGTTTGTAATGAGTCCTATTGTGTCTTTAGTGTGTGTATGTGTGCGTGCATGTGTGTGTGTGTGTGAGTGAGACCCTGTCTTGCCATGCGGACCTGTGTTCAGTTCCTGCTATTGTGTGTAGTCCACTGTGTGGTATGTGTGGGGAGGTTGTGGAACCCAAGCCATGCTCCTACCCAGGACTCCATTCCCTGCAGGAACTAGTTCCTCCTGTTGTTAAACCTATTCCCAGCCAACATAGATCTGTGTTTACAGCTGCAGCCTGGGACTGGCTCCTTTTGATCTGCCCACCTGCTCTGCACCCTGTACTTTCCATTCCCCTTCCTGTCACCAAGCCCTGGGACGCACACAGAAACTGGGGCAGGCTCTGGAGGGACACTGGTCCTACCCATAACTAAACGCTCCTACTATTTTCCTGTCACAAGCCTTCCCTGAGCCCTGGGAACAGACAGAAACCAGCTCCACCTGTTATGTCCATCATGGGGACGGGCTCTAGAGTAGGCGCCTAGCTCTCTTTTGGTTACTGGCGGTGGTCTGCTGACGGGTGAGGGCAAAGAAGCTGAGGGGAGACCCTTTTCAGAAGGTACCTTTTCCTGCCTTCCCTTCTCCATTCTTACCCGTTTCTCAACCTCATCCACCAACCTGCTCTATTTTCCACCAGTAGGCCTGCCGGTCTCTCTGCCTCTGCATCCCCCTGCTTCTCTCCCCTTCCAACCTGCTCTATTTTCCACCAGTAGGCCTGCCGGTCTCTCTGCCCCTGCATCCCCCTGCTTCTCTCCCCTTCCAACCTGCTCTATTTTCCAACAGTAGGCCTGCCGGTCTCTCTGCCCCTGCATCCCCCTGCTTCTCTCCCCTTCCAACCTGCTCTATTTTCCACCAGTAGGCCTGCCGGTCTGTCTACCCCTGCAACCCCCTGCTTCTCTCCCCTTCCAACCTGCTCTATTTTTCTACCAGTAGGCCTCTTGACCTCTCTGCCCCTGCTTCCCTCTCCTTTTCTCACCTTCCCTTCCCTTCCCTTCTCTCTCCCGCTCTCTCTGTTTTCCTCTTTCTCTTTCTTGCTCTCTCTTTCTCTATTTTGCTCTTTCTCTCAATTTCTCTATTTCCTCTCTTTTTGTCCATCCCTTTCTTTCTCTTTCTTTCCCCCTGCTCTCAGCCCTCATCCTCTCTACCAGCCGCCTTCTATTCACTCTCCCACTAACTCCCCACTGGCTATTTTCCTCCTCTTTCCCTCTCATTGCTCACCAGCTGCCCATTCTTTGTTCTCTCTCTCCCCTCTCCCCAGTCACTCTCTACCCCCTCCCTTCCTTCCCAGCAGCCTCCCCACCCAAACCTTTCCATCTCCAACCCTTCCCTTCCTCCCTTGGGGTCCCTTCTCCCCCCCACCCACTGCTTCCAAGGGTAATCCCCATTCCCCTGGCTACCATGCAAGTAGGTGTCCCTAGCTAGTATGCCTACCATCAATGCTCCGCCTTGTGCCCACTGTAGACAATCGTCCATGTCCAGTGTCCCTAACGTACTCTGCTGGCAAGAAGACTACTTCTCTGCCTGTAATACATCTGTTCTTCATTCATTGGTGTTCCCTCTATTCGGTGTAGGCTGACTGTTTTGTTTCAGAGGGGGGGACCCGGTCCGTCTGCATACAGAACGCACGCTCACTGGGTCAGTTAATTTCCTGCCCCAAAACTGTGCCTCTGTCTAGGTTCTCTCATGCGGCCTTCCCCATTTTGTCCTGCCTCCCAAGTCCACATGGGGTAGGGAAAGAGTTAGAGTTGGGGTTGAGCTAAGGTTATGGTTATCATAAGAGCAAGGGTTTGGTTAGGGTGAGGGCTATGGAATTCGTGGAGACCTGGTTTTGAGGTTTTAGTTTGTGTCACTGTACATTTTTTATTTATTTATTTGTAGTTCTGTATTGAGTAACATACAAATTAGATGCTTTGGAGCGCTAAGTTAAGGAACGCCTAAGGCTTAGGGGTAGAATAACGGTTAGGGATGGGCCTCCGGTAATTGTGTAGGGCAGGTGGTTGCCTGGTTTTAGTAGGGGTTTGGGTAATTTTTACAGTTGGAGCATAGTACTTTTGTGTGTTTAAAAATAGATGTTTTGGCATCCTTGTCACTGGCAACATTTTTACACCTTACATTGTTGGGCAGAATGACTATACAGACCCTACAGTTTATAGCGATTTTGCAATCCCGCAAAATGCTGTGAAAAACGTCAGTTTTTGCAAAAAAGCACAAAAATTGCCGTTTTTGCAAAAACACACACAAAAATGGCAGTTTTTGCTAAAAAATAAAAAATACTCAAAGGGCCAGTTTCTCACATTTTTTTTTTGGACTCAAGAAATGAAATGCGCAAGCACATCTCATCGCTGGAGCCAACAAAAAATGGATGCTTCTTATATGCACCCATTCAGATGTCCTTTTTCACCCCTTAGCGCAAATCAGGGGGCGTTTCTGTGCCTTTAAAAGCGCATCCCAAATTGACAAGCAAGATGTGCTTTTAAATATGCAGCAATTGTAGGCCACCCTATGCGCCCACTTTTAATACGTGTACGAGGGGTGCCACTGCTTTACAGGGTCTTGACTGACCCTACTGACTTGTGCAAAACTTTTTTTTAAAAAAAACATTTTTAAGTGTGACAGCTGCTGTCTCACTTGCATTTATGTTCCCCAAATTGGATAGAAATGAGTTTTTGTGGGTTGCATTTTACAGTGGCAGGACCCTTAAGGACCAGTCATGGTGAAATGCACGGGGAGCCTATAGACCATTGTCAGGAGAGCAGTTCCAACACAAACATATTCAAGGTGGCTGGCCAACGCATCATTTGCGCTACAGCTCAGCCCTGTGGAAATGCGCAGGTCACCTTTGAGATTAAGGTGGCCTGCTCATTTTCAAAAATTGGTTATCTATTTTTAGATGCCCCATTTTTTAGGCCAAAATCTTCAAAAATTGAAAAAAGGATCACAATATGTGAGAGAAAGGAGTGAGAGGGTGAGTGATGGGTGAGCTGTGGGGTGGTAGGCAAGAAAGCAAAGGGAGATCAGAGGGAGAGCAGTGGGTCAGAGGGGGAAGTGGTGAGCAAGAGAGCAGAGAGAGAGCGGAGGTACAGAAAGTGGAAGGAACGTGGGCTCGGGGGTAGTAGTGGGCCGAAAGCAGAGAGGGGCAGTAAGCTGCAGATTGGGAGAAAGGATGAGGGAATAGTGTGATAGAATGGGAGAAAGGATGAAAGATGCAGAAGTAGCATGCAGGAATGAAGGATTGTATACTGCTGGAGGAATTGGGGAGCGTACAGTGTGGGTTGGGAGTACGATTTGGAGTTTGGCAGGGACTACAGAGTGCAAATTGTGACTTGGCAGTGTGACAGAGCATGTGAGTATGTTTATGACTGAGCGTGAGGTTCAAAAATGCAAGTTGTGATGGGGAATTGGTGAGACGTGTGAGGTGTGTTGGGTGAGAAAGGTGTGTGCGTGTTTGCAGGATTCAGGAACATAGAAGGGGAACATTTTCAGTATTACAAATGATAATGATTAATAACGTTAATTATATTAAATAGGCATGCACATTAAACCAAAAAACGTAGCCCAAACATACCCTGTTCTGCCAAGCCAGAGACATCTAGGACTCTGCCTATTTGATACAAAAGATATATATATTTCTGAGGCTTGTGTTGTGGAATCTGCTTGGATCACATGCTGTGCATAGGCCGACATCTAGTGGAAGCTGCCGAGTATTACAGTTTGTTTTTCGAAACTCGAAAATGGGCGTAGACACAGGGTGTGCCAGTAATACTATCCCTAGTGTGACGTCTGCTTTTATATATATATATATATATATATATATATATATATATATATATATTGACAACCTGGCTCTCTTGTAGCGTTGCACACAGCCTCTTTCCTGCAATATACCAATTTTGCACCCTCCAGTCAATAAAAATTGTGCTGCAAAAATGCTGCCATAAATAACGGTTTGTGCCGCAAAATTTGCCATATCATGTTGCAAAATCCTGGAGGGTCTGACTATATTTTAAAACCTACTTTTTGCTGACTACATTTTCAGATTGCTACATTTTTCTGGTGACATTTTCACACAGAACCAGTTAACCTTGTCAATGAATTTTAACTGGACCCTAACCAATTTTGTGTTGAATGAAATAACTTAAAATTATTTGCCTTTAACAAATCGGCAGAGTCTGCTGCACTTAATATCCCAAAGTAGCAAATTTCTCCTACTGAATCCTGCTACCTATCACTATTCAGTGTCCTCAATCAGTTTAAGCTTTCATAACGGAGATGGCTTCTAGCACCAACCACCTCGGTCCACTGCTTCTACTTCTAAACTTGAGATAGTCTAAGGTTTCTCCGTCTCCGTTCTCCCATCCCACAGCACCAAGGCTAGGGAAATACTGCATAGTGTGGATGTGAGAAGAAGTACTGCGGGAGCCTCAAGTATTTTATATTTGGTAGTTTACTCAGAGTTTCAGAAAGTTAGCAATCTAATTATTCTCAGTTATTTTACAGGTTACTTAGCTGGCCACCTAGTCCAGATTACTCGGTTGTGCATGCCTAATGGTGACAAGCTCGGCCTTTCATCTCTCAAGGGTCTGTAATAGTACCACCCAATTTTCAAATGCCAGGGGGCCATTAAGTTTGTCATATGCATTACGTAATTGGTCGATAATAAAGCCTTGCAATAATGGCCCCTCCCGAGGTCTATGGGCTATTAGCACATAGTGGTAGGAGCAATCGAGTTTTGGTGGTGAAGTGAAAAAACGCTACTTTAATAGTGAGTAAAGTAAATAGGCAAACTCAGAAAATTAAGGCGTATATATTGTAGTATTTAAATAACATGATTGTCTTCAGAAGTTAAGCATTTTCATTGTAAAATTAGTTAAACTGGAGCAGGTTTAACATGATCATGAACTGGGCGTCACATAAAACTAAACAATTTCTCTATTAGAATGTGAAAGTATTTTCTTATGTTTTAGCTTTCTCATGATATGATGTGATGTGATATGGCGTGTATTACCCGCCTGTACACAAGTGTTTCTTGTGAGATAAATTGGATATTGCAGCAAAAACAAAAGTCCTTCCAGAGAGGAAGTGCATTGATGAGGGAAATCTTGACAGTAAATTGAATTGTTTCTATATCTGCTTTTGAAGTTAGAATGTTCAGAACTCAGTCAATACCAGTAGTTATTGACTGCGCTCTGAACATTCTGATAGAGTAAGAGGGGGTCAATCATGATCTCGATGTGCAAATATTACTTAAAGGTAAATGTCTCTTTTGATCACAGCCTATTTATTTATTTATTTATTTTGTATATTTGTTACACGCCCAGACCCTCAGGTGTCACGGCGAGGTTATAAGATAGCTTAGGAATTAGTCACAATCAAAACATTACAGAGGGTTCAATACAAGATATAGGTTACAACATATTCACAAAAATATACAGTGGCCTAAGTATTTACAACAGTGTCCGATGGAGGGGTCCTATCTTAGGGTGCTAATATTGGTTGAATAACCAGGTTTTTAGCTGTTTCTTAAAGAGCTTGAAGGAGGATGCTGTTTTGATGGTGATGGGTAGGGTGTTCCAGTGTTTGGGGGCTAAAGTGGTGAAGCTGCTGCCCCCTGCTCTAGTGGTTTTGAATCGAGGGGGGTCCAGGAGGAGTTTGTCGTTGGATCTCAGTAATCTTATGTTAGTTTTAGGATGCAGAGTGTTATTGAGGTAGGTAGGTCCTTTTTTAGTAATGCATTTGTGGGTGATGCATAGTGTTTTGAAAATGATGCGGGCTTTGATGGGGAGCCAGTGGGCATCTTTCCTGGTCTTGGATATATGGTCTGATTTTTTTATGCCTAGTGCTGCCCTCAGGACTTTGTTTTGCAAAAGTTGCATTTTGGCTAGGTTGGTGTTGGATGTGCCCAGTAGTAATACGTTGCAGTAGTCCAATTTCGATAGGACCAGTGCTCTGGCCAGGGTGAGGCAGTTTGCTGGGGTCAGAAATTGTCGGCTGAGTGCGATTAATTTGGAAGTGTAGGCCGTGGAGGAGGAAAGTGCATTGATTTGTTTGGTCATGGTCAGGCTAGCATCGAAGTACACGCCCAGTGTTTTTACTTGTTTTGACACTGGGATATTGGTGCCGTCGATGTTGATAGTTGAATATTCTGGCTGAAGGGTTGCTAACTTGGCTGGAGCTCCTACGATGAGGACTTCCGTCTTCTCATCGTTAAGACATAGGCTGTTCAAAGCCATCCAGTTTTGTATGATGACATAAATTTTATTGATAGCTAAAGTGTCCTGGTCATAGTTGCCTGTAAGAGGTATGAGGATCTGGGTGTCATCCGCAAAATTAGTGTAAATGACACCCATATCGTCAAGTGCAGAGAACAGGAGCTTGGTATATGCGTTATACAGCGTGGGAGAAAGGCAAGAGCCTTGGGGTACTCCTATGGGGACTGGGATGGGGTTGGCTGCTTCTTTGCCTATGGACACTCTGGAGGTGCGGTCAGTTAAGAAAGATTTCACCCAAGCAGTGGCAGCCCCAGAGAAGTTGAATTCACGGGCAAGTGAGTTGCAGAGTTTGTCGTGGTCCACCAGGTCGAACGCTGCTGAGAGGTCCAACAACAGGAGAATGCAAAGTTTCCCTGAGTCTCTAATGGCATCCATCTGTATTTTGAGGTCCAAGAGTGCTGTTTCAGTGCTGTGGTTGCTTTATGTTTTTGTTTTCTTCCAAGAGACACCGGCCATATCCCTTTGCTTTCTCTTCTTTAGGCAAGGTCCTCTTCCGCAGGAGCCACATTCGGGATGTTGCAGTGAGGCGACTGAAACCCATCGATGAGTACTGCAGGGTAAGATTCCTTTGCATCCTTGCATTATTTTCCTAACTGACAGTACACACACCTATCCAAGAAATGTATGACCGCATGAAATGCTTCCCCACTAGCAGTTCCTGCGAACTGCTAATCCTCATCTACCTACTTATGGTCCATCGACTAAGAGGGAACTTAAGTTTATTACGCACTTGTCGGAATTAGCGCTGGCTTGCATTTACATGGTGTCAGCTAGCCTTTACAGGTTTGCATATATTCATGTAAGCGAGTGTCCAGGATTTAATTTTCATGTTGACATTAACTGTATGTCTACAAATTCCTCTGAAGACTTTGATCAACAGTAACCCTGACTATAGACTTGTAGTACCCAGGAATTTAGGACCGTGGGGCAGCATCAAAATACCACTTTCGGTCTGAGCCGTGGACCGGAAGTGGCATGGATGGGGTCCTCCAGTGTAGCCAGGTCCGCTTAATACAAACTGCTTTGGCCTTATGTTGGTCCAAAGTTGCTTAGCAGTTTTTTCAGTTCCCCCTTTTGTGGTTTTTGTCTTGGACACGTGGGCTGCCTGTGCTACTACAGGCACTGGTGGCGAGCATGGTGGGGGTGGTGGAAGACATGCTCCCTCAGAAGTAGCAGAAGAAGAGAGCCAGTCTAAACTGAAGTTCCATTTGAATAAAGTGTGTGTGATATATGTACCCCAAGGTTTTTGTTATTTGGCACGCTATTATCCCGGAGGTTCGATGTTCCAGCACATCATTGCCTTTATTGGAGGCACTCCAAATGCTGGTGCTCCAGACCTGCGCTCCGGTTGATAAACTGAAGACCCTAGGAGGGGTGTGAAAGAACCTGCAACGAAACCTGGACTGAGCAGGCCTAGAGCCCATGCCAGACGGGTTCCCAGAAGACCCTATTGATGACCAATCCAGCTGATACGTCCCACACACCTGTTCATCAACCCCAGCTCTACGGTGACCCTCACGCGTCATCACTAGTGCCTAAGCACTTTAAAGCTGCTCTCGCCGCATGGAAACTGTTCAAACATAATAACATAATAACAAAATAAAGAAAAAATGATAGTGGCAAAAAAGCTGGTAACAAACCATTCTGGATTGTAGCGTGCTAGTAAATGGAGCATGTGTGCAGGGTACCTGGTTATCATGCATGTTCTATTGTCAGGCCCCAGCTTCTGGAGTGCCTTACTCATGGTGACATTCGGTTATCCGGCTCCCTTGATGTGTGTGTTTTTTCTCTGGAAACATTTCACTTAAAAGTAGCTTTCTTGAAAAATATCTTCCATAAAACACCTCTGCCCTCACTAAATCTTCACTTCGAGACATAAAATTAAAAAATGAAATGTATTCGGAAGAGTTCGAGAAGTAATAATTGAGAAGGATATCCTAAAAATGAATGACCACGTCTGCAGCACCGTCATAATGACGCCATGACGCTTCTCATAGGACTGAACGCGTCCATGAAACTGACAAACCATACCTTTGGCCACATTCTGACATGAACCACATTTGAGAATGTTTTAAAGTTCAAAAAGAAGTTGTTTTGTTGTGAGGGTTTCCATTCAGTAAGAAAAAATCTTTTCACACAAATATCTTAAAATTGTCTATTTGAATTCTCGAAATGTTTGGCACACTACACCTTAGGCGGAGCTCGCGAACACCAGAAAGATTGTACAATTCGAACCAGGCAATTTCGAGTCATTCACGTTACTGAATTAGAAAAACCCATCTACATATCTACTGTGCTGCAAAAGAGCAACAAATATATATATTTGGAGAGGCACACAACACATACAAAACATACAAAAACCAAGGAGAAGAGGTGGAAAATACACATGCCATGCCATCATGCAACGCATGCAGGAAGTATAAACATGTGGAAACAGAATCGTAGTATAAGAAAACCAATACAGAACAAAGCACACACACGATAAAGCATCACCCATGTCTTATGAATTGGGCACACGTGTACACAACACAGGGAAAACACAGCATGCGCGAAAAGTTAGAAAAACAGGACACACGACCTCCACCTGGTGTAAACAGATGGGCAACACTCATGGATCAGGCACCCGTACCACATGCGGAAAACACACACATATGTGCAAAAATGGTACACGTATGCACAGACACACACCCCCGGCGTTTCTACCAGATGAACAAAACGGAGGAGTTGGGCAGAAGCATTGCATACCGAGTACATAAATGGAGCACAGCTGTGTTCCACTGTATTCGGGAAACGGTATATGTATACGTATGTGAAAAGCTGCACTTTCCATAAAACAGAGGGGAATTAGTGGGTCATTCTTACGGGAAGTCCGGCTGACTTCCTATAAAAGAAAAGGTAAGGTGTAAAAAGGTCGGAAATCCGACTTTACAGGTAAACACTCAGTGCAAATCAACGGTTCCAGAAATGCAAACATCAAAGTCCAGCAAACTCCAACTCCAACCTTCACGCTCACAGTGTACACCATGACGTCACAACACTCCCTTTACACACGAGCTTTCGTACACCAGTACCCGTGTTAAATGAGTGCTGTGAAATAGTGTTGATGGGTGAGTGCTGCATGCATTGTTTTGGACCAGTGCATGTTGGGAAGTTTCGTTAGTGAGATCGAGTCTGAAGGGAAAGTTCCTGTGCTGAACAGGGGCTTAGTCTCCCCCAGAAGAGTCTTGTGCTGCTCTGCCCTCTGGTATTTGCAGCTTAAAAAGACACAAACCTATGCACAGTAACCCCTGGAGCAACTTTGCTGAAAATGTTGGGGGACATGACATCTAAAGGAATGGGGACCTTGCCAAATGAGTGAGACAAAATGGCGTGCTACAAAAGCTGAGGGGGCAAACACCCTTGCCACCTCCTAAAATGACGCCCATGATTTTACGCAGGGCCCGCGCAGCTGTTCCACTCTATCAAGTCCTTTCGCTGTTAAGAGCCTAACCCATCACCAACCTATTGGGGTATACTGGGCGCTCTGCTCCGTTTAGTGCCAGACATTGTATGTGTGGTCCCTTAGTCATAGCTTTAACCTGATCCTCGATTTGAAAAGAAAATTGCCTCATCTGCTGTGTACTCCGATATCATTGTCTCAGACAGGAAGTCTACCGTAGACCAGTAGAGGGAATTAATGTCATGAGTTCATCGAGCAGGCATGCTCCATCCAGAAAGGCGCCATTTACCCCCATCCACCGCTGACACGACCTCTGACCTCCGTGAACCGGAAATGGCTGTCTGCAGCGAGATTGTCTGGGAGCGCATTGTCCAATCTGGAAAAGATGACATCAGGAAAATCGTCCAAGAATTCTAATTTGCATGCGGTCATTTCCCGAGTATTCTTACTGAGTCTTTTCAGTGTATCCTGTCATATGAGAATCTTTCCTTGTTTACTCGCTCCAACGCAAGTGCCAATGTCCATATTTATATAAATGCTCCTATATCAACTTCAGTCTCTATAGCTTTATCCTTATTCTTTAGTGACTCTTTATATATATATTTTGCTTAGGGCCTGGTCACGCGTTTGGCAGTATTAGCTGAGGTAATACTGCCAAACTCTATTAATGTACGGACGTACTTGGGTCAGCGTGATTTATGTATTGTGTTATGGTCAAAATAATATTGGCCTTTCCCATAAATGCATATGAAATCAACATTTTAATAAAATACATGTAAAGCAATTATTAAAACATATATGCAATATTGTGTAAAACAAATCCTTTAAACAAATATAGCACAGATGCACAGTTCGTGTATTTTTATGTAACACATATAGTGTTAATATCCTCTAAACAAATATAGCATAGATAAAACCTTCATGAATTCCATGAGTTATTAAATAATCAATGCACACATACAATCCGACTACAATTTCATAATAAAACGACTTAATAAGCACTGTGCAGTCAATATTATAATCAATGTTCCAATCAAAGACCCATCTCATTTATAACTGAACACTTTAATAGTTTAAAAAGTTTCCTCACCCGCGTTCACCCTATTCCAAAACTCTTCCGTATTGAGCCAATCTTATGTGGTGAGCGAAACAGCCCAAATATTTCAAGCGGGGCCCCTGCATGGCTGGACAAATCACCATAAGAGGTTTTAATGTTCATTTCACCAACCTGGCAGAACCTTCACACACCATCATTTAGCTGGGTCCCCAATTCACCTACCTGGCAGAACCTGGCACAGACCATCGTTTAGCTGGGTCCCCAGTTCACCAACCTTGCAGAACCTGCACAGACCATCGTTTAGCTGGGTCCCCAGTTCACCAACCTTGCAGAACCTGCACAGACCATCGTTTAGCTGGGTCCCCAGTTCACCAACCTTGCAGAACCTGGCACAGACCATCGTTTAGCTGGGTCCCCAGTTCACCAACCTTGCAGAACCTGCACAGACCATCGTTTAGCTGGGTCCCCAGTTCACCAACCTTGCAGAACCTGGCACAGACCATCGTTTAGCTGGGTCCCCAGTTCACCAACCTTGCAGAAGTTGCACAGACCACCGTTTACCCTGGTTCCCAATTCACCAACCTTGCAGAACCTGCACAGACCATCGTTTAGCTGGGTCCCCAATTCCAAAACATTTCAGAACCTGCACAGACCATAGTTTAGCTGGGCCCCCAAACCAACCTTGCAAACACTGCACATACCACTGTTTACCCGGGTCCCCAATTCACCCACCTTGCAGAACCTGCACAGACCATCGTTTAGCTGGGCCCCCAATTCACCAACATTGGAAACTCTGCACATACCATCGTTTAGCTGGGTCCCCCATTCACCAACCTTGCAGAACCTACACTGACCATCGTTTAGCTGGGTCCACAATCCAACCTTGTAAACAGTGCACATACCACTGTTTACCCGGGACCCAATTCACCAACCTTGTAGAAACTGCACAGACCATCATTTAGCTGGGTCCCCAATTCACCAACCTTGCAGAACCTGCACAGACCATCGTTTAGCTGGGTCCCCAATTCACCAACCTTGCAGAAACTGCACCGACCATCATTTAGCTGGGTCCCCAATTCAACAACCTTGCAGAAACTGCACAGACCATCGTTTAGCTGGGTCCCCAATTCAACAACCTTGCAGAACCTGCACAGACCATCATTTAGACGGGCCCCAAACTTGCAGAACATGCACAGACCATTTAACTGTTCCCCCAACCTTCCAGACACTGCAGACCATTGTTTAGCTGGGTCCCCAATTCACCAACCTTGCAGAACATGCACATACCATCATTTAGCTGGGCCCCCAATTCACCAACCTTGCAGAACATACACAGATCATCATTTAGCTGGGCCCCCAACCTTGCAGACACTGTAGACCATCATTTAGCTGGTTCCCCAATTCACCAACCTTGCAGAATCTGGCACAGACCATCGTTTAGATGGGTCCCCAGTTCACCAACCTTGCAGAACCTGCACAGACCAACCTTGCAGAACCTGCACAGACCATCATTTAGCTGGGTCCGTAATTCACCAACCTTGCAGAACCTGCACAGACCATCGTTTGGCTGGGTCCGTAATTCACCAACCTTGCAGAAACTGCACAGACCACCGTTTAGCTGGGTCCCCAATTCACCAACCTTGCAGAACATGCACAGACCATCATTTAACTGGGCCCCCAACCTTGCAGACACTCCAGACCATCATTTAGCTGGGCCCCCCAATCGCTTTTCCAGAATCTCCTCTGTATGCTGGAGGTTCAGGCGGAACCTAAGAGGTCAACCTTATTCCCCATTTTGGAGTCCCAGGGGACTGCCTTAGGGACATGCGCTATTACCTCCATTTGAAATCTTTTATTCTTTTTATACCTGAATTGCGGAGCCCATACTTGTGTAGAGTAGTAGATTAAGTGCATTCCCAAACACCGCCTGTTTTACCACTATCGCACAACTCATAATGAGGCTGTTCTTGCACGATCTGCCATTTAAATGAAAGGACTTTGTAAGGAGTGTATTGTAGTACAGACGATAGACTGTTCCATTTATCATTCCGGGCAGCCTTTCTTTTTTTTATAATACAGTGTCTATGCTGGACATAGGAGACCAGGAAACGTAATGCCATTGGCCATATAGATCCACAACAAAAATTTGCTTTGCCTGGGTTCGTCGGTCAACTTTCCGAGGTTTTCTAGCACGCCAGACATAGGGCCTCATTACGAGTTTGGAGGTATTCCATTCCAAGGTTGGCAGGGCGGTAATTCCCCATTCACCAGGGCCCTTCCCCATTCCCATTTGAGCCCCCATAGGTCTCAATGGGAATGGGGAAGGCGCTAATAACGGTACCGCAAATTGCGGTACAGTTATTAGCTCCAAAGTCCCTTTGCGGGTCCTGTCCTTAAAGCCTAGTAAAACCAGGCGTTAAGGGAGGACCCGCAAAAGGAACTCGTAATAGGGCGGTAAGGGATTACCGGCACCGATGCCCTTACCGGTGCCGGTAATCCCTTACCACCCACCTCGTAATGAGGCCCATAGTCTTCACTGCAGTCATTTCGTGTTTTACAGTTTGTTCTTGGCTCTCATAAATGTTTAGGAGCATCCCCTTGTGATATCGTAGCGGCCACACGTCTTCCGCCGATTGCACACCGCCTCATTTAACTCGCCCCCTCATGGAGGATGATGATTGACATTGCGCTTTTGATCTTTTGGAAGGTAGAAATGATGGTGTAGTGTCTTTGTTGACTGTGGAACCAGGAGACCAGAGTTTAGATCACTGCATCTCCAGATTACTAAATTATGTTCTTAAACAAATCACATGATCGGCCTGTCTATCCATAGCTTGACTTTCCAAAATGGAAACGATTTAGTCCAAAATGGTACAAGAAAACTGAACTCTACGAGAGCTTGACATCTGGACTACAACCCCCATTAGGTAATCGCACTATTCATGTACCCAAAAGTAGTTTGTCGGCTGATTTTGGTAAAATCACTTAACACTCAGCACTTTGGGACTACAAACTTGCCATCAGCAATGATAATAAATCCTTATATTCAAATAAAATCGATCTTGCAACTTAGCCTCACACGCCAAATCCATGGCCGCTCCACTCGCCCCCTCTCAGGCTCTTTGTGAGTCACTTGATTCTTTCTTTCATGAAAATTGTCCATTCTAGCCGAGGACACGCTCGCGTATGAGCTCCCATTACCTCTGATTTCTCTATTCCTCTCTATTTGGCCACTGGCTTGCTTCCTTGTGCTGCCATGGCAATCGCGGAAACTTAAGCGCTTCTCTTATTCATAAATGTAAAACCTTCATTGCTGACATTTTGAAAGGCATCCTGGATTCTCTTGCACCTCACATAACTTCTTTAGTAAATACTTCTTTGGCTTCTGTTAAAGTACCTCATGAGCTGAGGAAAGCCTTTGCTGTTTCTTTATTGCAGAAGCATAACATGAAACCTGCAAAACCAAGCGTCTTGCATCCAATTTCCCATTTCCTAGAGCCCATTCTAGAGTAGACAGTGGCCGATCATCAGTGGTCATATAGGGAGGCTGTACAAGAAAGAGATTAACAAGGAGCGGTCTTGTTTGGGGCTACAAACATTTATTTATCAAAGAAAAACCTTGGACTGCCACAACCTAGGAAAACTTTAGGGGCTTGTCAGAATGTCCGTCCAAAAATACGTTCTTCGTTCTCTGTCGGAAATCTAGCAATCTTACCCTAACACTTAAAGCAAAAGTCCATAGCAAATGTAAAGTTCCTTCACCAGGATAATGACTACCTTCTCCTGGTGTCTTGCTTCAGGTTTATCATGATAATAGTTTGTTCAGAGTCCCTTCAAAACAGGACCAGGAGAATGACTGCCTTCCCCTGGTCCTTTTATCAAAGTTCTCTGCGGCAATCCTTCAGTACCTTAATAGAAAGCTTGAATCGGTCCCATCAACTCTTTCCAGCAAGTAGCAAAGCTCAGAGCCTTATTTGGCTTCCTTTTAATGTTTGGATGATGCATATCTTTTCTAGGCTCCTCAGTATTTTTGTAAACCTTTCGCCAGTCTACTTGAGCAGTGGCACTGGTTGATGAGCCACTGCGACAAGGGAGATGACTCCCGATGCCCTTTGCTTTAGCGCTGGTATTGGCTTGGGCACTGTGACGAGGGACATGACTCCTGTTGCACCCTGCTGGAACAGTGATATTGATTAGTCCACTACGACAGGGGAAGAGAGCTCCCGATGCACTATTCCCTAATCTTTACTTCAGCAGTCGTAAAAGATTGACCAGTGCACCGACCCGATGCACTCTTGATTTACTTTTCCTGCACCCAATTCCCACCTGGACTTTCTGTCTTTCCTGTTACCTGCTTTGCAGGAATACTTCACTGGTTTCTCATGGGGTTGCAGGTCTTGCTTCTTGCTGTCCCCTTCTCTGTTCTCTTGTGCGGCTCCGTGGCAAGTTACTGCTGGTGCTCACAGCGTTGTTCCACGACCACCTGGTCCACCATTATGGGTCACGCAACCACCATGGCCCTTCTTTGCTCTCAGCATCACGGCTCCTTTCTGACCAGTTGGATGTGTTACTTGCATCCCTCAGCTTGCCGCTTCCCTCTCGAGGACTTGCTCGGCTTCTGCTCCAAAAAGGCCAGTTTTAACTTCCCGGGCTCCACTCGCGGAATCACGCCTTGCGTGATAATTCTCTCTGAGCACTTTCTTGCTTGGTGTTTTATCTTGTTGACTCTTCCCTCACGTAACGTCAACACCATCTTTAAAAGTTCCTTGTTAATTCTGTATGCCTCCTAAGGACCACCTCGTCACAGTAGACGGTTGCATTTCCACATATCTATTCCAGGTGCTTCTCGTGTTCTTCCTAGTATACTTCACATTTGGAACATTAGTGTCTCACAATAGCATATGGTCTCACTGTCAATAGTGGATGAAAAGGGTGTCAATTAGGGTAGGGGTTTATGTGTTGTGGTGGCGGTATGGAGGCTTTTCCCCAGGTGGACGTCCTTATCCCCATGGGGTGAGTCCCTCCCTATGAGGTCCTCCCACATGTTACGACCACTAGGGGGACTATTGGGTAGCAGACTTGCCCCCCTAGCCTCAGAGGGAAGGGCTCCTCCTGGGGATAAGTGCAGACACCCAGTGAATCGTCACAGGAGCCATATGATATTCATCAAAACCAGACAGGATTCTACCCGGGCATGGGTACAGAGGCTGTCCTAGTTTCTATCTATTCTAGAAGATTTACGATAATTATCTGATGGTGACAGTTCTCATTCTGGTTGATCGATCAGTTGCGTTTGACACAGTCCACCGCCAGCTGCCTGCCTCTCATCTTTTCCATTTAAGAGCCAGTGAGCTGCCCTTGAGTTGGATTCAATCCTTTATTTCATATCATACGGAATCTGTTTCTGTTTCTCCTTTCCTCAAAATGGTTGCGCTTTGGCGCATGAGGTCCGACCGGAATCAGTTCTGTCCTCTCATTTTCATTAATATTTGTTCCCCCATTTGTTTGGTTAGTTTAATCATTTGGATTTTTATTTTGATGTCGGATAATGACACCCAGATTTTATTATGTCTGGATGCCAATCAGCCCAGAAATGCTGCCAAATGTCAAACAAGTCTCCAGGCAATTGATTCTTGGATGGGCCACCATCATCTCTTATTGGACGGCTCCAAGGCTGAGATCCCACCCCCTTTTCTCCAATCTGACTTATGCTCTTCATTGTCTTGGCCATCGGGTCCTGTCCCCTCGAAACCCTGGTTGGAAGAATCTTGGAGTGAGGTTTAATACTTCCGTAACACTCTCTCCATCCTATTCTTGGGTGGATCATTCCTGCTTCATTCATCTCCGTTTCTTGTGCCGTACGTATCCTTAACTTTCTTTTTCTGCTAAAGTTGCAGTCACCATCCTCTTCATTTCGAAACATCTTGATTACTTCAGCTCCCTAGTTGTAGGTCTTCCTAAAAGTTCCATTAACGTAATTCTGCGTGTGCAGAATTCGGGAGCTAGGATCCTAATCATACCAGGCCTCCCCAGCAACAGGGGCTCTTCACTGTCTGAGCGTAGACATGCGCATAGCATCAAACGTAAGGCATTCCCAGTGGCCACTTTTTCCTGCTGGCAATATTGGCACAACCAACCATGCAGTTTGTTCCTTTCTAATTCTACTCATCTTTTTGTTCTTCCTTGTGTCTTGGACGCCGGGCTTTCTCTGTTCAGTATGCTGTACTTTGGAATTCTTTGCACGTTTGTCTACATCTTATGCCTGATCTTCTTTCTTTTAGGAAGGCCCTTAAAGCTGAACTTGTTCTCATCCTTCACACTTTTTCTTCGTTCTTTTAATCTGTTTACTCTGTCGTAGCGACTTGATGCCAGCAATGGCCAGAGCTGCGCTACAAGAACATAGAAATATATGCTTGTTGCTCTTCACTCTTTCTCCAAGCCTGTGGTCTCGAAATCTGCCTTTCCCACCACCATTCTTTAAACGTCCAGTTCTCTGCTTGTGAAACCACGCCCTGATGTTGGGTCTTCAAAGTCTAAGGATCTCTCCACTAACAAGTCCCTTACCACTGCTCATTTTTTTGGTAAAATTATGTTGTATGCTTAAGAAAAAAGTGATGTAAATATGTTTAGATGTAACTGACAGTAAGACCCCAGTCCGTATCAGAAGCCCCCTGAGGAGCTCTTGGTTAAAACTCTATTCAGATGCAGATAGGGGTTGTTTTCCAGCAATACAAGGCACACAATTCAGAGTCTTCTTTTCTTCTTTTTTTTTAATTGTAGTCCAATCAAAAATTATGGTTTTTCACAAATACAATTCAAAACCTTCAATTTCAATGAATTAACTCAATTCCATATTACAAAATTTCATTTAAAATTCATGATTCATGAAAACATTTCAGTTTCAATCCAAATATCCCAAATGCAGAGTCTTCTCCTTTGCCATCCGAACACATGAACAAGTGTGCAGCAAAATACTAGGGTTTACAGAGAGTGCTGCCAAACATTGTTTCCAAGCCTATTCCACCTGACCCCGTGCAACTCCTCGTCAAAGAGAGGGCAGCGTCTCCATCGCACACGAAGACAAGTATCTAAGGTCAGGAGTAGTTTGAGGAGGTGTTCTAGCTCTGTCCATCCTTTATGTATGGAAGAGGCTATCCACCTTGCACCTGCCAGCTTCTCATGCTGTATTTTGTGGCACTCTGGTTTCCGTAATAGTTCTGCGGTAGGATCGTGCAGTGGTAAAATCCATGGCTCTCTGGCAGGAATTCCCTATTTCACCCATTTATGACCGTTCATGATCATCAAATGTTTCTCCAATTTACCGGGGCTCTCTGCTACTCCTTGTTCAAGTCATTACAGGTTGGGTGCCTCTTGTGACCTAAGGGAGGTGCTGAGGTTGTTCTCTTCCCATTGACACCTGATGTCTGCACTTACCCTTGCACTTTCCACCAGCTGCCGCACTTTTGATTTATTGCTTTATTATTCTATTATTTCTACTGTCGATCCCATGTACTGCACTGCCCCCTCCCTCTTCCCCCCCTCCCCTGCACTTGCACGATCTCAATGTCACCTGGCCTAGTAAGATCGTTGTCTCTGTCGTCCCTCTGTTCCCCCTCCCTTGCCTCATCGCGCCTTGAAACACCTGTGTATAGGCGCATTATAGATGCCATATCATATAATTCCGTGTTGGTCCGGCCTTCCAGCGGAACAGGAAGGACGTGGGCATTGAAGCCGTGTCCAGCACCCCACATATTTGTCTGATTTTAGGTTTCTTCCCAGTTGATTGGATCTGCTCCAGTTCAGACGTGATACTCCATCTCTGTTGTGTCCTCCGTTATTTCATGTTCAAAATCATGGGAATGAATCTGAAGACACTATCTATTTAAGCAGGACCTTGTCAGCCAAAGGCAGACCTCGCCCACAGATGTTTAACCATCACAGACGCATTTAGGGTTATCTCTAAAGTGATTGTCCACCTTGTAGATTGGCTGAAGGTGGATTACGTGGCATCATCTGGGCTCCAGCCATGGTGGTTCATGTAATCTGGAGTTTGAAGGAGGCAGACCAGCAGAGGGTTTTTCAATTGTGGATCCTGGTCCCACAGCCAAGGGTGGAGTTGTTCCAATTCCGCCTGTAATGGGGTGGCCACTAGGAATGGGTCCCTTACATACAAAAACTGGAGTGCTTCATCATAAAATGTGTGATCGACAATGTTGGGGCAGAGTTACTTTTCAGGCCTTCTGCAGTCTCATTGTCTTGGAACCACTATTCGTTTTGCTTTTTCTCCCTTTATTTTTTGGGGGTGTCTACATTTTTTTAAGGGGTGAGTTAGGCCTTTACTGCCCATGTACTGTCTTGTATCTACACTATGCTCTGCTATGTGTTCTGTGTAACCTGAGTACTTACTTTTCCCATCATCCATATTTTATGTGTATATATTTTCACTATCCCCGTGTCTTGTATTCTTTTGTGGTGTCTGTTGGGATTAATTGTACGCCGTTGTCAACCTTCCTGCCTCCTAATGTTAAGCCTGGCTGCTTTGCTTCAGCTACCATTGGAGAGTCTGCTCTTTCCTTTTGGCTGACGCACTGTTCAACCATTAGGTTAGATGATCACACGGCCCTCATCACAGGTGTGCACACACATCTCCTAACAACCAAGCAGAAAGTGACAATCGTCAGCCACGGTTATGAGCCTCACACACACCAGGTGGGAGCAGAGGGGCTCTGTTGTGCTCTGGTCGTGCCCAGGAGCGAGTGCAGTAAATACCCTAAGCCTGGGCGGTCACAAATGTCCACGGCTCTAGAGTGAGTGGAGGTTCTTGTGGGCTGCTAGGAGCCTTATGGGGATGGCTATTTATTTATTTATTTACATTTTATTTATTTATTTGTTCATTTATAACGAGCTCAATGCCTGCATTGTGGTTTCTAAGTGCGGGATCGGGATTAGAACCTTTGTGGTGCTGCATTGCCTTGCTTCCAAGACAAACGCGTTGCCCTTGGGTCGCTCTTGGGCCGAGGATTGGCTCTTCTCGGCCCTATCTGCATAATCTAGCATCTTTCACCCATCCCTAACCCCACCTGGGCCCCTTTTCCTATTAAGAGAGCAGCACAGCATTGAGAGGCCAGCAGGGCTCAAGTCGAGGGTACACGCGGGGGGGGGGTGGGGGTGGAATCCACCCACTTTATTCAGAGGGGGGACTCTGCCCCCTCCAGCTAAACTGAGAAACATTGAATGTTTTTTTTCTTTTTTCAATTTATGAATTAAAGCCAACCTTGGGGATCAAACCACAGTCGTCAGGTTTGGCAGCCAGATACTTCACCACTGTACTGTATAACCTGATGAAAAATAACAACTAAAGGAGAAATGTCCCAGGGTAAACATTTGTATTGGTTCTTGAAGTTTAAACCATGCACACCTTTTAACGTTTTCAAAAACACTATTGCAAGAAAATATCCTCTCTTAGTTTTGTGTGTGTGTGTTGATTTTATGGAAGGCAAATGCCATTTGACTTGGGTAATTTGGGTGATTGTGCAAAGCCAATTTAATGAAATGTGCATATTTCACCTTCATATGCTATTTCTGGCGACCTCACATCGCATTGCGTTTGTTGATGAGTCCCCCCACTTTCATTTTTAGGACTTGACCCCTGGAGGCCAGGGATGTAAAACAAGAAACCTGCCTCATCAGCATCGGCACATCGCTATCAATAGGTTTTACCTGAGATGTCTTACACATGCACCTTGTCACTGCCAGACCCCTGTGCTGTGGGTTTATGTTTTCCAAGCAAACATTATGAATAAAGCCATAACCTGACGGTGGTGTCGCTTTCAAACCTACGTGCAGTTTCGCTGTGTCGGGGGCTCGTCAGTATTGATTCTTTGACGTGCTTTGAGATTAATGACACCCCAAAAGGATACAATAAAAACAGGAATAAAACTGATTGGCCATAAACCACATACTGTGACATGCAGTAGAAAGGGAGGCACCTCTTTGCTCATGTAACCACCTTGTAGCCCCCTGCATTCATTTCAAGGGCATGTTACACAACTGTCTTTAATGCCCCCCAAATGATAAGCAAGACGTTTTACGAGCAAGGTCATGTCTATTCCCACACATGATCATGTCTATTTGTCACTGTGTTTCACTGGTACGAATGTGAAGGCACGTGGACAGGTCACCATTTACTGCAGTTCCTACTTCATGCTAATAGCACGTTTGCATTCACCAGCCCAAAGCTGAATGTGGGTGAATTTGAACTCAACCCATCCACTCAATCAATTTACACAGTTGGTCCTGATAATGGGTGACCAAAACCTATGGTTGGAATGGGAAACAGCCATCCGAGGAGCTCCCATATATTATGAGAAATCTTAGCTTCTGCCCAATAATCAATTATCCTACCCAAAGAGATGGACATACATCGAATGTCATATTCTCATGGAACCTTAGCCTAATGCCCCATCCGTACACCACAGTTTTTGTCCAATCACATTCTGATTGCCAAATGTTTGCCCTATAACTTCAAAAAAAACAATATGGCCCCAACCACTACATGGAGATCGAGAAGCAGAATTAACCGAGAGGACACCCGAAAACATTTATGGACCCTCTTACAAACCTCCGTCCAGGGACAAGATGCACAAACACCCTTAAAGCCTTAAACAGCAGGCCAGTGTGAACCCCTGGAATACTTTCCCCCACCTTTATCCAGAAAAGTAAAACCTGCACAAAAAATCTATCCTGCAAGTGGTTCAACTGTGAACAGCCATACTGAAAGGAACATGCAGGCAATGCTAGTGTGATTGGTGGAAGCCCCAAACAGATGACCACGCATTCATAATACATGCCAGGGGTGGCCACTGCTTAATAGAACATAGAACTAAAATAATGCCTCACTAATAGAACAAACCAACCACCAAACAAGACTGAAGAATGCTTCAAAATCTAAGTAATGGATGGTGACCCACTGCAGGCCAACATGGCTGTGTCTCTCTGAGCATCATCAGGTGGATTCACTAATGATCCCTTCTCTTGGGGTTTGAGAGTTGGGATATGATGGCGGAGGAGTCCGGGTGACCAGAGAGGGTGCTGGTAGGCCAGGAGGCACGGAAAGAAAGGTTTCTGCCAGGTTTGAAGCGGGAAGGAGTCCAGTCCTGCACGCAGCTCTCGGCGAGGTCGTGGACCCTGCTCCCAGCGTGTGGGATCGTGACAGAGGGGATTGTTCCTCTGTGCGCAGTGGACATGGTGCCAAACAGAGGACACTGCAGGCATGCAAATTGGCTGAATGGAAGGTACTGCTTTCAACGAGCAGCTTTGGTCTCCATGGCCATAGAAAGAGGACTTCAGACAGACTGTGGCGGACATTTTTGAAGTGTCTAGGCCTATAGTCACAGGCTCAGGTAAGGGCATTCATAAAAGTTAATTCCCCATTACTTGGTCTTACTGGTGCACAAACAAATGGGAATTTGGTGGCGTGATCCCAGAGGTACCCGCAACTGTTCATTATTATAAGAGGAGTCCGGAAAGCAATAGTAGGGGGGGGTGCATATGATATAGTGTTTACTTTCAGCTATGCCTCTGAAAGCGCACTACCCTGATCATAGTGGCAGTGCTGCTCAGAATATTTCACCAGATTTGACTTTGTGCTCCCTACTAATGCCCAATGTCCAGCCAACCAACAAGTCTCCAACTGTGGGCTCAGACAGGATGGCAAAAGAGAAAACGAAGAAAATGGATTGAGCTGGAGACCCTGACTTTTGAGCGCTGCATGGGGGGGTCAGGTTTCAGTTGGCCAGAGTACATCTAGAACAACATCACTGACGACAGACCCAGTGTTTGCCACCCTCTGGCATATCGAAAAAGAAATGCCACGTACGGAGGGCAAGTTTGATGAGATGGTGATGCAACAAGAGTCCATTGCGTCTACACTGGAGCAAAGAAAGGAACGAGTTGGTCCAACGGAGTACACAAATTAACCCAAGCATGCAGCTCTGAATAAGGAGATGGAAGGAGTGGTCAAGGGGCCTAGAGCCATGGGAACTGGGCTTGAATATCTGGAGAATGTGGTCCTGTCCACAGTTATTGGTCTTCCATCAGGAGCAGAGGGGGAGGACCCAATCTCGCTTGCGGCTGATTGGCTTCAATAGCTGCTTGCGTTGGATGTTGAGGAAGATCCGATCTATATCGAAAAGTGCTACAAGATTAAATGGTGGTCTGTGGGGAAAAGCCAGGACTCGCAAGATGGGCCAACCCTGATAATGAACCTTTCTGATGCCCCGGGTAGGGAAAGGATCCTAAGTGCTGCGAGCGCAAAGTGGTCCCTGCAACATCAAAAGTATATGATTGTACTCTTCCCAGATTGGGTGCCCGTGACCGGGATTTGAACTCTCCTAAGAAAGTATTCCTAGCTCGGGGTGTTAAGCCAGGGCTGTGGCCTCCTGCGAAGTTGCCTGTCACTTGGACAGGGAAGGAATACATCTTCTGGGATGTGGAGAGAGCGGAAGAATTGTCGAAGTTGATCCCCAAGGAAGCGGAAACCGATCAGGACAAGGGCTGAGGGGTTTGTGTGTGTGTGGTGGCTGATGGACTTCACCTCTAGATGTAGGACACTGGAACAGCTCCATCGTAGGCGGTAAAGGTGTGAGGCATATTAACGGCAGCTGGATGCGCTGTGGGTTTGAATGTCTGGGGGCTGAGTCAGGGGTGGTTAGTAAAATGTATGCACGTAGAGTTATACGTGATAGTAATAGTATTATAGGTCAGAGATAACATAGTAATTTTAATATTTTAAGTACTGACTGTCCCGGGGAGTGAGTTCAATTAAAGTGACATTGTACTATGGAATGATTTACGGGGGGCGAGGGGCGGGGAGGGAGGGTGGACCCTAAACACACGAATGGGGGAGAGGTGAGCACACATGATACTGTAGAGATTGCATGGGGGCTTATACCACTCCAAATTTGGAAAGAGAGGGAGTGGCATTTTAGAAAACATTCGGGAGAGGACTCTGTATAACACTGTAAGGCCCCCCTTTTGCTTGTAGTGTGGAGGCTATGGGGAGATATTGTCTGCCAGAAATGAAGTGCCTCCCTCCCCCACCCCACAGTTTGATGTGGACACCCAGCGAATGCCTAGATGCTTTCTGTGGTGTATAGATACTGTTTTGTTTTCAAACTGTAACTGATCTTCTCATACTGAGTTTTGCTCTTTTTGTTGTTTGCATTTTAAAATTCAATAAAAACAAATGTACAAAAACAAACAAGTAATGAATGCTCATGGAGAACTCGAATCAAGACCAACCTCACCCCTTCCCAAAAAGTCAGTGACAACAAACTGTGGGCAACTGTGTTACTGAGAGCCAGTCATTAAAATCTAATATCAAGGCAACTACTGACCTTCCGGCGAAATGTACTAGAAACAATGCACAATAGGGCACCTACAAAACTACACAAATGCTGACAACCCTTTACATGCCAGGCAATCAGGCGTTCAGTCCAGCAGAAGCACTGAGACTGAGGTATGGAAATTAGATAGAGAGGCCGCGTTAAATACATCCGACACCAACCTAAAAGCAATCCTGATACTACTTGATCTTTCGGTGGAGTATGATACAGTCCACCATCACACTTTTACGGGCAGGGTATCAAGTACAATAGGTGTGGATAGACCCACCCTTAACAGGTCAAAATAATGTCTAAATGGCTGCACCACCCAGGTCAGGCCTGGCCTCTTCATATCTACACCAAGCATCATCACGCGGCGTCCCAAAGGCTCATCCACGCTCCTTGTCATTTCAGAAAATCCATGCACACATTCGATAATTAATGTCATGTCAAGCTTAGGTCGGTAACACCCAGCTACTGCTCATACCTGTCATGCCTGCCACCCCAGGGTCCATTACTTACCCCAAACGCTCCTATTTCCCGGCATCCTCAGCCTTCAGAACGGCCAGGCCGTTCTATACTCAATGGAAATTGGCCGGGAGACGCTACTGAGAGAGTTCGCGTCACATGACCAACGTACGCGTCATCGCGTTGGTCAGGTGCACGTCAGGTGTATGTTCAGTACTCCAAATTTGCATATGTGCTGAAGCAAAACTTTAATTTCGGATTTCATTATTTATTTATGCTAAGACTATTGGATTTTGCCATATGTATGTTGTTTATAAATGTTTTTTTCTTTGAATGTTCTTTGTTTCAATACAAACCACGTATATTCACAGCCTTTGTTGTATGTGAGTTTCCTTGTTCAAACCCCTTTCTTTCTTTCTGGACAATCCCATGGGTTATAGACTTAGGGATTTCATCCACTAGTACCCATACACCAGGATTCCCAATACCATGATATAGTTGTTTCATTTATTGACAAAAATTGGGGAGGAACCTGGTCAGTAGCAGCTCTACCTCTCTTTGGTCCAGGTGCACGTCAGCTGACATTATTTAACGAAGCTGATGCACTAAAAACCTAGGAATACTCTCCTGCAGACCAAAGGATGAAACTAAAAACACTCTGCCTAAGCCATAGAGAAGTAAATTATAAGCATTGGCAACACCAACAGTCTGGGCTTTTGTGTAGGCATGCGATAGTCATTTGCTTTTGCCAGGTACTGTCACGTTGGTTCTTACTGGTTTTTTATTGGTAGCAGCTGCAAAATAGTGCGAGTAACTGGACATATGATAGCAGTGCCTAGAACATTTCTTTTGAATATCTATACACAAGCCAAAACGGTTTGCTTTGCCAATGCTTGTTTTTAACAGGGCATCAATGCAAGGAAACACATTCTACATATAAATCACGTGGTGGATTGGGTACCTAGTTAAGACATTTGACAGTAGTAGCACATTTACAACTAGAATGAAGCCATTGACTATCAGAAGTCTGCTTTGCAATAATACTGGCAGGCACGTACAGAAAAAACTTTGATGTTACTTTTATATAAAGCTAGCTCAAAGAGATTGTATTGGGGGCTGGGCAGGGCAGTAAGTTGGTGAGAATGTCATAGGGCAAACCACACCCACAAGCTGTGTGTTCTTCCTCATATCCCATCTCCCTCCTATCTGTACGCCAAAGCACGGTACACCCCATTTTGGCACGACCTGTTAGGCTCAGGGATGTTTTGGTGCCAGAACAAGTATTTTAATTACATTTTTAAAATAAAGTATAGCTGCTGTCTCGAACCCTGGCCTGCAGGGCTGCCGACCTAACCCCTAGGCTATGGAGATGTTATTGTTTGCAGATGCATCAGTTGCTTATATTAACATGGGTTATTCAGAATACATTATGGTTAATATAAGTGTTGCAGATGAAATCCCTAAGATCTCGATGGTCTTGCGGCTAACAGTTCAGCCTAGCAGCCTTGCAGGCCAGGGTTCGCCATGCCATAATTCTAGATTAATTATTTTTGTTTAATAAAAATTTCTATTTCAATACATTTTTTAATAAACTTGCCCCAAACCGGCCGTGCTGAAGAGTGCGTGCCAAGCCGGCTCCTGTGGTGAAATGTCAGCGGCCAACCGGCGGTTGCCGAAATGTCCTGCTCAGCCAATGCAATCCTTTCAGCTTGTAGGGGTGCTCAACGCCACCTGGTGGACAAAAATAAAAACAGCCGCCAATACTTTTCGGTTTCAAGTACACTCCAGTCTTTTTCAGACAAAAGGCATCTTACCACTTACCCAATAAATCAAGTCATAATTAAACTGTCGTCCACTCACAGCTGTTTCCTCTGGCATGTCTTACCTAAAGAGTTAAAGAAGCAGGAAGACCCAATGTGCCGAAACACTCCTTCTCGTTACTGGACATCCTTTTGGAGGTGTGGGCACTTATCACTTGGCCTGGGACTGAGATACTGGAAATGTAGCTTTGGAATTACTGTGGATGGGCAGACCCCTGTCTCTTACCACTTTTCCTCTCCTCTGCCCAGAGCTACTCCCCTTCTCTCTCCCCCTGGGGTAAGCACTCGTGTCTGATGGGGGCCAGAAAGCGTTTCACAAGTTCAAATCGCGGCTCGGTCGACTGAGCTGCTCATCCTTCTGAGGTTGATAAACTGAGTACCATTAAATTAAATGAGGTAATAATTACAGTTATTCTTGCAGCGCTTGAAAGGGAGAGGAATTTGGCATGCAGCGCTATATACAAATCTGACATTATTTACCTAGAGCACCCTGCAATCGTCATTGTTTTGCGCGTTTAGCGCTGTACAAATTAGAACTCAAATCAACGGGAGAACATGTAGCAAAAAAATGTTGATTAAGTTTACACAATATTCTTTAAAGTTATATTTTCGATTCTGGAATGTCCCCCAGAGCAGCAGCGGCTTGAGTAGGCAGCTCCTGCCCACCACCCTGGCTGATCCACTGGGCACTCTTTTGAAAACATACTACAATGTCTGGCAAAAAGAAGATTGAAACACCCGGCAACCCCTCCTCCAAAAAATTCCAAACAGCTCCCTGAAGATTTGGACGCTGGTGGTGATGCACCCGGCACCTCAGATGCGTTTGCCCTCCAGAAAGAAGTCACTAGTGATGTGGGGGTTGTTGAGGCTACCCTCTCTGACGGAGGTTGAGGCGAGATCTTCTAGTTTGGAGGGGGAGGCCTCTGGTAGTAACAGAGCCTGCAATGAACTGAAGGAGGAGATGTCCGTGTTACGCCTGAGGAAAGCACGTTTGGAAATACAGGCTAGAAGTTATACCTACGACTTCTGGGGCGCCTGAAAAGCCGGATGTCGACTTGGTTGATCTTACTTTCCAAGTATTGAGGGACTGCTTGTCTGATGGTGAACTGCGTCAAGGCGCTATAGATGTGGCTTTTAGGGCTGGCAGGATGGACACCGGCAGGCCAAGACAAATCATTATTACTTTTATCAAAACTTCAGTCAAGGAAGCCATCCTCCAGCGGCTGAGGCACCTGGGACCCCTAACCTGGTGTGGAAATGCAGTTCAACTGTACCCTGACTTCCCCAAGGATGAGGCGGCTAAAAGGAGAGCCTTTGGTGAGGCTGAGCGCGTCTGGCCAAAGAGCGTGGAATCAGGGTCTCCCTCATGAAACCTGCATCTAATGGTGTGAGGGTCACACAGGACCCTACACAGGCATGTGACTGGCTTCTGGGATGTCCCCTTTCACCCATGGACTGAACCTTTCACTCTCGGGTCGATTAACCTCATCACTTGACTCATTCAGTTTCATTCATTTTCCTTTTATTTTGGGCTTTGTTTTACTCTGCAGTGTGTCAATGTTTTTTAATGCACACTCAAGTAAGTTAAAATGGCGGGGATCCGGCCGTTTCCAACGGCTTTTTTCTGATTCCCCTTTACCCCCCCTCGCCCCTGGGGCTCCAGAGCGTGGCGTGCTGTATGACCTGGATGCCACGTTGCCATTACGCTGTGGCGCGTATTAGTGTTGCTGGGACTCGTGGAATGGTTTAATGCATTTTTGATCTTACCTGTTTGTTTGTGATAATACAGGGGGTGCATCCGTTGTGTGGGGGTGCCTGTCGTAGCTCCGTGTGCCTGTGCTTCCTGTTTAGGAGGTGGCGACGCGTGTTTGAGCGTGGACTAGCTTAGTTGGGGTCATGTGTTGTGGTCAGCCCAGGGGCATTGCTGGGGGGGGCTAAGGGGGCTCCAGCCCCTGATCTTCTGGTTGTAGCCCCTGATAGAATCTCAGGAGCTACAGCCAATAGACTAGCTAGCCCCCAGTCCCAACAGTTCCGACATCAGCTTAGCCCTGGGTCTTTTCCAGACCTACTTCATTGGGGTTCCTGATTCCGGGTTGGGGACAGATATACTCAAGGTGAGCTGAATTCAGGTGTGCATTTTATTACGCGTTATGCGCCCGTTCTTTCTAATGCTGTTTCTGCTCGTGGATATGATTGCAGCCTCAACGGAGGGGTGGGGTGAGGGGTTCTTGGGAGAGGCTGATAGTTTCTCTGCATTTCCATTTTGGGTTGACATTACCTTGTTTACTCCTTGAAATCTTTTCCGATTGGCTGTCCCCTTTATCATAATGCCCTCTTTCAGTAACGCTGTGCAGACTACATAAGTATTTGCAGTTTTCACCATGTGTCCAATATTAAGATTGCATTGTAAATCCCAGTAGCTTGCGTTGCTAGATCTTTCCTGAAGGGACGAGGCGCTCTGTTTTTTGCTCGTGCAGCTATATTTAACACTGGTCCTTGTCTTCGTGCCAACACATGCCATGTTATTAGTGGACGGCTTTACAGGTTCTGATTTTTCAGTGCACTCTGTGCCTAAACAGCACTAGAGACATGCCAGTCTCTATGAGGCATGCTCTGGTGACAGTCTTGCTGAAGCAGGATAAGTCTCTGACGCGGTGTACGAGTTATAGACCAATTAGCCTGATAAATACCGATTGTAAATTACTGGTGAAAATATTGGCAAAAAGGTTGGAGACAGTTGTGCCATCACTAGTGCACGAGAATCAGGTTGTATTTGTAACAGGAAGATCTGTAGCGGATAACATGAGGAATCTGCTTTTGACCATAGATGAAGGAAGTAAGCTGGGTACTCCTGTGGCGGCCATCTCCCTCGATGCAGAGAAGGCTTTTGATAGGATTGAGTGGCCTTACCTATTTGAAAGCCTGTAGGTGATGGGATTTGGACCGACATTTCTACGTCTGGTAGGACTACTGTATGCGAACCCCACTGCCAGTGTGCTCACTAATGGCCTTGTTTCTGAGTCATTTCAACTGGAGAGGGGGACAAGACAAGGGTGCTGCTTTCCCCTTTGTTTATTCTATCGATGGAACTGCTGGCTATAAGGTTGAGGGCTAATGGAAACATTTGTGATCTTGGAAGAGGGGAGTGTTGTGGCAAGATCTGGCTTTATGCGGATGATCTACTGGTGGTTGTACGTGACCCGGAATCAAGCATTGCTTACCGGATGGATGGCATCTGGGTCTTCTCTGAAGTCTCCCGGTATAAGGTCAACTGGAGCAAGTCTGAGGTACTTCCAATCACTGGGTCATGCATGCGTTACATGTTTGAGCACCTGGAGTTTACGTGTGTGTCCTGAGAGGCTGAAGCACTTAAGGATTTGGGTTAGCCCTCAGGTGAAGATGTTGCCAAAAATCAACTTTAATTGCCTGTTTACTCAGGACTGATTTAGGCCGATGGTTGCTTCTGAACCTTTCACCGTGGGGCAAGGTAAATTGCATCAAAATGAACATGGCACCAAGGGTCGACTATATCCATTCCTTCTCCAGCATGGGGTCTGGCATGGATTCACATGCTCATGAATATTCCCCGTCGTCAGGCTGGGAATCCTCGGTAAAGAAAAAACCAGTATCAGTTTCGTTTCTGATCTGTCTTTCGTAGTAATAACCAATCACTGGTCTCTGCGTCATACTGACCACAGCCAATGACTGCCCTCTACCTAAGCACCGCCTCTGGCAGCCATCTTCAGATTTTTACCGCACGTTCATGTGTTGGGATCCTCGTGCTATTGCTCTCGAGCGTTAGTGCTATTTTTTCGCGCTTTTTCACAAAAACTTCGATTCTTTCGGTCAAAAGAGCCTCAAGCTCCACCGATCCTACATCCGATCAGCGGGGACCCGTGTCGGATTCATCTGTGCCCCTCAAGGGTGAAGATTTCGTCGAGCTACACTTCGGAGGACTCCAGAAGCTTCTCAGGCCCGGTCTCGGAGATGGCCCAGGAGAAGGGAAGCTCGACGCCCGGAAAGCTGTTCAGGGCCTGCCCTGGATGCCAGCTGCAGAACGTCTTCAAGGAGGACGAACACTCTTTCTGCCTTTACTGCCTTCATGGGGACAAGACGCACGTGGAGAAGGACTGTGCGTTTTGCGGCAACATGTCGGAACGGACCATGAAGGACCGCCATCAACGTCTCGCCAGCTGGCTGGAGGGTAAGAGCCCGTCTGGCGAGAAGAAGAAGAAATCTGAGCGGTCTTCTAAGACCTTTGAGGGCGCCCCGGCGACGGGGGCCCAACATAAGGCCAAGCACCGCGAGTCCGCTGGCACCGGGAGCGCCGAACGGTCGGGCTCTACGGGCGCCAGGCAGGGCGCACCCTCCCCGGCACCATCAACCACGAGCCAACGCTCTGGGTCGGGTAAGAGGAAGGCCGAGCACCCGGCGAAGCTCCTGGAGAGACCCCGGTCGAGCTCTAAGGCAGAGGAGGAGCGTGGCAGTGCCCCCTCCCTCAAGGATAAGGCGGTGAGCGCACCTAAGGTGGTGAAGGCCTTGATCCATTCGACCAAGCCCTCTATCGAAACGGTCGCGGCGGCCCTGGCCCAGCCTGTGGAGGCTGCACCAGTGGTGGCGGCCTCGGGGCCCAGAATCTCCCTGCCTCCTCGGAGGGAGTCTTCTTTCGTGCCCATCGATAGGACCCCCGTGAAACCCTCCGTGGGGAAGAAGGGGGGGCAGGGCGTCGTCGGAGATTCGGCCTCAACCTCAGAAGAGGAACTGATCGAGGTCTTAAGCCACGGCCTAGGCGTGGAACAAGACCAGCCCGTCGGAATGGGCCCCGACGCAGGTGACGACGACGACATCGTCGAGGATACCGACGGGGCCCCTGCTCGCCCGTCGGATTCCCCTCTGCCAGCGCCGCAGGACAACTCAGCGGCCATTTTGTTGGCTATACAGTCCTTATGCTCCGAGATAAGGACGAGACTACCGTTACCGACGGAGGAACCTCTCCCGTCGGGGGATCCAGAACCGGGACCTTCTGGTGTTCCCCCTACCAAGAAAAGAAGGATCCATCCACCGCCTCCTTTTCAACCATCGCGCCCCATCCAGCCCTCCTCCCCGTCCACCCGAGGGGATGATACGGGGACTGACACGGCAGCGACGGGTACGGACGACGAGGCATACAACGAGGATTTTCCGTCGTCGCCTCCCCCCAGGGCTTCTCCGCCCGACGAGATTGGATCGTTCCACTCAATGATCGCCAGGGCATCCGAGCTTTTCCAACTCTGCCCTGAGGAGAAGAAAAAGGAAGGCTTCCTTTACCAACGGCGCGAGACCAAGAGGAAGACGGTCCTCGCAGTGCCTCTGTTGGACGTCATTTGGGATGAGGGCCTTTCCCTCCTCAAGAACCCTTCCACGACGCCAGCGAAAAGAGACCGGTACGAGAAAAAGTACCGGGTCCCGGACTCGGCCCCCCTATGCCTCCGGGCGCAGCCTACCCCGGACTCCGTCGTCTCCGCGGCAGCCAGGAAGAAAGCGGGGGGGGGTGCGGCCTCCACGTCGACTTCCCCGCCGGACGGCGAGGGAAAGAAATTGGATGCCATGGGACGCAGAGTCATCTCGTCGGCGGCGACGACGATTAAAGCGGCCAACGCCTTGGCTATCGTGGCCCGCTACGACAGGGAACTCTGGTACAAGATAGCTCCCCTGCTGGATTTTCTGCCGGACGACAAGAGGGCGGAGGCCCTTGAGATCCTGCAGGAAGGTGAGGTGGCCTCGGACCACGCCATCACCGTGGCGACGGACATCGCCGACACTGGGTTCCGCCAGATGGGCAACGGCGTTTGCCTTCGACGGCGCGGATGGCTCAAGGCTACGGACTTTCGGCAGGACGTCCAGAACAGGGTCCTGGACATGCCCTTCGACGGGAACAACCTGTTTGGGAAGACAGTGGACGATTCCCTTCAGGCCATCAAGGCGGATACGGAGACGGCCCGGGCCCTTGGAGTGCTGCAGCAACGGCGGACGCCCTTTCGGAGCGGCGGAGGCAAGGGCGCCTCCAAAGGTTCCGGCGGCGGTTTCGCTTCCTACCGTCAAGCGGCCCGCTCGTCGTCGCAAGAGGCCTACAGAGGACGAGGCAAGTCTGGCGGCCCCCGCCGTCGTCGCCAAGGGGGCCAAGGCGGCAAGGCCGCGTCCAAGCAGGATTGAACCGGCCGTGGGGTCGGGCCCCCACCGAAGCACCCCGGTGGGAGGCCGGCTGGCGGGCTTCGTCAGCGTGTGGGAGTCCATCTCCACCGACCGTTGGGTGCTGGACGCCCTGGCCCGGGGCCACGCGCTCGAGTTTCAAAGAAGGTGCCCGCGCGTCCCCCCCGTGGCCAGGAAAGAACTTCACGTCCCTCAACTTCTCCTGGAGGTGAAGGCGATGCTCAGGAAGGGCGCCATCGAACTCGTCCCAAAGAGGCTTCGGGGCTCCGGAGTCTACTCGCGTTACTTCCTCGTGAAGAAGAAGACGGGAGGATGGCGCCCCATCCTGGACCTGCGACGCCTGAACAAATTCATCAAGGCGCAGAAGTTCCGGATGGTCACCCTCCAGCACGTCCTGGGTCAGCTGGAGGAAGGAGACTTCCTATCGTCGTTGGATTTGGAGGATGCCTACTTCCACATTCCCATCCTAAAGGGGCACCGAAAATTCCTCAGATTCGTGGTCCAAGGGCGTCATTACCAGTTCAAAGCCCTTCCCTTCGGACTGCGGTCGGCACCCAGGGTTTTCACCAAGTGCCTCGCACCGGTGGCGGCGCAGCTGCGCCGCGAGGGGATTCACGTCTACCCCTACCTGGACGACTGGCTCATCCGCGCCAAGACGAGGGAGCTCGCCGTGGTCCACACGGCAAGGACCGTCCAACTCCTCACGGACCTGGGATTCTCCGTGAACTACGCCAAATCCCACCTGGTGCCCGCGCAAGTCGCACTGTTTCTGGGAGCGAGGCTCGACACAGTGTCCCTTCTGGCCTCCCCGTCGGAGGAGAGGACCAGGACCATCTTGGGCAAGGTGCAACGGATGTTGGTGGCCGACGCGGCCAAGGTGAGGTCCATCAAGTCCCTCCTCGGGATGATGTCTTCCTGCATCTACCTCATTCCCATGTGCAGGCTCCGGATGCGCCCGTTGCAAGAGTTCCTGGATGCGCGCTGGATCCAGACGACGGGCAGCTTCGAGGAAAGGATCAAACTCGACGAGAGTTTCCGACGAGCGATACGGTGGTGGGGCACCCGCGCGCATCTGACGGCGGGCATGGACTTCCAGACCCCAGCCCACCAGGTGACTGTGACCACGGATGCCTCCCTAGAAGGGTGGGGAGCGCACACCGAAAATCTGCACGCAAGGGGACTCTGGCTCCCGACGGAGAAGTCCCTGCATATCAACGTCCTGGAGCTCCGTGCAGTGTTTTGGGCCCTCAGGTCCTTCCTTCCGTCCCTCAAGGGCAAGGTGGTGAGGATCTTCACCGACAACACCACCACCATGTTTTACATCAGGAAACAGGGCGGAACCAGGTCCCCAGCGCTGTCCAAGGAGGCGCAGGACCTGTGGCATTGGGCCGTCGCCCAAGGGATTCTTCTGGTGCCGTTTCATCTGGCAGGGATAAAAAACACCATCGCCGACTCACTCAGCAGGGAGCTGCGCTCGTGCCACGAGTGGGAACTACGGCAGGATCTGGTGGATCGCCTCTTCCGACGGTGGGGCACACCCCAGATCGACCTGTTCGCGACGGCGACGAACACCAAGTGCCGGAGGTTCGCCAGCAGGTTTCCCCAGACGAGGAGCATGGGCGATGCTTTCTCGTTCCCCTGGGAGGGCCTGTTCCTCTACGCGTTCCCTCCCTTGCCTCTGCTAATCCGGCTCGTCAACCAGCTCAAGAGGTCACGGTGCAGGATGATCCTCGTCGCACCTGCGTGGCCGAGGCAGATATGGTTCCCGGACCTTCTGGACTTGTCGGCGTCCCCGCCAATCAAGCTGCCGGCGGACGCGGATCTACTCTCCAGGGAAGGAGGCGCCATCCTCCACCACGACCCGAAGTCGCTGAACTTGCAGGCCTGGCTCCTGCAGCGCTAGAGTTTGGAGGATACGACATACCGGCCGACTGCAGAGAGGTTCTTGCAAAGGCCAGGGCGTCCTCGACTCTTAAATGCTACGGACACAAATGGAAGAGGTTCTCTGTCTGGTGCCACGCACAGAAGATTAACCCTCTACGGATTACGGCTCCCCAAGTGCTGCCGTACCTGCTGACGCTGGCCAAAGCTGGTCTGGCACACGCGTCCATCAAGATTCATCTTGCTGCGATCTCCCGATACACCAGAACCACGGGCAGGACGTCCTTGTGGTCTCATCGTCTGGTGAAAGAGTTCATGAAGGGACTGTTCAGATCGTTCCCGCCGGTGAAGGCTCCGGCCCCGGCGTGGGAGCTCAACGTGGTACTGACCAAACTCATGGGACCTCCGTTCGAGCCTCTGCACTCGGCCCCGTTGAAGTTTCTATCGTGGAAAACAGCTTTTCTCGTGGCCATCACCTCCGCACGACGAGTGGGAGAGATCCAGGCCCTTTCCTGCAAGGCACCGTACTTGACTTTCCACGACACGAGGGTAGTGCTCAGGACGCACCCCTCCTTCATGCCCAAGGTACCGTCGGACTTTCATCTCAACGAACCCTTGGTGTTACCTGTGTTCTTCCCGTCGCCTTCGTCGCCGGCTGAGAGGACTTTGCACTCGCTGGATGTAGCTAGAGCGCTGAAGTTCTACGTGGACCGCACGAAAGGTTTTCGGAAGACGTCACAACTCTTTGTGAACTTTGGACCTGTCAATCAGGGGAAGGCTCTCTCGAAGGCTTCCATCTCCAGATGGCTCTCCGGCTGTATCATGTACTGTCACCGGTTGGCAAACCGACCGCTGCCTGGCCGTCCGAGAGCCCATTCCACCAGAGCGATCGCAGCTACCACGGCGTTCCTATCTGGTGTGCCCCTGCTGGACATATGCAGGGCTGCTACGTGGAGGTCGACGCACACCTTCACGAAATTCTACTGCGTCGACCGGGATTCCAGGGAGGAGTCCAGGGTCGGCCAAGCAGTGCTACGCAACCTGTTCGCCTGAGGTGAGCCTGGTGAGGAGGTAAGATGCTTAATGTTGAGTTGATGTGATGCTTAATGTTGAGCCTTTGCCACCTCCCGTGGTTGTGCATGTGTGTACTGCTATGTATTCTTTATTCATGAGCATGTGAATCCATGCCAGACCCCATGCTGGAGAAGGAACAAGTTACTTACCTGTAACTGTTGTTCTCCAGCATGGGTCTGGCATGGATTCACATGCGAACCCTCCCGCCTACCCCTCTGCGGCTCTTCACTTGGTCATACTGCCACTTCACGTGCTTCCAAATCTGAAGATGGCTGCCAGAGGCGGTGCTTAGGTAGAGGGCAGTCATTGGCTGTGGTCAGTATGACGCAGAGACCAGTGATTGGTTATTACTACGAAAGACAGATCAGAAACGAAACTGATACTGGTTTTTTCTTTACCGAGGATTCCCAGCCTGACGACGGGGAATATTCATGAGCATGTGAATCCATGCCAGACCCATGCTGGAGAACAACAGTTACAGGTAAGTAACTTGTTCCATGCGCCCGCTCAAGATGCCAAGATGGATATTCAAGGAACTTGATGCTCTTATACAGACATTTTTGTGGGATGGCAAACCTCCTAGACTAGCTCTGTGGAAGATGCAGCTCCCATTGAAACAGGGTACTATGAACTTGCCGAATTTCTTTGAATACCATCTGGCATTCACCGGGAGGCATTTATGTCATATGGTGGAGGCTGCTCCAGACCAGTGGACTGAATTTGAATCCAGCTCCAGTTTTATGTGATGCGTCTCGATGCCTGCGGGCTTTCGGCACTCTATAAGTACATAAAGAAAATAAATAAACTGTGTGTCTTAATTGGAACCCAGGGCCTTGTAAGTACATAAAGAAAATAAATAAACTGTGTGTCTTAATTGGAACCCAGGGCTTTGTTGTCAACGACCTCAAAGGACTCTCATCGTTGAGTCCTCTTACTGTCTTCCTGCGTGAGTGCTGGTGTTCCCTATGACAACGCCTGAACAGCGACCCATTCATATTCCCTGAAGCATCCATTTGGCTGTTATTGTTAACAGTGCACGGTGGCGCGAGTTATGGTTGCTTATCTTACCATAACTGCCGAATTTCAGGGGGTTTTCGGTTTTACTTTGAACCATAACATCCCTTTAACAAAGTTTTTTCACTGAATTTCATAGGTTTTTAGTAGCACAACTTAACCATAACGTCCCCTTAACAAAGTTTTTTACTGAATTTCATAGGTTTTTAGTAGTGCAACTTAACCACAACGTCCCTTTAACACCGTTTTTTTACTGAATTTCATAGGTTTTTATTAGTGCAACTTAACCATAAAGTCCCTTTAACACATTTCTTTTTAGAAATGTCATAGTTTTTTATTAGTGCAACGTAACCATAACGTCCTTTTCAATGGAGGAAGACCACTAGCATCCTAGGTTCTCAAAGTGGGAACCCGGGGTGGTTAAAAAAAAGATTTTTCTTCCCAAACCTGGACACCGCAAGCAGGCGTCCCGGTGTAGGAAGGAACATCTTTTACCAAGATGTACACCAGGGAAAGGTAAGGCAGGGTGTATAAAGAGAACACAACAGGGCATCGGCAGGGGGTCGGGAAGACCAGCAGAGACACACGGGGCATGAGTGGGGGGTAACATGAGGGAGACACAGGGCATGAGCAGGGGGTGGAAAGAAGGGAGAAACGGGGCATGAGCGGGAAAGAAGGGAGACACGGGGCATGAGCGGGGGGTGGGGGTGAACAGGGGAGACACGGGGCATGAGCAGGGGAAAAGGTGGGAGACGGACACAGAGCATGAGCGGGGGTGAACAGGAGAGACACGGGGCATGAGCGGGGGTAGGGCAAGGTGGGGCCCCCACCCCCGCTCATGCCCCGTGTCTGCCCTGTTCCAACAGTGCAGACATGGGGCATGAGCGGGGGTGGGGGGGAAAGAAGGGAGACACTGGGCATGAGCGGGGAGTGGGGGGGAGGAAGACAGGGCATGAACAGGGGGTGGGGGGAGGAAGGGAGACACAGGGCATGAGCGGAGGGTGGGGGGAACAAGAGGTCAACAAGGGGCATCATAGGAGGGGGTGACGAGAGGAAGGCACGGGGCATGAGCAGGGGGTGGGAGGGAACAGGAGACAGACACGGGGCATGACCAGGGGGTGGGGGGCAACAGGAGAGAGACACGGGCATGAGCAGGGGGTGGGAGGGAACAGGAGGAAGACACGGGGCATGGGCGGGCGTTGGGGGGGGACAGGAGACAGACACGGGGCATGACCAGGGGGTGGGGGGCAACAGGAGAGAGACACGGGCATGAGTGGGAGGTGGGGGGAACAGGAGACAAACACGGGGCATGAGCGGGGGGCGGGGGGGAACAGGAGACAGACGCGGGGGGTGGGGGGAACAGGAGACAGACACTGGGCATGAGCGGGGGGGTGGGGGTCAACAGGAGAGAGACACGGGCATGAGCGGGGGGTGGGGGGAACAGGAGAGAGACACGGGGCATGAGCGGGGCGTGGGGGGTAAAGGAGACAGACACGGGGGGTGGGGGCAACAGGAGAGAGATACGGGGCACGGAGCAGGACATTACGGGGCGGCCGCTTCGGCGCGGGACGATTTGGCGTGGCCGGTTCGGCGCAGGAGGATAGAGACACGGGGCGTGGGCGGCGGGAGGGATAGACTTACGGGGCATGAGCGGGGGGTGGGCGGCGGGAGGGATAGACTCACGGGGCATGAGCGGGGGTGGGCGGGAGGGATAGACACACGGAGCATGAGCGGGGGGTGGGCGGCGGGAGATGTAGACACACGGGGCATGAGCGGGGGTGGGCGTCGGGAGGGATAGACACACGGGGCATGAGCAGGGGGTCGGGGGGAGGGGAGAGACACACGGGGCATGAGCGGGGGTGGGGGGAGGGGAGAGACACACGGGGCATGAGCGGGGGGTGGGCGGCGGGAAGGATAGACTCACGGGGCATGAGTGGGGGTGGGTGGGAGGGATAGACACACGGGGCATGAGCGGGGGGTGGGCGGCGGGAGGGATAGACACACGGGGCATGAGCGGGGGGTGGGCGGCGGGAGATGTAGACACACGGGGCATGAGCGGGGGGAGGGGAGAGACACACGGGGCATGAGCAGGGGGTGGGCGGCGGGAGGGATAGAGACACGGGGCGTGGGCGGCGGGAGGGATAGAGACACGGGGCATGAGCGGGGGGAGGGATAGAGACACGGGGCATGAGTGGGGGGTGGGCGGGAGGGATAGACAAACGGGGCATGAGCGGGGAGTCGGGGGTTGGGGGGAGGGGAGAGACACATGGGGCATGAGCGGGGGGTGGGTGGCGGGAGGGATAGAGACACGGGGCATGAGCGGGGGGAGGGATAGAGACACGGGGGTGGGCGGCGGGAGGGATAGAGACACGAGGCATGAGCGGGGGGTGGGCGGTGGGAGGGATAGAGACACGGGGCATGAGCGGGGGGTGGGCGGCGGGAGGGATAGAGACACGGGGCATGAGCGGGGGGTGGGTGCGGGAGGGATAGCGACACGGGGCATGAGCGGGGGAGGGATAGAGACACGGGGCATGAGCGGGGGAGGGATAGAGACACGGGGCATGAGCGGGGGGTGGGCGGCGGGAAGGATAGACACATGGGGCATGAGCGGGGGTGGGCGGCGGGAGGGATAGACACACGGGGCATGAGCGGGGAGTCGGGGGTGGGAGGAGGGGAGAGACACGCGGGGGGTGGGTGGCGGGAGGGATAGACACACGGGGCATGAGCGGCGGGAGGGATAGAGACACGGGGCATGAGCGGGGGGTGGGCGGCGGGAGGGATAGAGACACGGGGGTGGGCGGCAGGGGGATAGAGACACGGGGGCATGAGCGGGGGGTGGGCGGCGGGAGGGATAGAGACACGGGGCATGAGCGGGGGGTGGGCGCGGGAGGGATAGAGACACGGGGCATGAGCGGGGGAGGGATAGAGACACGGGGCATGAGCGGGGGAGGGATAGAGACACGGGGCATGAGCGGGGGGGCGGTGGGAGGGATAGACACACTGGGCATGAGCGGGGGGTGGGCGGCGGGAGGGATAGACACACGGGGCATGAGCGGGGGTGGGCGGGAGGAATAGACACACGGGGCATGAGCGGGGGGTGGGCGGCGGGAGGGTTAGACACACGGGGCATGAGCGGGGTGTCGGGGGGTGGTGGGGAGGGGAGAGACACACGGGGCATGAGCGGGGGGTGGGCGGGAGGGGGAGAGACACACGGGGCATGAGCGGGGGGTGGGGGGAGGGAGAGAGACACATGGGGCATGAGCGGGGGGTGGGGGGGAGGGAGAGAGACACGGGGCATGAGCGGGGATTGGGGGGAGGGAGAGAGACGCACGGTGTTCGTGTGCAGGCAGCAGATCCCGTTCCTCGGCCCTCCGCTGGCCACCATGTGCCGATGGCGTGAGCGGGGGGCTGGAGGAACAGGGGAGACACAGAGCATGAGTGGGGGTGGAGGGGACAAGAAGGACACACGGGGCATGAGCGGGGGTGGGAGGAACAGGAGACAGACACGGGCGGACTTACTGTGCAGGCGGCAGCTCCCGCTCCTGCTGACAAAGCCTCTCATGCGAGGAACAAAGATGGCGGGCGTCTCTGAAGCCAGACGCTCTGCACGCTTTCACCACATCCAATGAGAGAGCACGTCAGATGTCCGCGGACATCACGCAAGCTGCTTGCCCAATCACCGTCCTGTCCGCGGAGCGAACAGGGAAGTGTGTCCACGAAGCGAACACAGATATCACTAATTCCTTTCACTTACATTTTTGTCATTTTTTTAAAAACTACTGGACGGATTTACACCAAATAAAGCAAAGCACGCTTTCGGGACCAAGCTGCCGCTCCTGCCTCAAATTTGGTGTAAATCCATCCAGCGGTTTGGGCTGTAGGCATGAGCAAAGTTTTTTCCCATTATGTCTATGGGAAAAAACAAAAGATTTTGGGACCACGCCTATAACTTTTCCCCCCCTGGACGAATCCTCACCAAACTTTGAGTGGGCCATATACTTTTCTTGCAAAGTTTGGTGAGGATTCGTCCAGGGGGAGCCAAGTTATAAGCCGCCCAAAAAGTGCTCTTCCTATGGAAACACCAACTTAACCATAACTACATGGCCACTACCGTGGCCATGTAATTATTTTTTTTTAAATTCTCTTCTCTTAGCTTGATGTCTCGAATATGCTATTTACCATGACCTGACTGCTCTACAGTTGACTAACACTGTTTGTACTGGTTATTTTTTTTTTATTGTATTCATCTTTGCCTTGATTGGTAATAAAATGAAGAACCATTTTAAATTTCAAAAGTTATATTTTAAATCCAGGATCCTTATTATGAATTGTTTTATGCCCAGCATAATTATTGCGAATTCTACCCCAAGCACATATAAAAAGATGTCACGAAAATGCTCTCAACAATGTGCTAAAGATTGTAGCAATTGATTATCCAATTTAGTGCCACAATCTACAAATCTATGTCTTTATAACAATTTCCTCTTTGGGAGAATTTCTCGGGATACAGGTGTCACATTGTGGACATCCACATCGTTATGTGGAGGCGCGGCTAGGGTGGGGACAGGTTGCGGGAAGTGACGACGAGCAAGGAAGTCTCCGGGTCAGTTAATAAAGTTTACTAGTTGCAGCCAGTCACGACTGTGTGTGCCTCCGGGTCGGACTGGGCCACAAAACTGTCTCGGGTACCAATGATAAAGTTGTCCACATTTGCAAATGGCTATTCATTCCTTTTGTGACACTGTTTGGATAGGGGGAGTTTTTTGATGAAGGTTTTTTTTAGATAGTGTGATGCAAATTGTTCATTTTAGAGAATATTTATTCAGCACCACTAGTCAAAACTACTAGCTGCAGAGTGAATTGACTCATCAAACTGGCCCAAATTGGCGCAAAAAGTGCCCACGTTGACCAAAAAAACGGGCTCACACCAGCATTTTCTGTTTTTGGTTCGGCCATGGGCCTATTGCCCTATAGGCCAGTCCGATGCTGGTGGGCTTTTTGTCGTGCCGCGGCCTGCGCAGTTAATTAGTGTTCCCAGGAACACCAGCCCGACCTCACAGAGGCTGACAACAGCTTTGTTTTTATTTATTTTAGTTACAAGTTATTGTATGAATCTGGCTCCAAGCAGCAGCTATTAACACTATTAATCGTTTTTTATAAAAGAACAATTATAATTATAATTATAAACATGACATTATCCTGGTATTCTAAGCTACTAAAAACCACAACTGGTGTGATGACAGAGGTGATTTTTGTTTAGAAATCTTAATAGAGCCTTGTTGTGCACTCTACTGAAAATTAAAGAAGAAAGTCTGTATGGGGATATACATCATTTAAGAAAAATGTACCCCAAAAATTCCATCTGCAGAAGTCCAGGGTGATCACAGCAGGTATGGTATTGCACACTTTTCACTGGATTACAAGTAGTGGCATGGCACTGTTAGTCCCCATTTATAGACTAAATCGGGTTTTCGGCAGAATTACCATCAGCAGTAATTCTGATGATTTTGCAGATTTTTGGTAGTAAGGCGGCAGAATTAACTCCAGCATTTTGCTGGAGGTTTGTCCTCTGCCTCACCGCCAAAGTTGTAGTACGGTAGTACGGTAATGCAGCTGCAATGCAGCGGTAACAATGTTATCACTGCATTACTGCTGTTTTTTCCTGTATTGCTGTACTTGTAATGAGGCCCACTGCTTTTTCTTGCACTGTTGTGCCCCTCTGCACTGCCCCCACCTCTTGTATGTCCTAGTGTCATGAACCGTTCCCCTTCTTGATCCCTTTGGCATAGATGTAAGACCATGCAAGTACATAGTGTCTTTTCCTCATCCAAGATGGCGCCCCCCTGCTCCTTCTGTATCACTGACCTTCAACGGTCTAATGTTTTCCAAGATGGCGCCTCGCTTTGCACAGAGAACTGCAGAATCCCAGAGGGCTACGCATATAGCTGAGCGCTCTGGTAAGCCTGGCGTGTCGCTTCTCTCTTGAACCTCTCGCTCCCTTTGCAGTTCTCCTTCTTCCTATCACCATTCCCTTGCCTGCTTGCTTCTTGTTTGCTCTCTCTCTCTTTTGGTCCAGTTAGCACCGTTATATCGCTGCTCTGCTTACCTTGGATGTCTCTTTGCCACCCTGCTCGCTCCTACCATTCTTCTTTGCTTAACTTCCATCCTTTACACGATTTCCTATCACCACTCAACGGAGGACATTGTTGATTCCTGTGAAATCCTGCTCTCCATTCTACAAGACCTACAACAGGAGTTTTCAATTTGTGTTTTACTCCCGGAGGGTCTCCCCCGGAGCTACTCGGTACTCCGTTTCACTTCCGGAGAGTCGAGTGGCGTTTGGGAGGTTTTCCGCTTCACCATGACTTCCGGTTTGCGTTCATTGCTTACTTGTTGCATACACACATTATTGACACCCAGACTTCTTTCTTGCTGATCTGTGAATGGATCTGTGCCACCGCTGAAGACTGAGGCACTGCTAGTAAACATCCATTTCCTAAGCCAATGGCGCCAGGCTCATCATGGGGCTTGCTTAATATGGCACTGGGTTATATTTGTATGGATAATGGATCTTGGTTTTACTGATGTGCCATCCTTACCCCCACTTTAAGTCAGTACCGAATTCTTATTCTATACTTTTGCTGGTAAATTATTTTTTGTAAAGTAGTTACGTCTTGTGCGTTATTCAACAGCGTCCAAACGCAATGGCGATTTCACACCAGATCAATAGGAAATGGCCCAAAATGTCACCCTCACAATTGCGACGGCCGAAGAAATGCCCAACTTTAACCACCCCCTTTACACCACATATATATGTGGGGGGGTATGGGATATTATAGTAATATAGGGGCGTTGCAGGGGGTCTCCCCCGCATATCTATGTGGTGTAAAGGGGGTTTAATTAAAAAAAAATGTTTTTTAAAAATCGTAATTTTCGGCCACCGCAATTATATTTGGTTGCAGTGATCACATAGATCCGATCAACACAAAGCCCTTTTTTTTCCTCCCTACAAAAAAGAAATTGCAGGGAAACAATTCTGCTACAAAGTTAAATTAAGAACAAATGGCGCTGAACTGTGACACGAAGAAACTCGCTAGCAGGCGATTTTGCCCGTTTTGTGTTGTAGTGGCTGCCCTCGAGCCAGACAGCAACCTTTCAGGATGAAAATGCCCACCACAGGCTCCAACTCAATTGAACGCCTGGACCTGGTGTGTTTGCCAGTCATACGGTGGGACGTCGCCATCGGTCTCTTGGGTGAGGGCCGAATATCTTTCAATTCCAAACGTCCACTTGCAGCTTGCGTTCCAGGATGCGGGGAGGTGTTGGTATTTTTTATTTGTATTCCCTTTTTGTCTCCAGCAACGGCTGTTTATAGTTTTCATGGCTATCATCCTGTTTCCGTCCTGTTGGATAACGCCGGCCATTTCCTGTTATCTCTGCCTTTTCCTCGCTTTCTTTCCCTATCTCTGGTGCTGTCTCCTTCCTTCCTTCCCTTAGCTTCCCCCTGCGTCACTACCTTTTCTCAATCTGAATATTTGCTATGGCAGTGTCCTTCGATGCCATGCTCATGTAACCCTCTAGGCCGTTTATCAATATTTATCTGCGTATTCTCGTCTCGTACTGCCGCGCTAACCTTTAGCCGGGCATGCCACGCATATCTATCAGCACCAGGGGGAGAGGTGGCAGCCATAAAGGTGGCCAAGGCTTCTATGCGAGAGCTCCCTTTCCATGCAGTCCCGAGGCTTCTCCACCCTCTAGCCGCACTGTCCCCCAGGCTGCTCCTGAAGTCCCCCAGCACATGTACTCCTCTTCATCTGCCCGGCGGCCCTGCCCACAGCTCCCACTTACAGGTCCCTGCTGTCCCTTCTGCCATAGTTATAGAAAAGTGACACCTTTTCTATGTGCATGGTGGCCATCTTTGTTTGTGGTGTTTTTTAAGGTAATTTGGTGCACGCAAAATATTCAGAGCTGAATTGCCTTTAAATAAAATGCCTTTGGCACCCTGCCTCACATGCCTGAGGTGCTAATAGCTATATGAACCTTTATGGGGGGGGGGGCATTTTTTGACCAGTAATGGCTCAGGCTTGCGCCAAGGTCCTCGCTTTGCTCGGTCCTCTAACTTGGGCCCCTGGGCCGTTACTAGCTGGCAAAACCCAACTCTTTGGTACATTTTGCTTGAATAGTTAAGATCAGAGATGTACCAAGTACATCAGGCCGCAGGCATAACTCTCTATGACTTCTCTTACAGATGACCCCAGAGCTTTCTGGTCTCGGAGTGAACCAGGCCATTGTTACCTAAATTACTTCCTAGTGTCATATATCCTTCCCGGGAATCTGAGGATGAGGGTGGTGATGAACATAATATTTTTCCTGCTCCAATACCTGCAAACGGGCATCACAACACTTGCTTTCCAGCACAGGGAGTAGTGGGCGTGCTCATAGGAATGGAATGTTTTTAGTTTCTTCTAAAAGGCCCATGGTAAGTTGGTCATCTGGACCTCTAGAGGCAACGAGCTCCACAGCATCACTACTTGCACTTGATACGAGTGAGTGTGGGGTGTCACCCTGGGACTTATTTGGCGAGGGAACAGACCTGCTCAGTTTCAGCCATGACTTCGTTTCTTTTAGGTATTATTATTATTATTATTGTTCAATTATTACGCGCTTAATACCAACAAGTGGTTTCTAAGCACAGGATCAAGATTAAAACCTGTGTTGCACTGCGTTGTCTTGCTTCCAAGACAAACGCGTTGCTCCTGGTGTGTTTCTGTTCGGAATCTTTGGTGCTATAGTAGGAACCTGGAATAGGTCACTGGTTGGTAATGGAAGCCAGTGTCGTCTCCTGAAAATACGCAAAACAATGTTGAGCACCTCTGAGGATTGATGACTAATCTGGCTGCCGTATTGAGCAGTAGCTGTAGTCGTTAAGTAATATAATCTTCCTCGCTGCCAGGAGCTCCACGCTGCAGTAATCTAATTTGGAGCAGAAGATGGCGTGAGCGACACGTGCATAGTTATCTTTTGACAAAATGTTTTGGATAAGATGAGGTGCTGATGATGTCATTGGCCAGACAAGACATGCAGAGGTTGGCATACTGTTTGACACAGAGAGAATCAACTTTGCCCATTGTTGTTTTTTTTATCTTTGTATAGGCAATAGGAATTTATAAGAAAAGGATTTGAAGCTTTGATGTGGTTTATGAATAAAAGATAAGTCTGTCTTGGTTTGATCTTGGCCCAGCCAGTTATCCTTCATCCAAACTTCCAGAATGAAAAAAAATGCTGTGTTCTCCTCTGGGTTTCCAGCTGCTCTTAACATGATCTGGATTTCATCTGTGTAATTTAGAAAAGACACACAAGATCTGGCTAACAGGTCGTGAAGATGCTTCATGTACAGATTCACCTGGAAGGGTGATAAGCAGGTATCCCGAGGAAACCCACACTTTAGGACTGTGGTGTTAGATTAGTAATCCTCCAGCTTCTCTGTATTGCTCCTGTTTTGAAGAAAGGAATGAAACCACTTGATCACTACTGAGAGTCTATCCAACATGATTTGATGGTCTAACGTATTGGATGCTGCAGACAAATCAAGTGACATCAATATGCCTGATCTATCCGCATCGATTAGTTGCAACAGATTATCCTTGACATGCATCATGACAGTTACACTGCTCCGGCTGGATCTAAAACCTGCCCGTTGATCTTCTAAGAGCTGAGAATTTGCCAGGTAATCTCTGAGTTGAAGTGAATGAGGTGAGGTGGACTTATCAATGACCTTTAGCAAAAATGAACAGTTGGAGATCGGTCTATGGCTAGACGGAAGCAAAGGATCGAGGGAAGGTTTTTCAATGGCGGTGCGACCCAGGTTTTCTTAAGATCTGGAATGAAACCCCATTCAAATGATAAGAAGGTTAACAATGAGCGGGCCAAAGCCACCCGGATGAACCTATCATTTTGAAGCATAAGGATCATCTGGGACAGATGTTAGTGTAAGGCTTTGATTTATTGAGCAGGCATCTTCAGCCGTAAGGGTTGCTCAGGTACCCTGGGCATTCCCCCTATTGGCTTTGATGAAGGCCTCGATTTGGATGAAGGGGTTTTTCTAATTTCCTCATTCTTGTTGGTATAGACGTCTAGTAGCTCATCACCACAGCTTTTGGAGGCTGTAGGCCCCGAGTGTAAAGTTGCAGGTTTACTTGGCTGGATGAGGATTCTATACAGTGCTTTCGCTGAGTCATCCACAGTGGATACAAGCTTGTTCTACTACTTCTTTTGGCCTCCAGACAGCTGTTTTGTAGTCTTTATGAACAAGTACTGGTATGTGAGATGAATTGGGATTTTAAACTACTTTTTCTCTCTGAAACTCAGAATTTAGTTTTCAAAAAGTCCAGTTTCGGAAAACGATACAGCGTATTTCTTTGGGTTCTTAATATATTTGTTTTTTAGCAGAGCGACAATGGCTTCCACTGTTAATGAGGAGTGACTATACACACTAGTCAGATCCTACAGCTGCAGGTTAAACTCAATCATATTGACCCTTGTCTGCAGCTCCTCCCGCTGCCCTGGCGGGAGAGAGATCTTTAAGGTTACAATGTCTGACATTTTTAGATCGGGATAGGAGTCCCTTCCATTTGTGGGTGTCATTACATCAAATGTTGGCCCTGAATGTTTCCTACAGGAATATTTCTCACTAATACCCAGTACATTGGCATGTGTGGGGTAAAGAAATTACGTGTTGGAAGCCTCATTTGCTAAACGCTGCCCCAGGTCTAGAGCAGGCACATCTCCCGAAGTAGAGTGGTTTTATCTGATGTTGCCTTCACACCAAAAGAGTCCGTCCTCGTGCCAGAGGGACCTTTTAACGTAAACTAGGCAGGAAGTTCGCCTATCTTTCCAGAATGGCCACTGTCATGGTTCGTTATTCTTGCCTCCTGCCCTCCCTTATCCCACTACTTACTGTATCAGGTAGTAATGTCCCCGTACATAATGTCACCGGGAAAATCCATTGACGACATTATATATGGCGACATTTTTTATGGATTTTTGTATGGGGACGGGTTGTGGGGATGTCCCCTGCTCCCCTTGTAAAAAAAAAAAAAATCCATCCATGGTTGCGGGGTGTCCCGCACACGTTCAATGTAATAATGTTGCTGCAAAAAACAGCAACTTTTTTGTCAGGAGACATTTTTGCAGGGACATTGTTACATTGGACCAATGCTCCAGATAAGATTTTGAGGTGGGAGTATTTTACTCCCTATTTTCGAACTTTGAGAGTAAATGTGATTTTAAGAGAGTAAAAATGACTTTTCTCCTTTGCAAGAGGGTAAAATGTATGTGATATCCAGCGGACGTGCGCAAAAACTGTATGGAAATCATTACTGTGCGGCAGCTTTCTGTGTTGTGACAGAATACACCTTTCATTATTTCTCTAAGGTCTGGCCATTTGATCTCTTCTGTATATATTTTATTGTTGAAAACACAAAAATCTAGCCAATTGCATAGTAAAGCAAAGAGGAATTGTATTGTGCGTTTCGAGGTTCAATAGCATAATTGTCTTTTGATGTTTAATGAAAGTCGATGTTTCCTGGAGCTATTACTACCTAATGGTATGCCAGTGTTATGATACAACAGTACAGAGAGGCAAGGACTCCAAGCTACATTCTATATCTAATCTCATGGTCAAATGGTTATTTATACAGCACTTTTGGTAAAGCGCTGTACATAGAACATATTTATCACAATTATCACCAAACCGAAGTCGGTACTCCTTTATCGACCTTGAAAGGATGAAAGGCTGAGTTGGCCTTGCCGAGATTCGAATATGCAACCTACAGATCATGCACAGATCACAGCAATGAGTGCTCAACCGGCTGAGCTATCTTATTGGCTAACATCCTTCAGAGGTCGGTTAACTGAGTATCGACTGAGGTATAATAACCACAGTGCATAGATGTTGGACGAACCATGTATGAAGCGCTAAATAAAGTTAAATACCTGTCTGGATTATCACAGGGACTGGTTTTTCTGAGTTTCTATTTCAATTAGAATCGTAACTTTCATTTTGAATAGCGCTTGCACTTGCTGGATAGTCAGGTTTTGGATGTTTTAATTGTCTTGAAGATTTCAGAGGCTAGAACACCTGTGATTGGTGTAATGACACTCGCCCTTAAACAAAGACTCTGCTGCCAGTGACCATTCATAGTAATGTACCCCATTGATTGCAAGGTTGAATGGATGTAAACTAGACTATACATAGTCATCATTTTACACACTGTTTTTATAATTAGAGTGTAAATTAAATTATAAGTATGCACATTATCTGCCTCCGCATGATTATGCACACAGCACCGGAACTCTGAAAATACAAATGTGCAATACTGATTTGCTTTCACTGGGGGAAAAAGCATAATTTGTTACAAAATGTGAATTCTCAATTGCAACTTAGTTTTCCATCTTCTTAATTTTACAATCCTAAAATGTTAGGAAAATAAATATGCACAGTGATTCTGTTTGCTCCATGAGCATCAACAAAGCAGAAGCTGACTTTAATCACAGTGTGCAGTTTCTTTTTTTGAAAGGCTTCAGAGAAATACATTCGGGTTCAGAGGTGTTTATCTGTGGCTTGCACTTACATCCATGTAGATAAAAATCAAAAGAAGTGTTCTGGTTTCTGCCAAGTAACCTGACCTTTGCACTGCCCTCTGCTCTAAACTTGTGTGTAAATGTACAGAGAAAAATAATAAAGCTGCCGTATTTACAAGATTTTCATGCGTAAAAAGGCCTGTATGCACCTTATCTGGAGGCCTGCATGGGACCCTTCTTACCGGAAGACAAGAGCCCAGCCTATGGCCAGAGGAACAGCCCACTATGCTGCTTCTCCTCTTGTGGCCCTGCGGGGCGGGGAAACTCCCTGAATATAAATGTGTTCATCCATAGGGTAAGTCATATTTATTCAGGGCCCAGCACAAGGATGGCCTAGCCTGCTTGTTGGCTGCGGGTAGGACATCAGTTCCTGCAACTCCTGTGGTTCAAAGGGGACCCCCATCAAAGCAGGGGCCATCGAGAGTCCCCGCTGCTTGGCTCAAGGCCTGGTTGGGGGACTTCAGAGCCACTTCCCACCTTTCTTAGTGGGCCATTGGCTCCATCATGCACTGCTACTGGGTCCCTTCAAGGGGGCATCTGGTGCCTTCTACAGGGTAAGAAGGTAAGGGCCCTAAGCCCTGCCCAGTTCAATGCTTATCGGTTCAGAAAAGGAAGCACACTTCTCACTCTTTGCCCCCCAAAACATTAAGCAATTCAATAGTAGTGTAGGTTTCTTTCTACAGTTCCTAAGTATGCCTACCCACACAGAAACATGGTCCACACCGATAAATACATGTTCTGGTCTTTAGGACATGTACATGTAAGCCATGCCCGGGCTGCCATTTCCTGGAGCAGTGTGTGGGAAAATGCATCCACCTGTCCCATGAGAATTGTAAAAACTAGATACAATTAATCAAGATTCATATTAATATAAATTGCAAAAAACAAACGTGTGTGCACGTTTACCCTTCTGAGGGTTCAATGGGTAGGTGAAACTTTGTTGGTGCTCTATTACTGCTGAAATATGTTTTGTTCTATGCAACATGGTCATAGATAATGAATAATCAAATGTATAAACTTGATTGCCAATAGAAAGGTGGTGCTACTGACAGTGCCTTAATAAACAAAAACACAAACTGGTTACCAAAATAATTTAATTAGGCAAGACTTTTGGCTTCGTCCTTTAAAACACTACGCAGGGTTGCAACGTATTAGATGTTCGTCATTTTACACTGAGAGGGGTTAGGATTCGGCTATCTGCTCGCCTCACAGGGCTGGCTATCTGCTCACACCATGGAGCTGGCTATCTGCTCACATCGTGGAGCTGGCTATCTGCTCACCTCACAGAGCTGGCTATCTGCTCACACCATGGAGCTGGCTATCTGCTCACATCGTGGAGCTGGCTATCTGCTCACCTCACAGAGCTGGCTATCTGCTCACACCGTGGAGCTGTCTTATTTGCTCACATCATGGAGCTGGCAATCTGCTCACACAGTGGAGCTGGCTATCTGCTCACCTCACAGAGCTGGCTATCTGCTCACACCGTGGAGATGTCTTATTTGCTCACATCATGGAGCTGGCTATCTGCTCCTACTGTGGAGCTGGCTATCTGCTCACATCGTGGAGCTGGCTATCTGCTTACATCGTGGAGCTGGCTATCTGCTCACACCGTGGAGCTGGCTATCTGCTCACACCGTGGAGCTGGCTATCTGTTCACACCGTGGAGCTGGCTATCTGCTCACATCGTGAGACTGCCTATCTGCTCACACGGTGGAGCTGGCTATCTGCTCACACCGTCGAGCTGGCTATCTGCTCACATCGTGAGGCTGCCTATCGGCTATCTGCTCACACCGTGAAGCTGGCTATCTGCTCACAGCGTGAAGCTGGCTATCTGCTCACACCGTGGAGCTGGCTATCTGCTCACCTCGTGGAGCTGGCTATCTGCTCACATCGTAGCAGTGGCCATCTACTCGCATTGTGGAGCTGGCTATCTGCTCACCTCACAGAGCTGGCTATCTGCTCACCTCGTGGAGCTGGCTATCTGCTCACCTCGTGGAGCTGGCTATCTGCTCACATCGTAGCAGTGGCCATCTACTCGCATTGTGGAGCTGGCTATCTGCTCACCTCACAGAGCTGGCTATCTACTCACCTCACAGAGCTGGCTATCTGCTCACCTCACAGAGCTGGCTATCTGCTCACTTCACGGAGCTGGCTATCTGCTCACCTCACGGAGCTGGCTATCTGCTCACATCGTGGAACTGGCTATCTGCTCACCTCGTGGAGCTGGCTATCTGCTCACCTCGTGGAGATGGCTATCTGCTCACATCGTGGAGCTGGCTATCTGCTCACCTCACAGAGCTGGCTATCTGCTCACCTCACAGAGCTGGCTATCTGCTCACACTATGGAGCTGGCTATCTGCTCACCTCACAGGGCTGGCTATCTGCTCACATCGTGGAGCTGGCTATCTGCTCACATCGTGGAGCTGGCTATCTGCTCACACCGTGGAGCTGGCTATCTGCTCACACCGTGAAGCTGGCTATCTGCTCACAGCGTGAAGCTGGCTATCTGCTCACACCGTGGAGCTGGCTATCTGCTTACCTCGTGGAGCTGGCTATCTGCTCACATCGTAGCAGTGGCCATCTACTCGCATTGTGGAGCTGGCTATCTGCTCACCTCACAGAGCTGGCTATCTACTCACCTCACAGAGCTGGCTATCTGCTCACCTCACAGAGCTGGCTATCTGCTCACCTCACGGAGCTGGCTATCTGCTCACCTCACGGAGCTGGCTATCTGCTCACATCGTGGAACTGGCTATCTGCTCACCTCGTGGAGCTGGCTATCTGCTCACCTCGTGGAGCTGGCTATCTGCTCACATCGTGGAGCTGGCTATCTGCTCACCTCACAGAGCTGGCTATCTGCTCACCTCACAGAGCTGGCTATCTGCTCACCTCACAGAGCTGGCTATCTGCTCACACTATGGAGCTGGCTATCTGCTCACCTCACAGGGCTGGCTATCTGCTCACATCGTGGAGCTGGCTATCTCCTCACATCGTGGAGCTGGCTATCTGCTCACATCGTGGAGCTGGCTATCTGCTCACATCGTGGAGCTGTCTTATTTGCTCACATCATGGAGCTGGCTATCTGCTCACACCGTGGAGCTATCCATCTGCTCACCTCAAAGAGCTAGCCATCTGCTCACCTCGTGGAGCTGGCCATCTGCTCACCTTGTGGAGCTGGCCATCTGCTCACCTTGTGGTGCTGGCTGTCTGCTCACATCGTGGAGCTGTCTTATTTGCTCACATCATGGAGCTGGCTATCTGCTCACACCGTGGAGCTATCCATCTGCTCACCTCAAAGAGCTAGCCATCTGCTCACCTCGTGGAGCTGGCCATCTGCTCACCTTGTGGAGCTGGCCATCTGCTCACCTTGTGGAGCTGGCCATCTGCTCACCTTGTGGAGCTGGCCATCTGCTCACATCGTGGAGCTGGCTATCTGCTCACATCGTGGAGCTGGCTATCTGCTCACATCGTGGAGATGGCTATCTGCTCACATCGTGGAGCTGCCTGTCTGCTCACATCGTGGAGCTGGCTATCTGCTGACCTCGTGGAGCTGGCTATCTGCTGACCTCGTGGAGCTGGCTATCTGCTGACCTCGCGGAGCTGCCTGTCTGCTCACATCGTGGAGCTGTCTTATTTGCGCACATCATGGAGCTGGCTATCTGCTCACACCGTGGAGCTATCCATCTGCTCACCTCAAAGAGCTAGCCATCTGCTCACCTCGTGGAGCTGGCCATCTGCTCACCTTGTGGAGCTGGCCATCTGCTCACCTCGTGGAGCTGGCCATCTGCTCACATCGTGGAGCTGGCTATCTGCTCACCTTGTGGAGCTGGCCATCTGCTCACTTCACAGAGCTGGCTATCTGCTGACCTCGTGGAGCTGGCTATCTGCTGACCTCGCAGAGATGCCTGTCTGCTCACCTTGTGGTGCTGGCTGTCTGCTCACATCGTGGAGCTGTCTTATTTGCTCACATCATGGAGCTGGCTATCTGCACACATTGCGCTGCTGGCAATCTGCTCACATAATTGCCAATCAGTTGTAGCTTCATGCCTGAGACATGAAAGGAGGAATCCACATGGAAGAAGATGGAGAGAAGGGGCTGGGGGACCAATGGCCTGGCATCCCTTATGGAGCAGGTAGCCTATGTATAGGGTCTAGACCAACCAGCCACACGGATGTGTACATTATGTAATTCACGTCACTGATGACGCTGTGCACCTTCATAAAGCGTTGCTCGTACCGATTTTGGCAGAATGTTCAGTGGCAGCAGAGTTCTTTGCTGGCGCATTTCTATTTTTGTCGAAATAAATGTTCTCCTTGCAAGAGGTGTGCTGGGCCTTTTTCCCTAGTGGGTTGTATTTTTCTGGTGTGAGCGTTGAGGGGTTTCTCTACACATATTAACACTGTATGGATGTTTCTCTGCTCTCAGCAGATGCAATGGATCTATAGCTCCCCTCACAGAACAAAGCTGTTCCTTGGCTCACACCATTACTCTTGTTCTTCAGTCACACCGTGTGGTCCTTTCCTGTTCTGGAACCCTTACCCCCACACACACCATGACACTTCACTCTCATTACATGGCGCTGGCCCATTGCTTTCACCAACCCTCTCCCCACACACAAACAATAGAACTATCCCTTCAGTACCGCAGCACTCTTCTCTTGGTTACCAATGCAGCCTTCTGCTGGTCACACCACAGAGCTCTTAAACTAGTCCTCAATGCATTCTTTAAATCCACTTGCCCGGCCAATGTTCTCTTGCTCACACCCATAGCTTTATTTTGAGGTCAGTGAACTCAAGATGGATTATGTTCTTGATGATAGAACTGGATGTCATCCCTGGGTTTTGACGGTGTTTGCATAGTACCTTGGTCTTCATTGTTGGCTTCTAATGACCTCCCTCGCCGTCAGACTGTCTCTCGTGTTGAAGCGTTGTGGTTCCTGTACAGTCGCCTGATGGTTGTCCTTTTGTGTTTCCATTGCAGGCGCTGGTCCGACTCCCTCCTCACATCTCCCAATGCGACGAAGTACTGAGATTCTTTGAGGCTCGACCCGAAGACATTAACCCTCCTAAAGAGTAAGTTTGACGTAAAACCCATGATGACTAGTGTTGACATCTGCGTTCTAAGAAGCCGGAGATGACTTGGTCTGAATCCCCATTGTTGATTGAGAGCCTCCGATCATTACAACCCCCATGTTCCAGCATACTTTTATTTCCATTAGCACCCAGGGTGGAGGGAGCAGCCAATCATGTTCTGCGAATCGTGGGCTGAAATCCTTGATCCCAGGCCACATTCTTCGGAAGTCGCAGAATGCCTCTCTCGCCCGGACCGCCATCTTATCCCAACCCTCCTTTCCCTTGTTTTTTTTATATTCCCAAACCCCCCTCGCTAACCCCACTTACTTAATTGTGGTGGCAGCACCACCAGCAACAGCAGCTTCCCTTGATCTTTGTTTTCCGGCAGCAATGGTAATGGAAGAGGCTCTGTATGGCAGCCATCTTGGCAAAGTATTTTCCTTCTTTGAACGGGATGCTTGTGGAATCCCGTTCAATGAATAAGAATACTTTTATACTTATTTTTTAGCACCCTGGGTTACTGCTTTGGTAACCCGGGTTGTTAATGGTGTTAGTAACCTGTTCCACGAACTACACCGCAGGTAACGTCCCACAGCCCTCGTTAACTGCCCTCGCCTTCGCTCAGGCTTTTAACTCGGACCGCCGGGACGTTACCTCCCGTTGTAGCCCGTGGAACGGGTTACTAACGCCACAATATTGACCATTCAGCTACAGTCAAACCTAAATGCAAGAGCAGCACATCTGTTTTGTGCGACTATTTTAATGAATCATTTGGAAGATAAGTCTGTTAAGAATAAATCTCAATTCATACTGAGTGTAACTTTAAATGATGAGCTCCTATTGATCTAGTTTCACTGTTCGCTGTTCTCGGGAGGATAGCTCTGGAGCAACGTGCTCGCTTTGGAGGCAAGACGGGATCCCTGGGTCCGCGCTTAGAAAGTTCTGGGTATTAAGCGCGTTATAAATAACCTATTACAATAAGGTCCCTGCCCTTTCTGGGCACTCGTAACTGTTGCCTTTCTAATGATATTGCATAAGAGTTAGGGAGGGAATCACACTGGTCTTGGTCCCCATCTTTGATATGCTACATTTTAGAGGCGCCGCTTAGGACTGCTGTTCAAAATTAAGCATAGCCGAGAAGTTCGTTTCTTTCCAGTTGGATTTAATTATAATTGTTCTTTTATAACGCCCTTAATACCAACCGGGATTCGAACCTGTGGTGTTTTTTTGGTTCCAAGACAAACGCGTTGCCCCTGAGCGGGCAGACGGGTTAAAACGTACAGAAAAGAATAGAGTTTCAAAAGAGGCTTCTCTGTCTGAAGTAATTGAATTTCAAGCTCAAAATCTTTTGTTGCCTTGAAAAAGCAGCGTATTTAGCACGAAACATGTGTATACTGTCACCAAAAAGCAGCTCATATTAAATAAATCATCAAAAAATGTAGATGAAAAGTCAACGGTTTATTCACGGTGTGAAACGTAGAGCACACGAGGAAGGTCCTTTATGACATGTGTGTTAAACTATTTCGAGGCAGAAGTGCTTTGTTCCTTTTACTCTGTCCCAGTATCACAGACAACTAAAAAAAATACCTCTACCACAGAAGCGACACCACCCTGCCTGTTTGAATCTGACCTGTGTGGAATTACTTTAGTGCGACCCCACCTGCCTAGCAACAGACTGCTCTACAAGATCAGGGAGCGGTATAGTGCAGTCCTAGCTGGCTAGCGGCAGAGTGCTCTACATGATCGGGAGCGGTATACAAGATCAGGGAGCGGTATAGTGCGGCAGAGTGCGGTACATGATCGTGGAGCGGTATAGTGCAGTCCTAGCTGGCTAGCGGCAGAGTGCTCTACGTGATGGGGGAGCGTTATAGTGCAGTCCTAGCTGTCTAGCGGCAGAGTGCTCTACATGATGGGGGAGCGGTATAGTTCAGTCCTACCTGGCTAGCGGCAGAGTGCTCTACATGATGGGGGAGCGGTATAGTGCAGTCCTAGCTGGCTAGCGGCAGAGTGCTCTACATGATGGGGGAGAGGTATAGTGCAGTCCTAGCTGGCTAGCGGCAGAGTGCTCTACATGATGGGGGAGCGGTATAGTGCAGTCCTAGCTGGCTAGCGGCAGAGTGCTCTACATGATGGGGGAGCGGTATAGTGCAGTCCTAGCTGGCTAGCGGCAGAGTGCTCTACATGATGGGGGAGCGGTATAGTGCAGTCCTAGCTGGCTAGCGGCAGAGTGCTCTACATGATGGGGGAGCGGTATAGTTCAGTCCTACCTGGCTAGCGGCAGAGTGCTCTACATGATGGGGGAGCGGTATAGTGCAGTTCTATAGTTCAGTCCTAGCTGGCTAGCGGCAGAGTGCTCTACATGATGGGGGAGCGGTATAGTGCAGTCCTAGCTGGCTAGCGGCAGAGTGCTCTACATGATGGGGGAGCGGTATAGTGCAGTCCTAGCTGGCTAGTGGCAGAGTGCTCTACATGATGGGAGAGCGGTATAGTGCAGTCCTAGCTGGCTAGTCCTAGCTGGCTAGCGGCAGAGTGCTCTACATGATGGGAGAGCGGTATAGTGCAGTCCTAGCTGGCTAGCGGCAGAGTGCTCTACATGATGGGGGAGCGGTATAGTGCAGTCCTAGCTGGCTAGCGGCAGAGTGCTCTACATGATGGGGGAGAGGTATAGTGCAGTCCTAGCTGGCTAGCGGCAGAGTGCTCTACATGATGGGGGAGCGGTATAGTTCAGTCCTAGCTGGCTAGCGGCAGAGTGCTCTACATGATGGGGGAGCGGTATAGTGCAGTCCTAGCTGGCTAGCGGCAGAGTGCTCTACATGATGGGGGAGCGGTATAGTGCAGTCCTAGCTGGCTAGCGGCAGAGTGCTCTACATGATGGGAGAGCGGTATAGTGCAGTCCTAGCTGGCTAGCGGCAGAGTGCTCTACATGATGGGGGAGCGGTATAGTTCAGTCCTAGCTGGCTAGCGGCAGAGTGCTCTACATGATGGGGGAGAGGTATAGTGCAGTCCTAGCTGGCTAGCGGCAGAGTGCTCTACATGATGGGGGAGCGGTATAGTTCAGTCCTAGCTGGCTAGCGGCAGAGTGCTCTACATGATGGGGGAGAGGTATAGTGCAGTCCTAGCTGGCTAGCGGCAGAGTGCTCTACATGATGGGGGAGCGGTATAGTTCAGTCCTAGCTGGCTAGCGGCAGAGTGCTCTACATGATGGGGGAGCGGTATAGTGCAGTCCTAGCTGGCTAGCGGCAGAGTGCTCTACATGATGGGGGAGCAGTATAGTGCAGTCCTAGCTGGCTAGCGGCAGAGTGCTCTACATGATGGGAGAGCGGTATAGTGCAGTCCTAGCTGGCTAGTCCTAGCTGGCTAGCGGCAGAGTGCTCTACATGATGGGAAAGCGGTATAGTGCAGTCCTAGCTGGCTAGCGGCAGAGTGCTCTACATGATGGGGGAGCGGTATAGTGCAGTCCTAGCTGGCTAGCGGCAGAGTGCTCTACATGATGGGGGAGAGGTATAGTGCAGTCCTAGCTGGCTAGCGGCAGAGTGCTCTACATGATGGGGGAGCGGTATAGTTCAGTCCTAGCTGGCTAGCGGCAGAGTGCTCTACATGATGGGGGAGCGGTATAGTGCAGTCCTAGCTGGCTAGCGGCAGAGTGCTCTACATGATGGGGGAGCGGTATAGTGCAGTCCTAGCTGGCTAGCGGCAGAGTGCTCTACATGATGGGAGAGCGGTATAGTGCAGTCCTAGCTGGCTAGTCCTAGCTGGCTAGCGGCAGAGTGCTCTACATGATGGGAGAGCGGTATAGTGCAGTCCTAGCTGGCTAGCGGCAGAGTGCTCTACATGATGGGGGAGCGGTATAGTTCAGTCCTAGCTGGCTAGCGGCAGAGTGCTCTACATGATGGGGGAGAGGTATAGTGCAGTCCTAGCTGGCTAGCGGCAGAGTGCTCTACATGATGGGGGAGCGGTATAGTTCAGTCCTAGCTGGCTAGCGGCAGAGTGCTCTACATGATGGGGGAGAGGTATAGTGCAGTCCTAGCTGGCTAGCGGCAGAGTGCTCTACATGATGGGGGAGCGGTATAGTTCAGTCCTAGCTGGCTAGCGGCAGAGTGCTCTACATGATGGGGGAGCGGTATAGTGCAGTCCTAGCTGGCTAGCGGCAGAGTGCTCTACATGATGGGGGAGCGGTATAGTGCAGTCCTAGCTGGCTAGCGGCAGAGTGCTCTACATGATGGGAGAGCGGTATAGTGCAGTCCTAGCTGGCTAGTCCTAGCTGGCTAGCGGCAGAGTGCTCTACATGATGGGAGAGCGGTATAGTGCAGTCCTAGCTGGCTAGCGGCAGAGTGCTCTACATGATGGGGGAGCGGTATAGTTCAGTCCTAGCTGGCTAGCGGCAGAGTGCTCTACATGATGGGGGAGAGGTATAGTGCAGTCCTAGCTGGCTAGCGGCAGAGTGCTCTACATGATGGGGGAGAGGTATAGTGCAGTCCTAGCTGGCTAGCGGCACTCGGTTGCTGCTGACATCGTAACACTGTTTTCGCTGCCTGATATCCTGGTGCCACCATGATATTACAAGTCCCGGCGGCCCAGGATGTCAGGCGGCGAGAACTAAGTCCCCATTCCCATGGGGCCACGGAAGCACCGGCACCGCTGCTAACGGGGATTCCAAGGAAACCATGACCGGACCGCCAGACTTGTAATGGGGCCCAATGAGTGTGATTCGTGTTCCCGCCGCGCTTTAAAGGAAGGAGGTAGATGGAGTGCGAGAATGAGTTCTGTAAGGAGTAGGAGTAGTAGTGTGTGCAAATGATTCCTAAAAGTGCCTCGCCCTGGCTTAGGATAGGCACTGCCTTCACCTCAGCAGCAGCACCATAAAAGGAAACCAGCAGAGGCGTGCCACCAGGCCTGCTGGCAGAGCAGGGACAGGGCAGGGGACTCAGTTTGGAGCCTAGGCGTTGAAGCCCATTCCTTCATCGACCCCGCCTATGAAGCAGTGCATGCAGAGTTGTTGAGGTCTGTGGGCCGGTGCAGGGACATCTGTGTTCGGAGCCCTGAGGTGCACAGTAAGATTTCTGTGGCTGTCTGCAACTCCCCCCCCCCAGCACTGTAGAACGCCAAGCTGGGGGTGCCTTGAAGCATTGAAAATGCCCTGCAGCATGTTAGCGCTATATTGAACAGCAAAACAAACATACACTCAAACACCCTTACATGAAATCTCCCGTGTGGCGTACACGTGCAATGCAGAAACTGTTTCTCGATCATGGAACCGTACACATGTTCTTAAATGTCTTGGTCATGGAAGCAGGGCACATGGCAGAGCACCGGTGGAACGGGGGTGCTCCTAACTCCACTTCCGGTCTCCTTTCAGAGCCCTGTCTTAGTAAGAGAAAGAGCAATTCCGAGTGACACCTCAAAATCCTATCTGTGAGGCCGCACCCCCCCCCCCCTCCTATCTGTGAGGGCCCCCTTCCCCCGCCCCCCCAGATCAGTGATTTATAGTCATGCATATTTTACTCACTGGAGATGTTTGACTTGTTACATGAGGGCGCAGAGTAGGAGGTGCTCTCCCAGTTGGAAGTTAATTACCCAAATTGAATTTCATCCACCCCCCTCCCCAAAGTGCGCCTAATGCATGAACTAATGATCAGAGAGCGGTCTGTGACCCCAGGGGCGCCCGCCTCTGACTAATGCAGCATCGTTTAACCTTTGACCCCTTCCCCCATCACTTACAGTGCTCCCAAGGGGTCTGTACTGTAGAGCCTTCCCGCTGGCATCGGATTACAGGCGTGTGGGGACGGTGCCAGGCCGGACAGCGAGGACGGCTACTCGGCAGGCGAACAGCTCTCAACTTGTTGAGCGTGTTGAGAGGGTCAGCGGACGTGAAGATGCCGGCCCAGCTATGCATTTAAATGGACGTGCATTTGCCATAATTAAACTCTTTCTGGGTCACATTCTAAAGCGGATACTTTACACTTAAGCAATAGAGGCCAAATGAGCAACTCACCCCCCTTCCCCATCTCACAATTAATTTCACACTAGTTAAATGTTCTAGATCTCTAAGTATGAGGGTGGGTGAAATGTTCCCCGGGGAGCAGAATCCCCGGTCTCTGTTCACTGATTCTGCTGATATGTTCTCCGGGTTTCTCCAGTGGGGTAGGACTGCCAAACGGGGCCGTGATTCACTGGAATGTTCACATGTTTCTTCTTGCGCTTAATTATCGGATGCGTGGGCGCCACTGGGCGGCCCCGCAACCCGTCAGAGATAAGGAGGCATTCTGGCCAATCAGGGCATGCATAACGATCATGCCCGCTCATTGGCTGAAATTATCCATGTGACATCATTGGCTGGAATTTTTTGTCTCACAGCTTGGGCAATTGGGGGGCAAACTCCTACTTGTGCATCATGAGCTGTTTGGCAGCAATCGTGCATTTTGATTCACATTATCCGAAACAGGAGTGCCCCACCCCGTGTCACATCTATAGAAATCTTCGTTTGCCCCCCTCCTCCTCTTCCAGTTGTGATGAGCGTTCTTTGGCATGACAATCATACATGCCAACATGCTCCATTCAGGAGATGCTAGTCCAGACTGAATGTTAACTTTGCATCCTGGGACCTCTAGTCCTGGATTCCCCCCGTTATAAATCCATGACTATATGTCCCAGAATTCAGGGCTGGACTAGCATCTCCTGAATTGAATGGATAATGTTGTCATGTATGGGAAATGCCCACCGAGCTTAGTTTTGATTGGCATGTTTTGGGCATAACTATTTCAGGGATCACATCCCCAAATGGATGGATGGGTTGTGACAATCATGTACAAATGACACGGATGCTCTTTCCCTGAGAGCTGTCCAGGTCAGTGGGATTTAAGTAGTGACGGGTATGAGTGTGCCCCCTGCATGCATCCTGGAGGACTGCAATGCCTGCAGAATGTAGGCGTGTGTGTGGCAGACCACAGCTTTCCAGATGCACGTGACAGGCATTGTTATTCGGGATGTGGGTTTTCAGAATCCCCCGCATAAGAGTCTAATTCCCACTCAAATTCGACGTGGATGTGCTGCAAAGTGGACATTTCACTGTTTAGCGGGCTTCAGCCCCCACACCCCAGAGCCAGCAGGTCCTGTGTGTGATATGTCAATGCTTGGCAAATGCCTAGTTAATGCCTATAAATGAGCCAAACCTGCTGGCTTTGCCAATGCTTGCTTTTTAACAGGAATTCAATGCAAGGAATAGATACAAGGACACGCCTATTGCTTAAAATAAAGTGGATGAAGGCACACTTTGTTTTGACATTTTATGACACTAGGAGCTGTTTTACAACTGAATGCAACTATGTCATTACCTTTCAGAAGGCTGCTTAGAGATAACAATGGCAGCCCATAAAAGGCCATAGTTTGATGTTACTGCTTGATAAAGCTAACTCAACGAGGATCCAGGAGAGTGGGTGCGGAGGGGCCAGTAGTGTCTATAAATTGTCAAAGGGATCAATTAATTACCCTTTCATTACATGCTTCACACCAGAGGCTAGTCTCTAAACTCGGGACCGGGATTCAAACTAGTGTTGCTCTGCGTTGTCCTGCTACCAAGGCAAACACGTTTCCTCTGAGCTATCCTTCTGGCCCATGCTCATGGACAGCCAAATAACATCTGCAACTTCCTCGTAGGCGTATTCCAGTGCAATAGTTTGGGCTCCATAGGTGGTGCTGAAGCGACCCCCCTAATGATCTAAGCTAAACCCATCCTGCTGGTTCTGAATTATTCGTGAAATATGTGAAATTAACACGTGGTTTTTGCCACATCTTCTCTGCATGTGTCTTGATTTTAGAGTGAACTCGTCATAATAGTCTGTAAAGTCTCCAAATGCTTTTTTTCCAGTACAGGGTACATTGTTTCTGCAAAAAAATAGAAAAACATCAAAGACCATTTTATAATGGGCAGTGAATCAGTATTCCAAAGACAACACCATGCGGTCTGTGACCCCCGCCATTTTCAGTTTGGCCATATATAAGCGAAGTCGTTACATTAGAGTACAGATGGGGAGAAGTGGCATATCAGGAGGGGCACAAAACGTGTGGGTGGTGTTTGGTTATGTGCCCACCCATTAACTGCCTATGGTCCTTCCCACCCAATTCCTGTCCCTCCCCCACCCAAAACGCATACTCCTGGGATCTCTCAAAGCTCGCTTTATCAAGCCTTAGCAACTCGCACTCGAAGTTCCTGCCAGTGTAACTCGATACTGGCGTAATAACCTGTCTTAGCCAGGTCTGCCTTCTGCCACTCAATTGCTAAGCACTATGCTTGTGCTTCACGGAAGTCATGTTAAAAACAAGCATTGGCAAAGGCAACTGTTTTGGCTTGTGTAAAATTATTAGGTATTATCTATCCAGGCACTGCTTTTATGTGCTGTAAGGGTGCAGGAGTAAGGCTCGGATACAAGTGTGGCATTATTTTGGTTATAATCTTTTATTCATAAAAGCAAAGAGATTGGAGAAATGCCCTTTACATCCCTAAACAAAGAGGGATTTCCCTGCCTCCAAGAAAACTAAGGAAAACTGTCAGAATGTCCAAATAAAAATAATCTGTCAATGTCGTGTCCCAAAACCCTTCTTCTGATCCTAACACTATTAACTAATGACTGGAATCAGTCAAATCGGAAATGTTCAGGGGAGAAAAGACCGAAGGTTATTTCAGAAAAATAATCTTTGGTCTTTTCTCCCTCAAACATTTCCATCTCAGGCTTTCAACCCCGATCCCTAATGACTAACCTGCAAGGACTCCAAACTCCAAACTAAGTTAGTAGTGACAGCTCTTGCCACTTCAAAGTCACAAGTGTTCAAAGGAAAAACAAAGGTGCAGCTTCTTAACAATTGGTGTGCCAGTAACCAGGGGTTGGCTCCTTTCACCTGGCTTTTGACTGGTTACTCTCAGGCCTTCATATGGGTGAGAGTCCCAGACTCGCACAACTGTATCACATAACGTGGATTAATTTGCTTGGCAAACATACTCTTCCTTCTGGACAGTGTCAGTTTCTCGTAGGGTCCCAGGCCCTCTTATTTGACCCTCATATGAGTGGGCGTCCCAGACTCGCAATGTGGCAACATGACTTGGCTTACTCTCATGCCAACTACATCTGCCCCTTTCAGATGACTCCATATTCCTCAGGGTCCCAGACCCTCTTGTGCCTTTCGGAACTGGTTTCTTATATGAGTACGGGACCCAGACTCGCAATATGTGGTTACCACGGTTTGGTACACTCAAATGGGTACAAGCCCATGGTTCTCTTTCTTCGGTTACCTTTAGGTTCCCAGATCCTCTCGTTCTCTTTTTTTATATCGGCAGCATATCCCCAACTCGCATGCTGCTTTCAGTGTCCCACACCTTTCTCAAGTGCTATCCACTCTTCTCCCCAGGCTTCCCCAGACCTCCAGCCCTTCTCGGTATGCCTGCGTACCTTTTTTTTTGGTTCACGCTCTCCCTTCAAGGCTCTGGTAGTTCTCAGGGACTTGTCTTTGCTACTTATCACTCCGCTGCCTTTGGTGGCCTCCTCGGCGACTTGTGCTGCATTGCAGCTCCCCGGTTTGGGGAACACTCAGGGTTTGCCTCCGGTACTTGCTCGCAGCGTCCCTTCTTCCTGGACTTCCAGTGCTGTGCCTCTGTCTTCCGTGCATGGCGTCTTCCCCTTCTTTACTGGGCTTGCCAATGCGGTTCTCGTGGCCATTCGTCAGTTCCCAGCAGCTCTCGACTTACCTCCTCAGAAGGTAGCTCTCTCCCTCTGTTTCAGCTGACAGGGATTTGAGCTCCCGGCCTCCCGCACTTCCCTGTTGGACTGTTCTCGACCAATCACATTTTTCAGAAGAGTCGACCGTTCCCTCCTGTTCTCTGGGGTGATTGGTATCCTCCTGCGCATCTTCTTCACAGTAATGTTATAATCCTTATATGGAAAACCAATAGTGTCCCCTGGTATTCTAGTCAGATGTGAGATATTAGGTTGACTGACTGTGCACCAAAGAATGTTGTTCCTATCTAAAGATGGGGAGGAAGGGTTGGACTTCGATAAGGAGGGGGTTTGATGTAAAGCAGGATTATACTGTGTTCTCTGGGAAAGGTTGTCCCTAATCCCATAAGGGGCTTCCACTCCCATGTGATTCCCCCCTTGTGTAACACCTCCAGGGGGACTATTGTACTGTGGACACACCACCGCCCTGGCCCATTGGAAAGGTCTCCACCTATGGTAGAACGGACGAAATCCTCAGATTCGTAACAATGCTCAGGTACTCACACCATTTTGAAGCTGCTACCATCATTGGTCAGTTACTACACTTTGGCAGTGCATGGCAAATGCATTTCCCATGCCTACACAAAAGCCAAAACTGTTGGCATTGCTAATGCTTGTTACAATTGGTCTTGCTTCCAAGGCGAGCACGTTTCCCCTTAGCTATGCTCCCGAGACAAACTTCCGAGCTACTTGTAATTGTGAAGATACTTGCTGTGATTTCATTGGGTTCAAAGGCTGTGTGACGTCACTTCATGTGATGGCTTTATGGCGTCAAAGTTTGCGTGTCATTTCTACTACTCTTTTGATGTGGTGAAATGATGCTGGTGCCTGCAGCATTGATACGGCCATCACTAAAATTGGACAAAACATGACTTGCCGGTGACTCTCTAACATGATCAAATGTAAAGGAGTACCAAGTTTGAACCAAATTACATCGTGGGTCTGTGCCATTTGTTCAGTGGGCTTTCCGGATTATTAATGCCTGTTTACACTGAGATGAGCCCCAGGCAATAATGAGAGACTGCCACTGTGGTGTGATGAATCGGGGATCTAAATTGTTTGGAGCTGGAAGCTATTCAGCTCCTGCTTCTAACCTAGGGGGAGCCTGGTTAGCTTGAAACCAATAGCTTCCAGGAGCTACTTTTGGCTCCTCAGGCCAACTGGTGCCTTACAAACATGCATATGCGAGATTAACAGAGAATATGAAAATGTTAATAAAGCAGAATTTGGACACATCTCACGCATGTCTAAACACAATGGATCAAACACAATGGGCAAAAAGTTACAGTAACATCTCCTGATCACTCCTGGTTCCCCTGTGGTTGCTCCTGCCTGCAGGGCGAAGCCCGACACCCAAGAGCTGGTTTTAGCTCTTGCTGATCAAATCTTAATGTTGAACCCTGTCAATGAGTGTCAGACTACTGTAGTTTCCTTCAAAATGTTCCACTTCTGGAAGAAGAGGCTTAGTGGTCACATACTCGACTACAAGATCTCTGCCTCCCACCCACTCATGACCACATTGCGTGAACCTGGGCAAATAGCTTTATCTAGAAGTCACTCATTTCCCGGGGCTGTCAAAATGTGGAGCAATTACAAACCAAATGAAGGCTAAGTTGGCAACAGGTTCACTGTCATCAAGTACAAGTTCATCAGTTCCTGGCTATCTGTGGCGCCCCCACAATTTCCAACCATAGGTGGCAGCAGAGGGCACCGTTTGAATGAGTTTTCTATAACCGCCTGGAAGTCAGCAGCGCGATCTGTGCTTGGCCTTCTTTCTGTTACCTGGGCGGTCTCCCAGAACGTGGCTTATTACCTTTGGTCAAGCTCAGGTCTGCAACAATTGTCATCTTCTTGGAGAAACGGTTTGATGTTTGGGACCGAAGATGTTGTGATTAAGAAGCTGCCCCTCAAAGGGACTCTAGTGCATCCGGCCCTCACCAAATGCATCCACCATCAATTGGCCAGGATGTGTCTACAGGATTCCGGGTTCTACATGGAAATATCCCCCAAACAATATTGCTAATGATAATATTTCTACAATAATATCGCAAGCAATAATATGGACATGACAATAATATCTCCAGAGCAAAACATGTATTATTCTAGCTCCAGTCCTATGATGAAGAATTTGGATGGTGGTCCTTCCCAAACCATGGCTCGGGCGTTCTTTGGGAATATTATTGTCATATGTGCGATTGTGCTGGAGGTTATTATTGTGGCAGTCTTACTGTTCAGGGCCCTTTTTTGGAGGACTTTCCAGACTACTGCGAAAGCTACTGCCTTCTTCGTTAGGGTGACCAGATTTCGAAAACGAAAAACCGGGATGACCAACAACATAAAAGAAGGACTACTGCATCACAGCCCACCAATTACCGCCCCTCCCCTAACACGCCCTCACAACCACCACCCAATCATATTTCCAGCACTTCTCTTTTCTATAAACTGTAGATGATCTCATTTGTGCACGTTTATCTGTGAATCTTGGCGTGTTAATTCAAAACAAGCATTTGCTCTAATTAATATTACATGGCTTGCTGTACAATGATTTCCAAGCCAGTCTCTGTGACACAGTCAGTAAGTGTTGTGACTTGTACCTGAAAGGTTGGGCGTTCGAGCCAATCCTCCAACTACAAAATTCTGAAAGTGTTGGGAACAATAATTACAATTTTAATTACCGCATCCACCTAACCATGTAAACCCCGGACGGGGTTTCTAAAATGAAAAAACTCCCGGGGCCTCGGGACGGAGGGTGATTTCCCCACACTGTCCCTGGAAAACCGGGACGTCTGGTCAACCTATTCTTCGTAGGCGCAGAATATCTCGCTGTACCTCCCGGTTTGATGAAGTCTTCTATAAGACCGTATTGCCCTTTCCTGCGTGGAGGTGGAGCCATTGTTTCTCTAGAAGCATAGAAACAACGCTTGCCTTAAGGAGCTGTACTGCCCACGTATAGTTTAGGGACCGGTCCAGCTAGTGCGGTAATGACTTTGCAAGACCCGTGGAGCGAGTCCTGCACGATTGGAAATATCCCACTCCTGTGGTGAAGACCTGGATCCTGTGGAGATTCGGAACAGATGTTCATGGTGTTTTAAAATATGCTTTCTCGAAACCCAATACCCTTGTACTTTACCACTGGCTCCTCGTGACTTTCAGTATTAAATTCAATGAATCCCTGGTCACCGGCTCCGCGTCTACTGTTACTTCCAACTGTGGTTCCGCATTAAGTTAAGCTATTATCCTGAAACCCACTCTGGTTACTGCGGAGAAGGTAGGCCGCCCCTTTAAAAGGAACCCGCAAAACATCCCTAATGTGAAACTTTGGCTCTAAAGTTTTAGTCCAGTTGGGAGATGCTGATTTAAAGATTTAAAGTGATTTAAAGAGCCAATTTCATTGCTAGCCACAAAGTGTCGACGCAATGTCTAGTTATGGTCTAAAAATACTCACCAGTGCACTTTTTGTAATGAGAGAATGGCTTTCATAGAAAGGGATCAGACATCCAAAAATAGGGTGTGTGGATAAACCGTTTGCACTTCTTTTCTCTGAAGGAATTATGAAATGTGTATAGACTACTCTTTGGAAGTGTTTTAGAACTGTACGATTTTTTGGGGATGAGTGGTGTCCCAGTCGGGCCATCACTGGATGCTCTCTTGCACTGTGCACCAAAGCACACCACGGAGCGGGTTGCATGCAAAATAAATGAATTGCTGCTATATTTCTATTGGTACGAAGTCCTTTCATCGCCTGCAATTTAAAATAACGAGAAACATCATCAATTTTTTTTGGGGTGGTGGGAAAGGACAGATAAGTGGTTGGGGGCTCGGGTATAGTTAAAAATAGGTGCAGGGGGGGGGACTGGGAGCGGCCCATAAGAAAATCAATGACCTTTTTCGTTATTTCATACACGTTTAAATTGCAGGCGTAGAAATGCCAGCTGATGAAATGACATGGAACCATTTCTTTGCACTGGAGCAAGGTTTGCCCCAGAACAAATGCAGTGAAAAATTGTTCTGCACCAGTGCAAAGTTTAGGCAGCACCGCTCCAAGTTGCGAGTGTGAGAGGTAAGCATGCAGGTCACATAGAGCACTTTGGAAGAGACGGAGCCATCGGTTTGCACAGAGGACCGACATATATGTCCAGTATAAAACCCGCAACAAGTCCTAATTTATTTAGCCAACAGCAAGAGATGCATGTCCATTTAGTGGTAAAAGCGAAACTTCAAATCCCAGAATACAAAGTGCTTTTGGCTAAAGATCTAGGACTAGCAGACCGTGTCTCTTTACACCGGGCAGCTAAGAGATTAGGTTAGATGGATGAAAGGTGTACTGGCTAGCACACAGACTAATTAGGGATGGATGAAAATCCTGCCCATAGTACCCCGGGAGGGGATGGCGGAATGAGCAGGCAATCCACCATCTGCTTCTGAAATAAATTGTTCTCCTCGGAAGCCCCTGTCCCTTTTCTGATTGGGCAGAAATAACTCGAGAGAAGTAGGAGCCGGGTCCAGCAGTCAAACATTTCAGCCAATCAAGAGTCTGGAATGTTCTATGCTCTCTGTCTGAAATGCCCAGCATTCCAGTCCAAGTCCACACACCATTCTGGCTTTTTAATTGGATGAAGGATCATATGTTGCTATTGCAGATTTTCACAGGCGGATGGGCAGTCTTTCTGCAAAGTTATAGTTGGATCTGGAAGAGATGAAACTATCCACTTATGCTGTGGAATTTTAACTCATCCCTACTGTAGCTCTCTGACTTGGTGAAGAGGCAGCCAATGCAGTGTGTTTTGGGGGCTGGATAAAGGAGGTCTCTGCAGCTCAAACAAATTCATTTCTGGCGGGTTGCTTTTTCATTATGTAATGTAATGCATTCTGAATTGGTGGACATCACTTCCAACTGCCATCTTGGATCGGTAACATCACTTCCTGCTGCCATCTTGGATTGGTGACCACTTCCTGCGGCCATCTTGGATCAGTCCACTCTCCTGCCAAATGTCACAAGAGGCTACTCTGGAAAGACCTATCATGAAGAAATCACCTCATCCCAGCAATACCAAGGACAATACCAGGGAGACCAACCACTGATTGACTAGCTAAATAGTGCTACCACTCTAAATGAGAATAGTGTCTTTGATTCCAAAGTTTATTTATCTTATGTTGCTTTAAATAAAATGCATTGGGCCTCATTACGGGTCCGATGGTATTCCTGCTGGTGCTACCGGTGGGTTGCCACCAGACCCGTAAGTATTTACTGGCACCTGACTTCACATTGCCACCGGGAGATTACAACCCTGGCAGCAGTGGTCGAAGTGTACGAAAAGAAGTAGTGGAACTATGTTCCCTGCTGGCCTGCACCCAGTCCCCACAAACCCCATTGCCACGACCCCTCCCACAAACAATACACCCCCCAAACATTTGCACCTGCTGTTTAAGGGAACGTTCAGTGCATTGCACTGAAAGTGAAGGTTTCAACTTCTTCCTACACTTTTATTTTAAAACGAAACCATTCCGGAACGGTTTCTTTTTAAAATAAAAGTATAGGAGCTGTAAGAGGTAATTTAAAAAAGTAGAGGAGCACCGCTCCCGACCGCTCCCGCTCACTTCGACCACTGCCTGGCAGCCCGGAAAGTCAGGCGCCGGTAAAATTTAAGTCCCCATTCCCATAGAGTGCCGCGGGACACGGAAGCACCGGCACTGTTGCTAACGGTGCCGGTGCTTCCATGACTGGTCTGCCTACTATGGCCGCTGTGCCCAGCAGGGTCAGACCTGTCGGGCATGGCGGCACCGGCAGCCAGATTTGTTATTTTCCGGTCCGGAAACAACAGTGCCAGTAAGTTTACTGTCACCCATGTTTCCAGACCAGCAAGGTTGTGATGAGGCCCATTGTGTTGTGTCTACACCCGGCCACTGTAGGGGCAGGTGTGGACACGTGTATGTTCACTTGTGCCTACAGCATGTCACCCACAGGTACATGCTGTGTTATGAGGTTACACCTAATAAATGGGGCGAGCGGTTTCCCCTCTCGCCAGCTACTCATCCACAATGCAACTAGTCTGCACTTATTGCGTCGTGTGTTATGTGCATGTTTGGTGCTGGGCTCCGGCGGTACCGGAGCCCTTAACACATGGCTATGACCCAATTTGTCCATCTCAGAAGGATAAAAGGCAGAGTCAGAGATGCGGGAATTAAATGCTGTGACACAGATCTTAGCAGCAAGCCCTCAACTCCCTGAGTGTTGGGTCCAGTTCTGCTTCACCTCTGCACACCCCATAGGCCAGCAAGCACTCAAAACCTGCCTTAAACCTGCTCACAGTCGCTTAAGAGTGGTTTCAAGAATGTTTTTTCTGCTGCTATTTTAGGGCAAGAATGAATATGTTTGCCATTGGTTAAAAATGTGTATTTTTAGATGATTCACAGCTCGGGTCATGCCCTAAAAATTTAAGTGGGGGGACTCATCACCAAATGAAAGGGAATACGATATTGCCAGAAATTAGCACATCATTGAGAAATATGCACATTTCATTAAATTGGCTTTGCATAACCACCCAAATTGCACAGGACAAATGGCATTTGCCTTTCGTAAAAAACAACATACACACAAAACCAAGAGAGGATATTTTCTTCTAATAGTGTTTTTGAAAACGTTTAAAGATGTGCATGGTTTAAACTCCAAGAACCAATACACATATTTGCCCTGGGAGTTGCAGTACCGAAATGGGACGATTTATCTTTAGTTGTTCTTTTTCATCAGGGTATTTAGTACAGTGGTGAAGTGTCCGGCCTACAAAACTGACGGCTGTGGTTCGATCCCTGTGGTCGGCTTTAATGCATAAATTCAAAGAGGACATTCATTGTTTCTCATTTTAGCTTGGGGGGGGGGGGACTGAGTCCACCCTCTGAAAAAAGTGGGGGAACTCCGTCCCCCCGCGTGTACCCTCGACTTGAGCCCTGCTGCAGCACCATGTATAACTGCAATGGGCCAGGACAACCTACGCTGGTAGTTGGGGGGTGGAGAGAGTCCCAGCAGGAGATTGGCAGAATGTGTAATGGATTAGATGCAAGGCTTATCTGGTCTGCATTTGATGTGATGGAGGTACATTGATCAAAGCCCTGCCTGACCCCCCCCTTGCTTTCCCTGCCAGCTTTCCCCGGGAACGCTCTCAGGATCAAATGACGCATGTTTTGTCTGGAAGCCCACCATGGGGCGGATTACCCCATTACCAAGGCTCTGGTTTCCAGGGCGTTTCACAGAGGCCTGACCTAAGACGTTCTTGCAGCGCAGTGGACAAGCCATTTAAAAGCACGGGCCTTTGCACTAAGGGGTGCAGACCCTGGAGGGGGACTGGCCGTGATGGATGAGTATCCAGGCGCTGTGTGGGCTGGCTTACATTTACCCAAACTCACGCCCGTCTTACTCGACTGCCGCGTAGAGGGACAGGGGCGAACATCTGATGTACTCGCTGTATTTTAATCCGGCCTTTTGGGAAATAAATAATTTTAATCAAACCTAAAAAAAACCGGGGTGTCATGGGAGCGTGGCATGGAAACGTGCCAAGCATACAATACTTACCTATACACATAATAGATACAACATTTCCACTACATTATCATAGTTAATTTTGATACATAAAAGGTTATATTAGTTCACGCAGAAAGATACCTATTCAGTAGTAAAACGCTTATAGAAATAAAGTTTATAAAAATGCTGCAGTACCAGAGTAAAACTCTGTTTCAAGCTAAAATATTGAAAATGTTCACCAATTTCCAATAAAATAGCACCATATAAAATATCAAGTTGGTATCACCACCATTTAGAAACATAACCCAGATGGGTGTTAATTCATCCATTTTAACATGGTTGTTGTATGTTTTCAAGTAACTGGCACGCAAAGCAGCCAAGCTTTGACACCATACTGATAGATTCTCTAGTCTCATTTGTTCTGTGCCATTCGGACATTTCTAGAGGACGCACTGCACCATTGTTTGTTTACATACTGACACACTTTTATATAGATTAAGGTTCGTGTGGATGAAATAATTTGCTCCAAATTCACATTTTATTGGGTCAAGTGCCAAAGCCGGGATTAGAACCCAGGTCACAGATTCCAAGCTCTGCAACTTGGCTATCATCCCACACCTCCATTAGTTCTATTTTGCTTTATTTTATGTGGGGGCAAAGGCCCTCCCCGACACCCCACCATACCTTTCCCAACCCCCAACTGCTCTTAGAAATACTTTTTTTGACCCTAATCCTGCACCCCTTAACATTGCCACAAACAAAATGCGGCAAAACGGCCGCGACGAGCTGGGCCGGTGCCGTCACAGATTCCAAGGCCTGCAACCTGGCTATTGGACTATTCCTGCAATAGGTTTAAGACTAGAATGTTTGGGGTGGGATGGGGGTGCATAGTTTGAGAACCCGGTCCGGCAGAGTGGGGGGCTTTGCCCTGCCACATTGTTGACCCTTTTAAAGTGAGCCCCAGAAAAGGAGAAGCTCCACGGAATTGTGGCAATCCTGCAACATCATGCCAAGTAGCTCGCCGGGCGGGGCCCCCCGAACCAATTGACAGCCCACCACGGAGTGAAGGCAGATGGGACGCTCTCAGCATAGACTACTGCACCATTGCAAATGAGACATACCTCCTCGGGGCCGTGGATGAGTTCACGAGGTACCCAGAAGTAGAGCCAGTGAGATCCACAGATGCAACTTCAGTAACAACAGAGTTGGAGAAAATGTTTGCCGTTCATGGGATACCGTCCTCAAGTGACAATGGCACACCATTTAGGAGCAGAGAGTTTGAGATTCCTCTTTGACCTGGGAGTGCAACACCACCACATTATGCCATACTGGCCTCAGCCCAATGGAGATGCAGAAAGGTTTATGACCTCCATCAACAAAATAGTGCGGATAGCCAAGGACAAAAAGGCCGACCATGGCTGCCAGAGCTCTACCATTTTCTCCGATCATACAGGCAAACGCCACACTCATCCACCCTAGAAAGCCCGGCAGCACTGATGTTTGGAGTCCCCATCCAAGCAGGATCCCCCATCCACCTCACCTAGAAACCACCACGAGTGGATGGGGAACGAGTGGAACAACGACAAGAACACAACCAAAGGGAGAGTAGGGGAAGGCGACCGACACCCAACCCGCTACAAGTAGGTGACACAGCACTTGCCAAGAACCGAGCCCAACACAGGCAGTTGGCGCTTCCATATGAGTCCCATCCTTGGCTTGTCACAAACGAGACCATGGAATGGTGATGGATCCTGGGGGCCTGAGACTACGTGTAACGCATCCCACTTCATGAAAATACCAGCAATCACGTGGCAACCACATTTGCAATTCTGTGTTTTAAAGAATGTGAAATATACAATATTTTTGACACGTCACCTTATGAGCTTCTTGTCATGTACAACATCCTATGGGCAGGGGCTAATCTGAGGCACAGTCAGGTCTTTAAGTGGGGTAAGAAGTCGAGGGGGGCCCTCATTTGGGGGCGTGGCTTGTGGGATAGGCGTGGCCTAAAAAAGTATGCAAACCGTAAGGTATGTATACAAATCTATATATATGTTATATATTTATGTGCGTACTTTGCTATGGTTTGTGTACTATGCTAGCCATTTTTTTTAGAAACATAGAAATATGTAATATATTTCTATGTTTATTAAAGATGGCTTGAAAAGTACACAAACCATAGTAAGGTACACACACAAATATATAACATTTATATATTTGTGTGCATATCTCACGGTTTGTGTACTTTTCAAGCCATCTTTTTAAAACAATCTAGGTTTATAAAAGATGGCTTGAAAAGTACACAATTCAAGCCATCTTTTATAAAGCTTTGCCAATGGACAAAGCCTGAGGCGTCTTTGCCCGTCTGCCAAGCTTTATAAAAGATGGCTTGAATTGTGTACTTTTCAAGCCATCTTTTACAAACCTCAAAATATATCAAGGAGTCCCCAGGTACGCTGAGGATTAAAGACACTTCGGTGGCCTGGGTGGTGGGGTGAGGGGAGGACAGGGCAGGGCAGGGGAGGTGAGAGGAGAGAAGGGGAGGGCAGGGGAGGGCAGGGCAGGGGTAGGGCGAGGGGAGGGGAACAAAGGGACAGTAACTTCCTCTGGTGACCCCTTGCGCAAGGGTTCACCAGAGGAATTTACAGTGACTGACAGAAGTGCCAGCCAGTCACATTGTTGCTGTGGCTGGCCGGCACTTCTCTCAGCTTGCCTAACTTAATGGCGGGCACATCTCCCGTCACAGCTGCAGCCGCGGAGGTATAATGTATCCCGCCAATGTTGTAGTGGAACCAGGGGGCCCGGCTCAGCTCTGCTTTTTGGAAACTGCCAGGGCCCGGCCCCTGCTGGCCCCAGCCCACTTAAAGCACTGGGTACAGTACCTTGCAGGTTCCAGTTCATTCGCTTTGTCCTCACTGCATTTGCTTTTAAGAACTCGATTACTGGGTTAACATCATTACATATTGCATCCTTTACAATACACTCAAAAATATAATACCTGTAGTGTTTTGTTTGATGTGAGAAGTGACATCTGTCGCGGTTTATTATGCCGTCACTCTCAACTCAGGGAATTCCTTTCCCCCGAAGCAACCTGGCACACAATAAAGCACTTTTATTTTAGGTTAAATTTGGTGAGTCCTCCAACCCGTCTCGCACCCAACTTCAACAAATACCCTGTATCCTGTGTCACCAATGGACTTGGAACCAGGCCGGTGTGTAGTAAATATATATATTTCTGAGGCTTGTGGAATCTGCTTAGATCACATGCTGTGCATAGGCCGACATCTAGTGGAAGCTGCGGAGTATTACAGTTTGTTTTTCGAAACTCAAAAATGGGCGTCGACACAGGCGTGCCAGTAATACTATCCCTAGTGTGACGTCCACTGTACCCAAGATCCCTCACGCGTCTGGGATCCTCAGATTGTTTTTTTCCGCCATACTGGTCGGAAGCATCTTGCAGAGTCCCCTGGCCTTAGCCATACTTTTGCTAATTATTGCAATTTAAAATTATTTATTGACATCCTTCCACACCCCAACGTCGACCATCGACACTCGACGACGGCTGGAGAAGACATCGACCGTCGGCTGCTGCACGACGGATCTGGGCCTCGGAAGGCCGCTGGCCTCGGCCCGGGCCTAGTAGGCCGCTGGCCTCGGCCCTGCAAGTAGGGAGAGTGGGGGGTGGTACATACTCTTCACTCTTGGTATATAGGTACACCTTATATATTTCCTACACTTACCAGCCCGCTGCCTCAAGGTGCGTATGGAGGGTACCCCTTTCCAATTCTGCCCCAAGTGCAACCGCAAATACCCTTGGGTCGACAGGCACGCCACGTGCAATCTCTGCTTGCCGAGGGACCACCCCGAAGCGAACTGCAGAGCGTGTAGTAGGTTTAAACCTAAAACACTTAAGGACCGTTCGACAAAGCGTTGGGCCCACCACGCCAGGCAGGCAGCCATGGCAGCGGAGGGCGCCTTCAGCGATGGCAGCGACGTCGTACTTTCGGACGGCGAGGGCATTACGGCGTCGAAAGACTGCCGAGCGCAGGTCCCCGACCTCGGAAGGTTGTCCGGCAGGGCGGCTATGGGGAAGACCCCCGGCGATGCAAGCGCTACACACCCTACACACACTAAGCACACTAAGTCTCATAGCCTCTGCTCCTGAACCGTTAAAGGGCCAGTTGGCTCGGATCTCGGCAGAAGGGAGAGCCGTGTCTGGTTGCATATTAAAAGCAACTTTCGACGCTGCAGACAACGCAGGAAGATTGATAGCAGAAGGTACTGTAATCAAGAGACATGCGTGGTTACGGCAGTCGGGGTTCAAAACAGAAACACAGGCTTCATTAATAGACAAGCCGGTGGAACCAGATCTATTGTTTGGGAAAGCGGTCGAAGACGTACTTAAGAATGCCAAGGACGAGTACGAGACTCTCAAATCCCTTGGCCAGCTTACCAACAAACCCCCGAACCAGAGGGGGAACAGTAATTTTCGTCGCCCACGCGGCCAAAATTCACAAAGAGGCAACTATGCCCAAGGACAGGGTACACAATGGAACAACAACCAGCAGTCTACCCAAAGTTACAGCAAGGGTAACAAGAGAGGTCGTGGAAGAGGCAGAGGCAGCCCCAACAAGGGAGGTGGCACGCCTCCGCCAAAGCAGTGACGCTCAGTTCAGGGTCCCTTCTCACGCAACTCCAGTAGGGGGACGCATTTCCAACTTCACCCAGGCTTGGGAAGGGATCACCTCAGACAGATGGGTGCTGTCAACAGTGTCCACAGGATATTGTATAGAATTACTGCAGCGTCCCCGGAACCACCCTCCACGACAAAGAATACACTCCTTAGAACATCAGAAGATCCTTCTCGAGGAGATCGCCATTCTGCTAGAAAAGGACGCGATAGAACTCGTCCCAGGACACCAGGTAAACAAGGGTATCTATTCAACTTACTTCCTTGTGCCAAAGAAAGATTTGACAATGCGCCCAGTATTGGACCTACGGCCTGCCAACAAGTATGTCAAGCCCCAAAAATTCCGTATGACCACGCTACAAGAGGTAATCCCCCTCCTAAAAAAGGGGGACTACATGGCAACCTTGGATATGAAAGATGCTTATTTTCATATTTCCATGCTCCCAGCGCACAAAAAATACTTGCGCTTCAAAGTGGACAGTCGCCACTACCAATTCAAGGTACTGCCCTTCGGGATAGCTTCAGCACCAAGGGTATTCACCAAGGTACTGGCGGTGGCAGCTGCACACCTACGCAGGGAGGCAATCCCAGTGTACCCTTATCTGGGCGACTGGCTCATAATGGGGGAAACCCCAAGAATTTGCAGGTCAAACATTCAGAGGACTATCGACCTCCTCCACGAATTAGGCTTCTCTATCAACGAGAAGAAGTCAAGTCTGGTGCCAAGCACCTCAAAACAGTTCCTAGGAGCAATCCTAGATACTCAGAAAGGGTTGACCTTCCCCTCGGAAGAGAGAATTCGGAATATACTACTGCAAATTACACATTATCAGTCAGGTCAAGAAATAACGGTACGCAAAGCAATGCGGTTACTGGGCATGATGGCGTCATGCATTTACCTGGTCCCCCACGCGCGTCTGCGCATGCGTCCCATGCAGGAATGGTTGGCGAAACAGTGGTCTCAGGCAAGTGGTCAGTGGGACGATCTAGTGGTCGTTTCGCCAACACTCGTACAGAGCTTACACTGGTGGACAAAAGAGAATCTCGCAAGGGGAAAACCCTTTTACGATCCCGAAGTACAAGCAGTGGTAACTACAGATGCTTGCCTGACTGGGTGGGGGAGCTCACCATCTCCACCACACAGCTCAGGGTCTCTGGTCTCACTCAGTAGCCAAGAACCACATCAACCTGCTAGAGCTTCTGGCAGTATTCCGAGCGCTTCAGGCGTTCGAGCCCCATCTACTAAACTTGTCGGTGCAGATCCGGACGGACAGCACGGCAGCCATGTTCTATCTGAACAAACAAGGAGGGACTCGTTCGCCAAATCTGTCCAAGCTTGCCCAGAAAATCTGGATATGGGCACTCAGACGGAACATCTTCCTATCAGCACAACATGTTCCAGGGGAGCTCAATTCCCTAGCGGATGCCCTAAGCAGAGACTCCCTCCCAGAAGAACACGAATGGGCCCTTCACAGAAAGATCGTAGAAGATCTCTTCTCTCAGTGGGGTTTCCCCACTATAGACCTATTCGCCACAAGCGAAAACAAACAATGCCCAGGATTTGCATCCAGGTTCCCCCAGCCAGACTCCCAAGGGAACGCCCTGTGGATGAACTGGTCAGGGATGTTTGCGTATGCTTTTCCACCAACTCCTCTCATCAGGAAGGGGGTGTACAAGATGAACAAGGAATCGATGACGCTCATCCTAGTTGCTCCCATGTGGGCGAGACAACCATGGTTTCCACACCTACGCAGGATGGCGCTGTGCGAGCCCATCAAACTCCCAGCCTGGTACAACCTACTGTCCCAGCAACAAGGTCAAACAGTACACCAGGAACCCAACTCAATGAACCTGGCAGCATGGCTCCTGAGGTCATAGAGTTTGGGCATCTCAATTTACCACAGAGGTGTATGGACATCCTAAAAGAATCCAGGAAACCAAACACAAGGCACTGTTACTTTGACAAGTGGAAGAGATTCGTTATTTGGTGCCAGAATAAACAAATCAACCCAGTTGATTGCACTCCTTCCAACGTGGTAACATACATGCTCCACCTGCTGGACGCAGGTTTGGTTTTTAACTCTCTGAAAGTACACCTGGCAGCCCTCTCGGCTTACACCACATCCCATAACAAAGTATCGTGGTGGAAAGTACCAGTAGTTAAAGCCTTCATGGAAGGAGTAAAGGGACTTCACCCTCCTATTTCGAACCCACCGCCAGGATGGGACCTCAATGTGGTGCTAGCTAAGCTCATGGGCCCCCCTTTCGAACCCATGCATAAAAGTAGTCTCAAACACCTGACTTATAAAACTGCCTTCTTAGTAGCCATTACCTCCATAAGAAGGGTCAGTGAAATTCAGGCTCTGTCAGTGCAGGATCCTTTCTTTATTATCCACAAAGACAAACTGGTTTTACGCACACACCCTAGGTCACCTAAATTTATATCTAAATTCCATGTAAACCAGTCCATCGAGCTTCCGGATTTCTTCCAGAACCCGCAAAGCTCGGCTGAGGTGAAACTACACACCCTTGATGTGCGTAGGGCGGTCCTCTACTATGTAAATAAAACCAGACCGCTAAGAAAAACAGATCAACTGTTTGTCTCCGTAGCTACAGGCAGAGAGGGGGATCGCGTCTCTAAAGGCGCGATCTCGAAGTGGATTATCAACTGTATACAGCTGTGTTACTCTCTTTCTGGAAAAACTCTGCCTTTTACGCCAAGGGTCCATTCTACTAGAGGCATTGGTGCCACTCTGGCTTTCATTGCAAATGTTCCCCTCGACACCATTTGCAAAGCAGCTACTTGGAGCTCTATTCACACTTTTACTCAGCATTACTGCTTTGACACTCATTCCAAGACAGATACACAAGTGGGACAAGCGGTTCTAAGACACCTGTTTGCTCATGACCCTTCTCACATCCCACCTCCTTCTTCGGGTACTGCTCGCTAATCTATGCACAGCATGTGATCTAAGCAGATTCCACAAGCCTCAGAAGGGATACATTACTCACCGTAATCGTATTTCTGATGCTTGTATCTGCTTAGATTCACATGCGACCCACCCTTCCTCCCCTCCGAGAGAAGGCGCATGATTACTTGTAGTCTTAACTTTCTGTCTATCTGCTTGGATTATCTGTACTCACGCTACTCCTCATGCTTCCTCATGTCAGAAAAAATACAATCTGAGGATCCCAGACGTGTGAGGGATCTTGGGTACAGTGGACGTCACACTAGGGATAGTATTACTGGCACGCCTGTGTCGACGCCCAGTTTCGAGTTTCGAAAAACAAACTGTAATACTCCGCAGCTTCCACTAGATGTCGGCCTATGCACAGCATGTGAATCTAAGCAGATACAAGCATCAGAAATACGATTACGGTGAGTAATGTATCCCATATACATTTGTTTAATATTTGACACAATGCTAACTCCAGGAACCAATGCTGTGGCAACACCCAAGATCACACAATAACCCGTTATATAAAACAACACAGGTGATATTTTTGAAACATGCAATAATAGCTTACACAGATTTAATTTCAATGTAACCAATAGAAAACGTTCCCAATACCATACAAGATCCACAGGAATAACTTAATTTGAAACAATACTTTTCTCCCAGTAACCCCCACCCCCCAGGCCTCAATTAAGTATGAACCCCTTGATTGAAAGGCAAGGTGCAAGAAGTGTGAGCAGATTGGAAACATTGTTTTGCTGCTGATTTAAAAAGGCACTGTTTGGGAAAGGAATTCAATGGGAAAATCGTTTTGGGCTCGTTATTTGAAAGGCATGGTTGGGAAAAAGGAACTCAAATGAAAATTGTTTTTCAACACACTTGAAAATAAAAGGCAGTACTTGATGACTTGGGGTCAGAGAAAAATGGACAGACAGATGAGATGCAAAACTTTGTAATTCTGATTTAAAGGGAATGGGGAATTTTGTTTTTTTGCACACTCCACACCGACTTGAAAGGTGGTGTTTTGTGAATTACTTCCCCCCGCTTTCTATGTGGAATACAAGGATTTCAGAAACAGTCAACCAAGTATTTATAGGCTGTACCAGCTATAACATGCTAAGCATCAGCTTTGTTAGTTTGGCATTCTAACAATACTCATGCCGTGATTTTCTATATGGGAATTAATTGATTTACTTTAATCAAATGTGCTAAGGGTCTACACAGTTCCCCCTTGTCCCACACACTTTAATGGAAAGGTTTAAGGATGGCTGCTCCCAACACAATGCAAATTCAACAGAGAGGGTGGTTTTCTATGGAGAAATACGTCTGAGTGAGATTTAATAGATTGTGCGAAGGGCTTACCCAGTTTTACTCCCTTCTACCCACTATGGAAGGGATAAAGCAGGTGGCTTCCCACACAATTGAGGGCTTTGGGATATCTACTTACATGGGAGGCTTTGGTCAGGGAAAACAGCAGGGCTCCTCTGAGGACAGCACAGGTCTGGTCAAGGGATTTCAGTCAGGGATTTTCTCCTGCAACCAGACTCCTCCTGCTCCTCTGGTTTGGGTCCCAGCTAGCTTCTCTATGTCCCAGCCACTGTCTCCAATGCAAGGATTAAGGCCTCTCTGTTAGTTGTTCCTCGCATGAGTCCAGCAGCAGCTCTCTCCCCGAATAATTCACAAAAAGCCCAGTTCTGATGCAAACCTGCCCTTTTCTATGACCAGTGACACAGCAACCTTGTCATGATTCCCGCAGTCTGGAATAGCTAGCATATTTCCTTCACTTCCCACCAAAACGCCCACTGGCTGCTGATAGGACCAGAAGTTGGAAGATATGCATGATTTAGAAGAAGGGAGTGGGAATAGATACATCATTTCAAATTGGCAAGGATTTTTGCATCTTTTGTTCTGAAAAATCTCATACTGCAATAACTCACTTGGTCTTTCAAATAACATCATGATGACACACACACACACACATATATATATATGTTCTATATTTTATGATGAATTCGGCCATACTAATTTTACTTCGGCACACCCTTCCTGAGCATAGTTACCATTTTTTGCAGTTTTCTGCTGTGCCAAAATAGCTGAAATTGGGAAAGTTTCCAATGTAGGCCTTATTTTCATGATCTACCCGTGGGCCAACTACCCCATTGCTAAGGTGTACGAAAATGGCAGAAAACCATACTTTTCCACATAACTTAAACTATGTACATCACACAAATTTAATTTTACAGGATCACAATGGGATTTTTCTCCTGTTTAATTTTAACCCGGGGTGGGATCCATCGGACACACGCTGCTCCTCTTATTATGGAAAAACTGTATTCAATGTTTAATCACTGGCAAAGCATCATATGGCCTCAGTAGGTAGGTTTTAATTTCCCTGAAACTATGTGACCAGCCATCTGGTTTATCCGCGTTTAGCTTAACATTTTCTTCTGCTTGGCTTTAAAGACCTTGCTCATTGCTTAATGTACAGTTTTATGGGAAGCTTGACCTCAAGGTTGTGTCTGCAGGACCTGTTATCAGCAACTAATTGACAACCATTCTTCTCATAGAGAGCTCAAACCAACAGGTCCTGGGTCACAGTTTCATTTCAGCGGAAATCCCCAACTGCATCTACACTTCTCTTAAGTACAGCTTTAGATCAACCAAAGGTTTTTACCTTTTGACATTTTGCACGTCATTGTGTTTACCCAGTTGCAGTAAATTACATTTAAACCTGTTGTTTATAACATATCGTTTTTGCTTCCACAATATTAACCCTGAAGTACGTTCAGAATTTCACCAAACAGGCCATTTAACAGAGAGCACCAGTGTTCAATTGTGAAAAATGAAATAAGCCTTTCATGTCATTTTGGCTGTTGAAAATAAACGCTCTTTTCCCTTGTGTGAAATGTCATAGACTCAGTTTCACCTGGATTCCTGAATCACAGTCTCAAGTTGCATAAATATATTGTAGACGCTGCTATCTGTCTCTTTAAGTAGAACATGTAGCTTTTCATATTTTATGAAAACAGCATTTTCAGCCACAGATGTCTTTTGCCATGCATTGTGAATATATAACAATTTTAAGATTTCAGGCGCATTTTCCTTCACTCGAGTGCCTGTTCATTTTGGTTAAGTTTAAAGAGGCCCGTTTCTGTTCCTGTCCTAGGCCTTAAGTCAGAAAAAGTAGTGTTTTGGGACTGGCCTGCTTTTCCCAATGGGTAGCACCAGTCAGCTTCACTCTTAAATACTAGCCTGGGCTGGTCTTTTTATTTCTGACATTCAGGGGATATATTTTACCCCACACATCACTTGACTTGGAAGTTGAAGTTACATTTGCTATGCACACAATATAAACTACTAGCTCCTTCTCCAGAAGAAGCTCCGGGTCAGTGAGCAATGTGCTATGTCATGTTGCTGAGATTTATACTACTAGCTCCTTGTTCTTCAGAAGAATCTCTGTGTCAGTGGGCAATGTGTTTTATGTTATGCTGCTGGGTTTTATATTACTAGATCCTTGTTCTTCAGAAGAAGCTCTGGGTTAGTGGCAATGTGCTATGTTATGTTGCTGGGTTTTATATTACTAGGGCCATGTTCTCTAGTAGAAGCTTGAGGTCAGTGGACAATGTGCTATATGTTATGGTGCAGGGATTTATCAGAAGCAGCTCCCGGTCAGTGGGAAATGTGCTCTGTTATGTTGGGCAGTGTGCTTTGTTATGTTGCTGGGATTTATATTACTAGCTCCTTGTTCTACAGAAGAAACTCCGGATCAGTGGGCAATGTGCTTTATGTAATGTTTCTGGGATTTAAATTACTAGGTCCTTGTTCTCCAGTAGAAGCCCCGGATCAGTGGGCAATGTGCTTTATGTAATGTTTCTGGGATTTAAATTACTAGGTCCTTGTTCTTCAGTAAAAGCTCGGGGTCAGTGGGGAATGTACTATATAGTAATTTGCTGGGATTTATATTACTAGCTCTTTGTTCTCCAGAAGAAGCGCTCAGTCATTGTGCAATGTGCTTAATGTTCTGTTGCTGGGATTTATACGGCTAGATCCTTGTTCTCCAGAAGAAGCTCCGGGTCACTGGGCAATGTGCTATATGTTAGGTTACTAGGATTTATATTACTAGCTCCTTGTTCTCCAGAAGAAGCTCTTAGTCATTCTTCAATGTTTATGTTATGTTGCTGGGATTTAAATTACCAACTCCTTGTTCTCCTGTAGAAGTTCGAGGTCAGTGGGCAATGTGCTATATGTTATGTTGCCAGGATTTATTTATTGCTCCGCTTCCGTTTTCAAAGAAACCAGGGGCACTGGGGGATCTAAAAGAGAGGGTGGGGTTTAGTTAAATGTTCATAGAAGGAACATGCCAGATAACTTTGGTACTGTGTTGCTAGATGAAGAACTAAAGACAAAATGCTCTTGCAGAGATGCCGGGTTGGGTGGGCAGGGTGGCGGCTTGGAGGGCAGGGGAGGGGCTGGGCCGACTGAAGGCAGGCAGCGCCAGGTCCATGGTAGGGGGCGGGCAGGTTTCACAGGCCTGGGCCTGGCGGGGGAGGGGGTGAAAAATATCCCATTAAAAAGGGGGGGTCAAGAGTGTAAGGGAGTACAGTTCTCTGCCTTACCCTGGGGGATTTTGTGCCACTGTGTTCCTGCAGCCCGGGCCCGTGGCATCGACCTGCCTGCATCAGAGAACTTTTCCATCCCACCCACCCGGAATGTCGGAGGTCAGGGGGGCAGGAGGGGAGAGAGGGTCGCAAGTGGGGGAGGACCACAGAGACATTGGAACCATTAGAATGTGTCCAGAGGGGCGCCCCATTTGCACATGGTCCCACAGTGCTTTGGGTCGGGACAGTGATGTGCCCGTTGATTGTAGAGCTGTAGCGTTTTGATCTTTCATTTGACCATTTTCAATTGCTATGAGAGTGACTTTCTTGGTATGCATATAGTGTGTTTCAGCGTAGGGGTTGAGTATGTTAGTGGGCAGGGGAGAAACATGGAGCATCCTCCGGTGTACTTATGGTGACTTCATTTGGAGAGCACCTTGGGTGGCGAATCGGTAGTGCTGCCCTCTGTATAAGGTACTTGTGAGTAAATGTCCTGATCCATGCTAATGTGGTCTGGTATCTCTGGCAGTGGACAGTGTGCAGGGACTGATCCTGGATGACAGTGGGGGAGCACAGGGGAGAGTGGGCGACAGTGTGTGCATGTAGATGTGGATAGCCAGTAGAGTGTGGGGGAAAATTGTTCCAGAGGAGAGTTCAGAGTAGCGATTCCAGGCAGGGCAGCATCCTGGTGGGGTCCATAGGAACACATGTGCATGCAAAGAGGTCAATGTGTGAGCTCTACGAGCGAGTCCCACGAATTAGGAGTCAGTTGTAGCTCCTGTTTACCACATTTTTATTTTAATACCTGGAGTGTGGAGAGAGGAGAAAATGGCATTCGCTGATGGATACACATTTCAGCATCTTCCCTCCTCTCCATGCTCAGTCTGTTGCTTGTCACTAATACACCCGGTGTCGCCACTGAATGTACGAGGTGACAAGCCACCTCACCCCCCACAGTTCATCCTTGTGAGGTCCTTTCCTCGAATTAAAAATCTTTAGAGGAAAGGGCATCACCAACGACCCCGGCATGAACTGCAAGCCACCTCGCGGTTCACAGGCTGGAGGAGAGAGCAGCATCTATGCTCTCTCCTCTGCACTTACAACCCACGTGGCATCGGCCAAACTGCTGTTTTTGCCAGGACTTGCTTAAATCAGGAGTGGCGAAGATTTGAGAGTGCGAGAGTGGCAAGCAGGCAGTGTTTCCCGCTGCCTGGTTATGCTCTTCACCTTGGATCGTAATCCACCTGTTGAGTCACTGTGGAGTTTGTTTTGCTGTTTCTTAAATGTATTGTGGTTTAAATCGCACCAACGTCATTGACTGGAGGTGGAGGCTATCGTCTGCGGCTAATGGCGGCGCCATTATCCCGTGATGGGTCGCGTGTGGGTATGTGGAGATTGTGCTGTTGGCCCTGCACGGTCTTCAACACGTGGCAGCCTCTGGTGGAAGGCAGATAGCTAGAGCGATCATGCAGGGTGTTGGTGGGGGGCAAGAGTTGAAGAAGCAATGGGAGCCTGGGGCGGGCTGGATGTGGACGAACTTTGCAAGGTGAGGCCCGCCCTAACCCTACACAAAACTCCCCATTCCGAGAACATACTGCACTCCCCGAGAGACTTATTCAAGTTCATCAATAGCACGTTTCCCAATATGAAAAAGACTGGAATTCTTGGCACCTTTATGTCAGCTTTACGGTTCCAAGACCTTTACAATTTATAAGCAGCAGAACACTCCCAGATGAGGCAACCGATGTAATGTTCGTGGAATTAAAGATTCGCTGCCCACACCCCCCGAATCCCCCTCGCTTATGGCTGCACCCTGTATGAGAAATCCCAGTGTTGAAAAGTTGAAGAGGTGAACCAGGACACCAGCCTCTTGGTGTGGTTGTTTCTGGTCGCAGTCCTGGATGTTTGCGAGAGTCTTGTGCATGGCAGTAAGCGGCGGTTCATAGCGTCCGTCACAATTGAACATCTCCACATCGGGCTTGGATTGGCCAGTAAAACACTAAATGGCAAACTCCAAAAGTAACTTAGGAATATTGGCGAGTCACCATTTTGAAGGCCGAAGAGCGGTTACCAGTCATTTGGTCGAAAATAAATGGTCGAATGACCATTTGATCGATGTAAAATGGTTGAAAAAAAAAAAGGTCGAATTTTTTTGATTTTTTATTTATTTATATGGGGGGGTCCCCCCAAACCCCCCTTTTTCTTTATTAAAAAATATTTTTTAAGCAACCAAACAAAAAAAAAAATATAAATAAATAAATTCGACCTTTTTTTTTTCAACCATATTGATTCGATCAAATTCGACCATTTATTTTCGACCAAATGACCGGACACCCCGAAGAGCGGCCTGGAATAGAAGATGGCACCGCAGTTATGGCTGGGAGGTGAGACAAGGCAAATTAGGCGGCGGAGGGTCAGGAGAATGGGCAGTAGAGGTTGTGGAAAGCAGCGTCCCCCCGTCCCCGTAAAAAGAAACAGGTAAAAGAGGACCACTATACAGGGGAGGAGTGGTAGAGTTATGTAGGTGGCGTTTGGCAAGCACAGCGTACCCTATCAGAAATAGTCCAACCCCCATAGCACCCTAATAGATAGAAAAAAGTGCATCTAACTCAGGCGCAAGCGCACTGTAAACAGACCAAAGTGCAACCCGTCGGACTGCCCAGTAGGGCACTCAGGTATGTTATGGGGCTTTGTGGGGGTATGGCAACAGCCTCCTCTCTCTGACGGGGCCTTCATTGGTGAATTATGGTTCAACCTCGAACTTTTCTGGACCAGGAGCCAGAAAATGTGAAGGTTCACGAAACTGGAACCACCCAAAATTCGGGTGTCTTGAATTATCTCTGAACTACTTTGGCCAGGCTTAATGGCAGGTGTGTTGCACATTGACCAGTGTTATGACTCTGTTTGCGTGAAAATTCACTATTTGCCACACAGTTGTAGCCGACATGTGTGTCGCCACCGCACCCTGTTCCCCACCGCCACGGGTACCACTAGAATAGGTTGTTTCAACAAGTACTGAAGCGATTCTGAGGCTCTTTTATTTGTATTTTTTATTTATCTTATTGTTTTTTTATAACGCGCTTAATACCAATATGAGTTTGGTTTCTAAGCACAGATCCGGGATTCTATCCTCTGTTGCTCTGCGTGGTCTTGTTTCCAAGAACAATACGTTACCCCTGTGCTATCCTCCTGTGCTATTCCTCCGTTTGTTACTGCCGGCCCGAGGCCAGTGTTTTTGTCTGACCCGGCTCACCGTGAAACACTCGTCTAACTTTCCCGCCAAGCAGCTCAAGCATGCATTCAGAACCCTGCTTCCTGCATCCACCCCAAATTATAACTACCCCCTGTTCCCAAGTCCTCGTGGCACCTGCTGATATTTCCAATCCAAGCAGTAGCTATGAGGTCAGTCAAGCATCAAAATGGGTGACCGGTTGGCATAGTCCTTCTGGACCCTGTGATTGGCCCGCAATGTCTTGTAAATAAAGACTGAACTATACGTACAAGAGAATAACTTATTAGTTAATGTCACAAAATCAGAAATGATTAGTTTCAAGCACTACAAGCACTAAGCACTATTTAAAACTTTTGTGGAAATGATATCACATGAAATTAGAGGAAGTTAACCAACTTAATAATGTAGGCGTCCCAGTAAATTCTGAAAGATGTAATCCGGGTCTTATACAGAAAGTAAGATCCCAATTATCACCAGCAACAGCAGACATTTAGAAACGACTTTACAATATGTGGTTATTCCTTACTATAAGATCAAAGTGGTACCTGGTCTAATGTATGCACTTGCGAGAAGAGGTGTTAAGAAGTGGGAGTGGTTGACCACGATAGAGGGATGCATCGTGACACCATTACTCAGGGCACCGCTCTCCTTGCCGGCAGTAGGAATGCAATATGAGCTTGCTTTAATGTCCCTTCAAGTGCACGGTCTGGAGGAAGCTATTATACCATGCTGAAATCTGGACTCCTTCTCTAAATGCACTCTCCGTTGATTTAAATCCGATTTTGGTGAACAAAAAGAAGTTCTAAAGGTGTACTGTCTTTTTGTGATCTGTGTGAAGCTGTACTATCGAAGTAAATTAAATTGCCCACCAGATGGCAGTGAAGAGCAAGGTATTCGAACATGATTGGTATAGTATTAAATTGATGATTTGTAAATATTCTATTGTAGAGAATTTTTCCAAGATGTACCAACTTAAACATGATATACTAGTGCACAGGCCGTGTACACGGCCAAGGTGCAGCTTTTCATGAAGCTAGTAGAGCCACTGTATATCCTAAGGTTACAGCTCCCTCTAGCGGCGGCAACAGGGGAAGCTGCTGCATCCAACAAACATACATCTTGACTTTTATTATATTGTTAAAAAGACTGAACTTGTCACCTACATTGGAAACCAGGGGATCCATAAGAAAATTGTCCGAATAGTATGTATTTGTCAACCTTGTAAACTGCCTTTTCAGTTTCAGATTCTGAAACGTCTTCATTTGCATTGCGACAAGACCTTGGTCTTAAGAACAGACATTTGTATGAGTTTTGTAAATAATTCGTCGATTACATCACCTGAGTTCTTTGGTCTGGAATGATGACAGATGATCAAGTTTCTCTGATCATGGCACCGATTTCATTTCTCTTTCAAGTTATTACATTGGATTACATTGGCAGAGGAACGCCATTTTGTGTTTCATTGTTTTGCTTATGTTTTATGAATGAATTGTGTGACGTCTACTTAAGTGAATTCTTGTGAAAGATTTTCATCTTAAGAACGCCAAGAAGCGAACACGGAACAGTATGCTTGTATGTATATGCTATGCAAACATTTACAAGCATTATGTGATGAATTACAAATAAAAGTGTTTTTAACTGTTAATAGATTGGACGTTAGACTTTAGAGCAGGGATGTATAATGTTTGGTTACCGGTTCAAGGATGTTTTTTTGTTCTTCAATGTTTAAGAGTCCATATGTTCATTGGTTTGTGTTTGCTTAATTATTGGGGTATCCGGGGACTTCTATACTAGATTGACAAAATGCACTCCTATTTAATCAAACCTTTTGTATTGAAGGTCCTAATTTAAGTCTGTTGCTGAATGGTATAGTAGTTGAAGATATTTCAGGTCCGGGGAGACAAAAAACAACCTTGGCATCTAGGTTGTCATCAATACAAAATCTTACGTCCCCTGCACACTATCCTAAAGCCCAATACATGGCAAACAGGAATCAGTGGTTCCTATAAAGGGAGTCACGTGCGTCACTAATTGGTTTGTCAAACTTAATCTGTTAATGTATCAAATTTTACAATTATTAAAGATAGACAATACATGTACATAAATCACAATAGGCTGAGGTTCATATCAACTGCATTTAATTCACAAATTGCCCAACGCGTTTCGAGTTATTCACTCTTCATCAGGGGGTTCTTAACCATGTTTCATGTTTCATGTCTTCCCCATTTGTAACATTAGGTCTGCATCTTAAGCCATATCACTAGATAAATAAGTGTATTCCCGACTGACAAACATATCTTCGCTTTCTATTTCACTTTTCAAAGGCACTTGGTTCTGATTTTAATAGATAAAGCCGCCCTGTTAAAGGCGATTTCACTGGAACGAGTCATCTCACCCAGAGCCGACACTTCAGACTTCTAGAGTGGGAGATGCCTTTTTTTACTGTTTCTCTGTCAGCACCTATAACTGGTGCACACGCGTGATCTTTATTTAGAGCAGATAGAAATTCACTATCGGGGTAAAGAGCGTAGACCTTGCGCCTCCTGATGGTGCATATGAGCCCCAAGGTACCCTGCAGTGCATGTCCCACTCAAGGGCTGCTCCAATCACAACAAGGCAGACTGGGGCATTGTGAGAAACCACCTTCTGGTGCAAAAAGCACCACAGGGGGTCGTTACGCTATGATTGGGAACGGGTTCTGGTTAAGGCTCAAGTGGGATTAGTGTTCTGGTTAGTGCTATGGTTGAGTTCCATTTTCCAGTTAGGGCTATGGTTGAGTTTAGGGGGCCAGTTAGTGCTATGGTTGAGTACAGTGTTCTGGTTAGTGCTATGGTTGAGTTCAGTTTTCCAGTTAGGGCTATGGTTGAGTTCAGTGTCCTGGTTAGTGCTATGGTTGAGTTCCATTTTCCAGTTAGGGCTATGGTTGAGTTTAGGGGGCCAGTTAGTGCTATGGTTGAGTTCAGTGTCCTGGTTAGTGCTATGGTTGAGTTCCGTTTTCCGGTTAGGGCTTTGGTTCAGTTTAGGGGGCCAGTTAGTGCTATGGTTGAGTTCAGTTTTCCGGTTAGGGCTATGGTTGAGTTTAGGGTGCCAGTTAGTGCTATGGTTGAGTTCAGTGTTGGTTAGGGCTATAGTTGGGAAAATCATCCCAGTTAGGAATATGGTTGGATTACGGTGCTGTTTAAGACTTTAATTGGATTAGGCTCAGGATTAAACCTTTGTTTGGGATTATAGTCCTGGTTGAGCCTGTGGTTGAGATTGGGATCCCAGTTAGCAACATGCTTGGGCTTTGTCTTCCGGTTAGGGATATGGTTTGGTTTCGGGACCTGGTCATATCTTTGGTTGGGTTTAGATTCCTTTTTAAACCTATGATTGGGGCATGGGGGGTTCCACTTAGGCTATGGTACAATGGACGCACATGCGTTCATAATAATACAAGCATTTATCCCTGCTCTACTCCCTCCCTGTGTCTGTAAGCTCTTTTCCCACTTTCCCTCCTTACTTCAACCTTGCTTATGCTATTCATCAAGGCGACTAAGTTCTGGTGACACTGGGTAGGGGATCAACAGCAGAGGAAAAGAAGAGTCCAGAGGAATTAATTACAGAAGTAGAATAACATTTATTTAATAAAGAATGATTTGATTTAATCATAATTAAATCCCAAAACAAACATTACTCAAAGTAGGAGGACAGAAATCAAACAGTAGGAGGACAAAAGAACACTTTTCAGCCATACTGACAACCAACCAATGCAGTCAGCCATACCCATACCTTCAACACCCGTACACACTCATCATAATTTCAACATGCTATATTGAAAAAACCAAGAAGACAAACAGTTATATATCATGGCACAAATGACATATTTGTATTGCATATGTGGCCCAAAATAGTGTTTTTTCATATATGAATTTTCAGGCGGCTTAAAAACTCGGAACGGTTTCGACATATTGGAATTGATTAACCACGTCTTCATCAGGGAAATATAGTTAACCTAAAATATGCAAAAAATCAAAACAATATATCATCCACCCAACAGTAACCATACTACTCAAAAAAACCAATTACACACAAGATAAAATAAAACATGTACCAATTAAGCGTTAAACTAATTGATTCTTATGTGCTTGGGGACAACACAATGAATCTTGTGAACCCGGGACGCCTTGGGGCCATATTGAGCCATAAAGAGCAGCCGGAAAACATATGGCTTTAAAAGTAACACTGCTCAGCATTCCCAAGTGTCAAATAGCGCACGCGGCATAAAGGACCGCCCGGTTATTTATCAGAGCTCGCATCTCTGTGTCTAGCTCCCGTCATCTGGAGACACTTTCGAAATATGGGCAGAGCAATTTGTCCACCTTCGGGTGCCGAACACTGGGCAGGGGCACAACATGAGTACTCAGCGCTTTGAAACTACTACAGTGGTGATTCGGCACAGTACAAAAGCAGAGTAACATAGCATTAGTGTTCCCGGTAAGGCTGTGGTTGGGATTAGATCTCGGTTAGGGCTAGGGTTATGGGTAGGCTGGAATTTGGACTTTGGTGAGGGTTACAGTGCCAGCAAGTAGTATTGGGCGGGGTTGATGTTATAATTGGGGTTAAGGCTGATGAGGATTAGAGTTTTGGTGTGGTCCAGGTTTAGGGTTATCAGTGTGAGTCCTTTTAGGTCTGGTGTTTGATATGATATGGCATTTATAACATGCCTGTACACAAGTGTTTCTAAGCACGACGAGGCAAGGGAAGGGAAACAGAGGGAAGGCAGAGACAACGATCTTGCTAGGCCAGGTGACATTTAGATCACGCAAGTGCAGGGGAAGGGGAGAAGTGCGGGGAGGGGAGGGGAAGGGACAGTGCAGTACATGGGATCGACAGTAAAAAAAAAATAGAATAAATAAAAGCAATAAGTAAAAAGTGCGGCCAGCTGATGGCAAGTGCAAGGGTAAGTGCAGACATCAGGTGTCAAGTGCTAAGAAGTGTAAAGTTCTTCTCAGGGTTAAGGGTTCTGATTAGGGATAGACAGTGGTGGAAATGGAAAAAATGTGGTGGGGGATCCCACAACACAAGAGCTGGGGTGGGGGGGAAGTTTGGGGGGCGATGCCCGAGGGGGCGTGGTCTAGAGGGGGCAGGGCTCGTAGTGGACATCCAGCAATGCTGGAATACGTTAAAAAAAACGCCAGCGACGGCAGCATTGCCTTTTACCGCCAGCTTTGGCACTGGTGTGTAATGCACAATGCTCGCTACATGTACAACTGAAAGGAATCAGTTGTACATGTAGCGAGCATTGCGCGTTACATTGCACACCAGTGCCAAAGCCGTGGTAAAAGGCAATGCTGCTGTCGCTTGCTTTTAAAAAAAATGTTATTAACTATTCCAGCGCCGTTCATAGTCTTGGGCGGCTGACTCTGGCCGGATCCCGAGATCCGGCTCCATATCTGGTGTCGGATCTCAGATCCGCCGAGAGCCGGCCCAATGACCAGCACTGGGTATAGATGTATGTCACACTCTTTGGTGCTGCTGCTCTTGAACAGGTGCCGTGATGCTCTGCACTGTTGTATTTGGAATGATGACGTGCTACACACATCCCTTCTTTGATGTGATTCTGTAAGTTCAGAGGCTTGGCCTTCCTTCTGCCTTGGCACACACTCGCCTGAATGTTTCGATGCAATCCTTGAAGATGTGAGGGTGCCACCATAAAGGGTACCTGGAGCTGTGAGGCTCTAACAGGGCGCAGGGGGAGGCGATGCTTGGCGTAGGTGGTGGGGGCAGCACTTCACGTAGCTGTTCACTGCCACTTTAAGAGCTTGCTAGGAAGTGGGTCAGTAGAAGGCTGGCGCAGTGCCAATGGCCAGCCTTGGGCCAGTGGGAGTCGTGCGGAGGCTCGAGATAAAGCGAGGCTTTCTTGCCTTCTCCTCGTGAAACATTTCCATCTGGAGGAGGTGCCCTCGCTGCGTAAGGGCCCAGTGCATGAAGGGCGCTTTGTGAGGCTTCCGACGCAAAGAGCATTTACAAGTGTCCATGAATTGTCTCCAACTTGCTCGGGATGCGGGGTGGGCTGGCTGCCTAGCCGGAGTGAGCGAAAGGATGTGGAAAGCCGTGGGGTCCAAGCCCTCAGGGGCCATTGGAAGCGGGACTTTGTAGACAGCAAGTTATTCCAACAGATGACCCGTACCCTCCAAAAACACAGTGGCAAGGACCACCTCTACCACACTTCCCAGACCCACACTCCCCTTGTCGATAAAAAAGGGACAGGATGAATGTGGTTTGGCCGGAAAAACACCTGCTGAGTCTTTTATTTGCAGGAGTTAATGTACAGGAGCTCCATGAAATGACATCAGTGCCTGGCTTCTGCTCTGAACTGGCATCCTTGCTTTACCTGGGAAGAAGTCACTCTAGCCCCCCCAGCATCACACAGGCTTCATCCCCCCCAGGGGCCAACACGTAGCCCAGTAACCTGCTGAACATTCCCCTGCCCCTTACTAATATTCCTCTCTGAACAGTTCCCTCCTTTCCCCCACCCTTGCTTCGTTATGCATATTTCCTGGTCGCCATCTTCCTTTCCTTTTTGAGGCTTGCAGTCAGTCTCATGACCTTTCTGGTGCCACCATCATTCATACCTTCGGACTCTTGTCCGTGCAGTGCCCTTGTGGTTCCTGCTAGTACTTCTGATGTGAATGTATTCTGTAGCTCTGCCATGAGTCTGGAGGGCAAGGGGGGGATTGCCATCAAGAAGATTTACCCCTAGGCTCTTACACCCATCGCCCCTCCACCATACCCTCCCACACACATCACATCTCGGTGATCACATTTGATTGACGGAAGGACTGCATGCGGTGGTGCAGTCAGGTGACCCCTCCATACATGATTGGCCACAACCAGGCCCAGACTGCCCTTCTGCACAGCGCCATGCACCCTCAAAACACGAAGAGCACAGCATGGACCGGGCAGCAGACACTGAAATGAAAACTCTGCTAATACTGTGTGCATACCACTTTGCATGCCTCATGGGTCTCCCTCCATGCTCCCTGAGCACGTGGCAGTGATGCAAGCATCCGCCCAACAGTATTGCTGACCACCAAATGAGTCCTAGAACATACATCACACTCCGGCATGTCTTCTATGCTCAGGTGCATAAAGCATGCCCCCCCCATCCTACAGGTGCACGTGACCCGCTGCAAAATATCCCAGGGTCCTAAGCGTAATCGGAGGATG